>NC_092873.1:54789236-55124236 GCF_028372415.1 Notamacropus eugenii | reverse complement strand
GTCTTTCCTTCCCAAAGAGGACCAATGACATCAGGAAGGTGATGTTTTGATTTACAAGTGAATTGGATTTAAGTGAGGCAGAGCTATGAAAAGTCACCAGTCTCACTTTGTCCTCCAGGGTCATCTGAATCCAGTAGCAAGACATACGTTAGGATGACTGGGGATGATCCCAGGTGCAGTAGGAGACACTGGTCTTAAAAAAGTTAAGGTCTTTCCCAGTTCTCAGTCTGTCTGAGGCAACACCCATTCAATGATTTAAGGCTAGATAAGAAATGAGGCAAAAGATGGTCTAGTTTGTCTACTCAAAAAATAAAAAATAAACCTCTAACTGGGAGGGGAAGACCTTCAGGGTTTCTGTCCAAAACAGAACAATTGTTGTTTACACTCACTTTGAGCCATCAGAACACAAACAATGATCAAGTGAAGCTTGTACTGGTATCTATTATTGGCCAATCCATGAGAGCCAGAGTAATTTGGGTTTAAGGCATGGTCAAATAGTTCTATTTGAAATCCGATAGGCTTCATCAAAGTCTGATTTTTCCAGAGCTCTGTTCCAAGAAATCATGGGAAACTACACGGGACAAAAGAGTTAATTGTTCCAGTTTTTAAAAAATGATGAGACCTTAATAAATAAATATGAGAAGACACCCCCAAACTTACCCTGTAGTAGAGGCGGGAGGTCCACAGGTATTACATATGGAACAAGTTTGCAGACTTTTTCAATATATTTATCAATTATGCTGATTTTTTCCTTTCACCAAAAAAAGTACTATTTGTTTTATGGATGACTCTCTTAGGAGGAGGAGAGGAAGGAACACATGGGATACTATAGTGATGAAAGAAACAGAAAATGTCAATAAAATCTTATTTTAAAACATCGTAAGCCTGGGAGGATTTACACTACTCCTCCACCAACAAGGGTGTGGTGGAGAAGGGGGAAGAGGAAGAGTTAAGGGAGAGAAAAGTTACAATTACAACAACCAAAAAAAGAAAGAAAAAAGAAAATAGAATCAATAAAACATTTAGAAAAACACAGAAGAGAATAGAAGGAAGGTCACAAAAAGGCAATGCTATTACTACTGGGCAGCAAGATTACTACTTCCATATCCTCTCTCCACACCTTTGCACTTTGTCCCCCGTGCCTAGAATGCTCTCCCACTTCACTTCTGCCCCAAAGAATCCCTGGGTTCTTTAAGCCTCAATTTAAATGTCACCTTCCATACACGGTCTTTCTTGGTTTTCCTCCCAACCCAGACCCCCCCATTCTTATTCCCTCTTTTCTGAAATTGGATATGGTATAATGGATGGAGAGTGGGACTTGAAATCAGGAACACTTGAGTTCAAATCCAACTTTAGACACTTGGTAGATGTATGAACTGGGCAAGTCACTTAACCTCTGTATCTCAGTTTCCTCATCTATAGAAGGATAATAGTAGTAACTTCCTCCCAAGTTTGCTGGATAAAATGAGACAATATGAGAACAAAATGATAATGTTAGATAAAATTTTGTTGTTGTTGTGTTGTGTTTGTCATTTGTTCTTGAAGAGGACCATGACATCAAGATGATTTCATGATTTGCAGTTGATTTTGATTTGAGTGAGGGAGGGCTGTGCAAGGTCACTTTCTTCTCCTGAGCCATCTGGGTCCAGTGGCCTGATATTCATCAGGAAGACTAGAGATGGCCCAGGATGCACTGTGAGACCCTGACCCTTTCGGACGAAGGTCTTATCACATTCTCACTTTGAGTGAGATACACCCATTCAATGAATAGGCTTCTTTAAGTAGTTATTCAAGGGATGGCCCCTTTAATAAAAAAAAAAATCAAACTGGTAGGGGAAGACACTTAGGGTTTCTGGGTGAAAGTAACTGCAATCACTCTGAGCTAGGTGGGTGGAGATTTGTTGTCCACTCTATGAGCTTCAGAGTGAATTGGGTTTAAGGCTTGATCTTTGAGCAAGAAATATAGCCAGTAAACCCAGAGGAAAAAATGCAGTTTTGGGGCATGGAGTGTACCTTCCCCTGGGTGGAACACCAGAGTAGAGGAGAAGGAGGAGAAGGAGGAGGAAGAGGAGGAGGAGAAGGAGGAGCTACTCACTTACAGGTTGTGTTTGTCCTTCATTCTCGAAGAGGACCTTGACATCAAGATGATGACATGACCTGTACTTGACTTTGTTTTGAGTGAGGGAGGGCTGTGCAAGGTCACTAACCTCATTTTCTCCTCCTGAACCACTGTATAAAATAAGATTGAGCATAAAAGGAAATATAATTTTAAAGTGCTTGGCCAACCTTACAGCATTATATAAATGCTAGGTATTTAATTATTTAATATATACTCTTTTTAAAGAGTAATACATGTAATAGTCATGGTTTCACAGCAATCTCTTTTTCTTTCTTCTTTGCAAATAGAAACGTCCATGTTTGTCAAGTTCATGATTTTAAAAAAAGAAACATTTTTAAAAAGGAAAAATCAAAAAATCAGATTGTGAGTGCACTGGGAAGAGGTCTTGGTTTATGGTGGGTGGGACGGCTTTGACTATATCAGTGACATAATTTTGCACTGATGCTATGTTATCATGGGAGGCTGAAGTGAGTTACCATTTGGATTTCCCAAAAGTGTTCTCACTCAGAAGGCAGAGCTGGGAAGAGGCTGCCCAGGGAAGTAGTGGACTCCCTCTCTCCTCATTGGAGGCCTTCAAGTAAAGACTAAACTGGTTAGAATATGGAGGAGAGGATTCTTGTTTTGGTCTGGCTTAAATTAGATGGTCTCTTTCATCTCTGAGATTCTACAATCCTTCTTTCAGGCATTCTGGGGGCACATTAACAAGTGCATAAAGGCTATGGTCAGTGCCAAAACCTGAGAAATGAACTGACTGGGGTCACAACCTGCAAATCCAAAGGAATTATGACAAATTTTGGGGCTCCAACCTTGGGACTCCACATTGACCCTCTCCAGCCTATCCCACCTCCTAGGAATCCCATCTCTCATTTTCTCTTACTCAATGGACACTTCTCTTATTGAGTAAATGGGTAGTTCAGCCTCGTATGTTTGGGTTCTGTGAGTAAGGGTGGGCACAGAGGCTAGACTTCCCAATCATTCCTCGAACAAAAGACTCCATCTCTCAGCTTTGGGTATTCTCTCTGGCTTTCCCTCCCCCATGGCTGGAACACTCTCTTTCCTCTGCTTTGACTAATGACCTCCCTGGCTTCATTTGAGCCCCAACAAACATCCCACTTTTTTCAGGAAGCCTTCCCTAATCTCTCTTAATTCTAATGCCTTCTCTCTGTTAATCATTTCCTATTTATTTTGCATATGATTTGTATGCATTTATTTGCATATTGTCTCCCCCCTTAGATTGTGAGCTCCTTGAAGGCAGGGACTGTCTTTTACCTCTTTGTATCTTCAGCACTTAGCACAATGTCTAGTGCATAGTAGTTGTTTAATAAATGTTTATTGATTGATTAGTAGACCTACTATTTAATTGGTATAGGGAACTCCCAGATGAGGAAATCCCTCTACCAAATGCAGGTTTGTACCTTCTTTGCAGTTTATAATCTTAGATGCCTGGATCACTAAGAAGTCAAATGACTTTCTCAGGGTCCCATATCCAGTATGAATCAGTAATGGAACCCACACCATACTAAATTGTGGCTCTAGTAGAAAATAGTGTGGGCATTGTGGAATCTAAACAGCTTTCATCTACACTGCAAATTACCCCTGGATGGTCTGACTGATCTTTACTCACCTTCATACACTCTGTGTTCCTGCCAGACTGGTTCATTAGCTGCTTCATCTCCCATATATGTGTCTTTCTTTGCATTGGCTGTGTCACATACCTAGAATGTTCTTCCACCTCACCTCTGCCTTGGACACTATTAAGTTTCACTTTAAGGCTCAGTTTAAATGAAACATCTTGCCTTTCCTGATCTTTCCCCCAAAATTGCGGTTCCCTTTTTCCTGAAATTACTTTGCATGTAATTCCTATTTATTTTTTGGTGTGCAGTTAGGTACCAATTAGTGCACTAATGAAAAATAATGAAACCTGCAAAGTAGCCAGTCTTCAAAAGTGCACTGTTTGAAGTTGTTATATATTAAACATTGTGATTGGTTTCAATCCAATGGAAATAGGTCATGTCATAGATCTGGAATGGAATGGAGCCTCAGAAGCTAGCCCTCCCATTCTTCAGATGAGAAAACTGAGGCCCTGAGAAATGATGGGAAGTATCCAAGGTCACACAGATAATAAATGTCAGAGGCTGATTACATGAAGATGGTCTTCTATTTCCTTGATATTAATTATACCACCTCTCTGGATTAGCTGAAATGTGGTTCTGTTGTATTCCTGCTCTGGCCCCTACAAGAGTGAAATCTAACTATTTGTGTGTCCGGGGCTTCTTGGGGGAATCTACTGAAGCCTGAGGACTACTTCTCCAAAAAAAATGTTTTAAAACAAAATGCATAGAATTATAAGGGAGACCAATTATGCTAACGTATGCTGATCAAAATGGGACAGCTACATTACATGGTGGATACAGTGCTGGGTCTGGAGTCAGGAGACTCTTCTTCCTGATTTCAAATATGACCTTAGACTAGCTGCCTGGGCAAGTCACTTAACCCTGTTTGCCTCAGTTTCCTCATCTGTAAAATGAGCTGGAGAAGGAAATGGCACACCTCTCCAGTCAGGATGTTTGCCAAGAAAAATCCAAATGGGGTCACAAACCGTTGAACATGACTGAAATGATGAAACAACAGTAAGGACAAAAAGTGATCAAAATATTATGTTATGTGGATCAGGCAGGATGTACTATCCTTTCCAAGTCTGGACTAATAATGGTTCCCTCTCCATTGGTTAATAGGACTATAGGACTTTCTGAGAAATACTGCTCAGGCTGACTTAGAGGGCAGACCCTAGCCTGGATTTCTGAAGAATTAGGACCCATTCCTGCCCCCATCCCCAACTTAAGAATGAGGAAGACAGACACCCAAAAGCCTTTTTGTTACTCCTTGCTCACAAACCTACCATTTTCCCTAAGTGCTCAGTCTGCCTAAACAGAGGTTAGGGGGCGTGAAACAGATGTCTCGTTTTGGCTGTCCTATTTGAATTGATTTAAGTACAGTATCTTGGAAAATTCTGTCAGAGTGGGAAGATTTTTCCATTTGGAAAATCTGTTCATTTTAGCTTTAAGAGATATGCCATTTGGGTTAAAATACATCTAAAAGGGCAGAAGGAGGAGGAGTGGCAATTCTTGATTTCTTACTAAATAAAAACCAACTGGAATCAAAGTACTGTGGAAAGACTCTTGCATTGGAAGTCAGAGGGGCTAGAAAAAGACTGGACTCTGAAGTTAGAGGATTTGAGCTCAAAATCAGCCTCTGATGCTCACTATCTGTAGGCAAGTCCTTTGGGCCTCAATATCCACCTCTGTAAAATGAGGGGGTTGGATTAGATGGCCTAGGCAGGGGTGGGGAACCTGCGACCTCAAGGCCACATGTGGCCCTGCAGGTCCTCAAGTGTAGCCCTTGGACTGAATGCAAACTTCAAATCCTTTTATTTCGGGCATTTGCTCTATGAAGTTTGGATTCAGTCAAAGGGCCACACTTGAAGACCTTGACAGCCACATGTGACCTCGAGGTCACAGGTTCCCCATCCCTACCCAACCCTAGATCTATGTTTGTATGCTCTTGTGACTACTACCTGCCTCCAAATTTGGTATTGACCTCACTTGACCTGTGTCTCCCAGAGGTGATGCTTGGCTTGAGGGGGAGGGCCATATACGAAGAAGGGAAAAGAGGCTAGTGGAGCTGGACCATTTACTGTATGAAAGGCAAGAACCAGAAGATCAGAAGGTGGAATGAGTTGGATGGGGAACAGCTGACCAGCCACTTTATCTGCAACATAGAATGCAGGAAGGGGAGTAATAAGCTATAAGCCAGAAATGTAAGTTAGAAGAGCATTCAATTCCAAATCAAGGTACCTGGATTTTATCCTTGAGCAAAAGGGAGCTACTGGAACTTCTGGAGTAGAGGGTTAGGGTTAGGATGGGACAAGTGCTTTGGGAAGATGATTTTGTCAGCTCTTTGGGGGAGGGACTGGAGGGGGAGAGCCTGGAAGACAGAGTCCAATGAGGAGTCTATCACAGTAGCCCAGCAGAGAGGTTCTATAGAACTAAGCTGCAGTGGTGGCCTTAGGGGTGGGACTAAGAGGACAGGTTTGACAAATGTGGAGGTAGAAGGATGAGAGTTGATAATTAAGTGAATGTAGGCGGAGAGGGGGCACCTAGGTGGTGCCATAGCAGAGCACCAGGCCTAGAGTCAGGGAGACTCATCATCCTGAGTTAAAATCTAGCTTCAGACATTTACTAGCTGAGTGACCCTGGGCAAGTCACTTAACCCTGTTTGTCTCAGTTTCCTCATCTGTAAAATGACCTGGAAAAGGAAATGGCAAACCCCTCCAGTATCTTTGCCAAGAAAATTCCCAGTGAGGTCATGAAGAGTTCGATGTGACTGAAATAACTGAACAAAGAGGGAGAAGAAGAAGGAAGAATTAAGGGTGATTGGAAAGATAGTGGCGTTCTCAGTGGAAAATGAGAAATTTGGAAGAAGGCCAGATTAGGGAAGAGGGAAGAGAAAAGGACCCAGAGGAAGATAATGAGTTCTACTTTATACATGGATATAGAGGTTTGAAAGTCATCTGCATAGAGGTGATCACTGAATCCATGGGAACCATTTAGATCACTGACATCATAGAGTAAAAATAGATGAGGGTCCAGGTCAGATCTTTGAGGGACACCCAAAGATAAGGAGTTGGAAATGGAAGGGGGAAGCAGAAAAGACCACTGAATTTTGAAATTAAGATCATTGGTAACCAACTAGGCTCAGAACCCTCCTTTTAAAAAGACACAGTAACTACCCTGATACTATTCTGAATTCAATTAAAATGACTAAAAACTTCTCTCCCAAAGGGGAGTTCTCTCAGCTTTCATTCTCCCCAAATTAGAAACAGTCAGTTCTCTAATACAAGATACAATCAATCCATTCTGGTATAAGCTCACCCAAAATGTGCCATATTTACAAGACAGATAAAATTAGAGAATGATTGTGAGTTTTGCAAAGTGGTTTAGTTAACCAGTCTCTTTAAAGGGGAACCTTTAAAACATTTAATGTAGGATTCAAGTAAATATATTGTATAAAGTGTGGTGATCATATACAAATGAGAGTGGACTTCCAATGAATGGGCCATCGTTTGGGGAAGAACAGACAGGCAAGTGTTCTCTTGGCTCCTCCCGTCCTGTTTCCCTGGGTTTCATCTCAGCAGTGTCTGTCAGCTGTCTTGGAGCAGATCAAGTGGGGGCTTCACTGGAGAGGCCTGTGTGAGTACTGAGTCATGGCTAGGACCAGTGTGGGCTGAGGTTGAAGAATGTGCCCTGCTGCCCTCAGAGAGTCTGGTCAAGCACATTATGAATTTTAAAATGAATTTGCTGTCATCTATTCCCCAGTACATGAGGTTCCCATGTAGGGTCCTGTTATCAGCGGAGTGGAGAAGAGGAATCAGTGGGGATGGGATTATAGGCAGGGGTGGATTTCAGAGGCAGGTTAGGAGGACAGGTGGAAGGGCGTTGAGGCAAGGGTCAGAAGCAAAGCAGAGGCCCAACAAGACCTGAACCAGGAGAGACCAGCAGGGGATGGGAGAGAGAGAAGGGTCAAACAGAAGGCATGATGCCTGAAGGAAAGAAGGGAGCCACTTGGTTGGAAGCCAGAGAAACTGAGAGGCCCTGAGGAGGGATGAGGAAAGGGGAAGTACTAAACCACCCAAACTGTGTTCTGCATCTGGTGGATGGGGTCCCATTTGGACTCCATGACTTAGGGAGGCTATTGATTGGCTGGAGAGGAGGCTGACCAGGGCTAGCAGAGCATCAGGCCATTTGAGGAATAGGGGAAACAACTGGGATTATTTTGCCTGGAGAAGAGAAGACTGGGTTAGGGGTGGGTTTGGATGGGAAGACCTGATATCTTTGTTCCAGTATCTGCATGACTGTTGTCCTTTCAGCCCCAGAACTGGGAACTATGGGGAGATTGCTAGTGGGGAGAGGTCGGCTTTAGCCTTAATAAAAAGGATGGAAACAACCACATGATGACAATTCAAGCTGGCCCAGACTAGAATGGGTCACCACAGTCAGTCAGCAAGCATTTTATTAAGTTACCTAGGAGTCAGATACCATGCGAAGACCAGGGTGGGAGGGAGAGATAGAAAGAAAGGCAAACAGCCTCTGCCCTTCAGGGTCTCCTATTCTAATGGGAAGAAGACTTCTATAGAGTAGATGAGAGGTATTCTCAAGGGGGAGGCACTAGGAGGCATAGGGTCAGGAGGAATAATGTACTGGTACATGTTTAACAACTGGTTATCTAAAAGAAAGGATAGACAAACCACACTTCTAAGTGAGATCTGCAGGAACATTTTCTCCAACACTTTATTTAAGTCTGGAAATCAGCAAAACAATGAATTAAGTCTTGCCTTGTTTGCTGGGTTCTCAGGTGTCAATCTTCCCTCAAGGAAGCAAGGGGTCAGAGGGAAATGAGAAAAGCATCCAGTGCGAAGGAGGAGACAGAGATGGGAGTTGGAGGATCATGTTCAAAGACCAGCCAGAAGGCCAGTGTTGTGCAACCAGAGTCTGTGGAAGGAAATAAGTAAAAGACTGGAAAGGTAAGAAGGCCCCCTTTGTAAAACACTTTAAAAGCTACAGGACTGGGTGTAGTTTGATCCTGGAGGAAATTCAGAGGGAGCCATGGTTCTTGGTTTAAAGGGAGGGTAGACGTGGGAGCAAGCCTGGTGTGGTCAGACCTGAACTTTAGGAAGATCTCTTTGGTAGCTGAGAGGATGATGGACAGGGTGGGGGAAGAGAGATGAGGCATTGGATTTCCCCCCACAAAGGTCTTTCAGCAGAAGCTAGTCATGAACTCGCCAGATTTATATTAGAGTAAGAAGAGTCTTTTTCCAATCCAATCAAACAAGTTAATTGATTAATCACCTTCTGCTGGTGCATAGTACAGTGCTAGGTACTGGAGATACAAAGGCAAAACCCAGAAATAATCTCTGCTCTCAAAAAGCTTGAATCCCATTGGAGGAGAGCACATGGCTACAATGTAGCAGAGTTGTTCTTTTTTTTCTTTTCCAATTGTGTCTGATTCTTCATGACCCCATTTGGGATTTTCTTGGCAAAGGTACTACCTACAGTGCCACCTAGCTGCCCTGCAATATAGCATGTATATAGTTAATCATTAGATTATAAGCTCCCTAAGGGCAAGGATTATTTTTTGCCTCTTTTTGAATCCTTGGGGCTTAGCACAATGACTGGCATGTAGTAGGTGCTTAATAATATTGATTGATTGATTGATTATGTGCATGGTGATATAAGAAGAGTGATCACTGGAGACTGTAGTGATAAAAAAAAAATTTCCTCCCAAAGGTGGTACATGAATGAGTTGGACCTTAAGTTATGGATTCTGAGAGAAGAGTTGAAGGCAATGCTAGAACTTCCCGGGCAGAGGAGTGCCCTAGTCAGACTTGAAAAATTATTTTGGCAGCTGTGGAGCAGATGGCTTGGAGAAAGGAGATAGTGGCCTCTGGCAGATGGATTACAAGGATAGTGCAATAGTCCAGACTCGAGGCAGTGAGGGCCTGAATGAGGCTGTAGAAAAGAAGAGGATGGGAGAGACTCTCTAGAGACAGAGTTTATACATCCTGTCATGTGATTGGACATGGGGGGTGAGGAAGAGGCAAGAGCTGAGGATGAGTCTGAGGGTATGACCTGGGATGACAGGAAAGAAAGTGATTACTTCTACAGGAAAACATGGTAATTTGGAAGAAGGGGGAGTTTGGGGAAGGGGGAAGACCATGGCCTTCATATGGATAAGTTGAGTTGAGATTGCCTGCAGAACAACCAACCTATACCAAATGGACTTCAGCACTGAGACTCTTCAGCTCAAAAGGCAGAGTGGTATGGTTTCTTAGATTTCAGGAAGATTGGGGTTCAAATCCCATTTCAGATACTAGTAGCTGTGTGACCCCTGGGAAGCCACTGTAACTCTCTGTGCCTCAGTTTTGTCCTCTGTTAAAATGAGTGTATTGGATTCAAAGGACTCTAAAGTCCCTTCTGGCTCTTGATTTATGATTTGAAACAACAGCGGTTGCCAGGAAGGGATTCCCAGAGTGTATCATCGTTCACACTCCAGTCTCTTGTGAATGCACATTAAAGAATGAGCTGAAGGCAGGAAGAATCTATTACCAACCCTTCTGACGCATCTCATGTTTTTTTTTTTTTAAAGACGTTTAAAAGATCTTTTCTTAAACCTCTTGCGCAAAATCTACGTGAAAGCAAACTATTTCCAGAACAGAATGTGGACACATGCTTCCTTCCTGTGCCTCGTCAGGGAAGGCAGATGACAATGAGACGTGGAAGGAAGGGAGAGCCGGAAGCGGGGAAGCCAGGGCAGCTCCTACCTAGACTGGCTTCACCTGTGGTCTTGGGAGTTGAATTCCTATGAGCCGATCCCAAGGAAGCCAAGCTTGAAAATATTCAACAGGAGTGTGCTGCCTTCTCTGTGGGGAGAAGAGTAAGATGGTGTCAAGACCTCAGAGGCCATGTGCTCTTTATTTTGCAGAAGAGGAAACTGAGGTCCAGAGAGGTTAAGAGGACATCACAGGATCATAGATGGAAGAGACCTCTAAGGCCATCTATTCCAATCCTTCATTTTATAGGTGAGGAAACAGGCCTAGGGAGGTTAATTGACTTGTCCATGGTAACAAAGGTCAGAAGAGTCCAAGGTAGGATTTGAACCCAAGTTCTTTGGCTTCAGAGCCAGTAGGATTCCTAGTATTCTATTGCTGTTTGTAGATTTATTGTTGTTGATTGTATGCCATCATGCCCAATCACTGTTACCATGAATGGATGCTTGCAGCACTCTACCCATGTCCCCACACATCTTAGCATGCCTTGTGTCTCTATGGGGGATAGGCTGATAAGCCCCATGGTTTTCCAAGGCCCTGTAAGTGGGCCACCTCCTGCTCCTGCTGCCAAGAACCAGGGCTTTCTCTTGTTCTGCCAGGTCTCATCTTGGGATCTTGATGTGGGATCTGGGATGATTTTGACCCACTGTGAAAAACCCAAAGGTCCAGAGAAGTCAGATAAATCTGAGGAAGCCAAGGCTCATGGACCTGAATCACCCATTCTCATCCGGCCCCATCTCCATCTCAGACACTGTGGCATAGGGTAGGAATTGAGGTGGGAGGGAGAAGTAGGTGGTAAAAAGGTGTGCCACTGGAGTTCTGGTTTTGTTTGTCAAATTCCTTCTATAAAGGAAATAATCCATTTATTCACTACCCGATGATTTTATGTAACTGAGAGTAAATTGGCTTAGGTCAGAAGGATGCCAGCTTCCTGAGGCCAGGAACAGCTTCACTTTTTTTATCTTTGTATCCTCAGCATCTGGAATAGTTCCTTGCACATAGTAGCCCTTTAATAAATACTGGTTAGATTGAATTGAATTAAGGAAGGTATTTTGTGAGAACAGGGACTCATAAGCATTGATTTGAGTACACTGAGCCCAGACTAGGTTTCTAAAGTTTGTGGGAGGCTAGAAAAGGATAGGCATGAAGCTCCTACTATGTGCTGGGAACTGTGCTGTGCATTTACCAGTATTATCTTGTTTAATTCTCATAACAATCCTAGGGGGTAAGTGCTTTTATTATCACTTCCATTTTATAGGTAAGGAAACTGAGGCTTTACATATTATATATCACTTCCAATCTTCACAATAACCCTGTCAAGTCGGTACTATTGTTGTCCCCACTTTATAGTTGAGGAAACTGAGGCAGACAGAAGGTAAATGACTTGCTCAGGGTCACACAGTTAATATGTGTCTAAAGTAGGATTTAAATTCATTTCTTCCTGACTCCAGGTCCAGCATGCTATCCCAGCATCACCAGACCAGGAAGCCCCCTTTTATACAAAGGATCTGTGACTTTGTCAGAGTTGGGGGAATCCTGGTATGGAAAGTTCCTCTAGCTACCTAGATTGCAATTCATCCATGGCTTAGTAGGTAAGTCACACAGAAAGGCTTAAGGAACACAGAAGTTATGTGATTTACCCACAGTCATAACTCTAGGACATGTGAGAGATGGGATCTGAATCCAGGCTCAGAAGTCTTGCCATTCTACTTCTGGTTTGTGGGAGTGTGAATGATAGTGGCCAGCTTTCCCTGGCAGCTATTCCCTAAGAGCCTGGCATCTGAGGAATGTATAGTGGCAGTGTGACCCTGATGTCATTATATTCCTGGTTCTATGCCCAGTGCTTGATTCAGACTGTTCTCTGAAGAGGTATTACAATTAACAAGATTTAAAAAAAAAAATCAACATTAGACTTAGTGAAAGAAAACACTCCCCCAACAAGCTGTCTCATCTAATTATGTTTAGATCAGACAAGATTTCTTGGTCTCATGTAAAATCCCATCTTCTACAGGAAGCCTTCCCCATTCTTGTTCATTTGTCCAGTCCTGTCCAACAGACTTTTCCAATTTTAAACCACAGTTGTTCCATGTTCGGTTCTAATTGTTGCTTCTTGACCCACATGCAGCTTCTTCAGGAGACAAGTAAAATGATGTGATATTCCCATCTCCATGAGGACTTGACACATTTTATTGTGATCTGCACAGTGAAGGCTTTAGCATAGTTAGTGAAGCAGAAGTAGATGTTTTTCTGGAACTCCCTTGCTTTCTCTATAATCCAGTTGGCAATTTGGTCTCTAATTTCTCTGCCTCTTCGAAAACCATCCTGCTCTTTTGGTAACTCTCAATTCACATATCACTCAAGCCTTGCTTATAGAATCTTAAACATAACCTTGCTTGTGTGAAATGAGTACAATTCCTTGGCATTGCCCTTCTTTAGACTGGGACATAACCTAATCTTTTCCTAACAGCAACATTGTGCAAAGACCAATTTTGATAAAATTAACTTCTCAACAATACAATGAACTAAGACAATTCCAAAAGACTCATGATAGAAAATGCTAACCACATCCAGAAGGACAACTATGGAGTCTGAATGCAGATGGAAGCATGCTGTTTTCTCTTTCTTTTTGTTGTTTTTGTTACTTGTGTTTTTTCCTTTTCATTCTGATTCTTCTTTCACAACATGACTAATGTAGAAATATGCTTAACATGATTGTACATGTCTAGTCTATATCAGATTGCATGCCATCTTGAGAAGGATGGAAGGGAGGGAGGTGGAAAATTTAGAACTCAATTTTAGAACAATGAATATTGAAAACTAAAACTAAATAATTTTTTAAAAAAAGTTATTCTGTTCCAATCCCATGGCCACTCTTAAGTTTTCCAAATGTGCTGCCATATTGAGAGCAGCTATCACCTCCACTAGCCTTACTGTTAGCAATGTTTCCTAAGGCCCATTTGATTTCATTTTCCAGAATTTCTGGCTCTAGACTGGTAACTATACCATTGTGGTTATCAGTAATGCTAAAATCTTCCCTCTTTTAATTTCAGTGTCTTCCCTCTATAAATTATTTCTTATTTATCCTTCATACATTTTGCTTTGTATCTATTTGATTGCATGTTCCCATTAGATGAGAAGTTTCTTGAAGGCAGGGACTGTCTTTTGCTTCTTTCCATATCCCCAACACTTAGCACAGTGCCTGGCACGTAGTAGGTGCTTAATACATGTTGATTGAAGATTGATAAGGTGCTACTATGTGGCGACTTTGGACAAACCATTTGACCTCCCTGAGTCTCTAAGGTTCCTCCTGGCTCTAAATCAAAGCTCCTGTGAGCCTGTCACCTCTTTGCCTGAAAGTCCCTCATTGGCCAAATGAGCGGCTAAGACTAGATGTCCTTTGAGGTCCCTTTCACCTCTAAATTGATGATCCTAAGGTCTATTAAAATTGCTGAAAGAAGTTTTTGAATGTGTTTATTAACTTGTCTCACATAGGACAGATCTGATCTCATTTCAAAGGGGTGGAATTTCTCCCTAACTCCCATTCATGCTCACAATCATTTCCTGAGCTTTCTGTGCCTACCTCTGCAGTCCTACTCATCCTGAAATGCGAACACACTTTAAAAAAAAGACTAGAAATGTTGCAAAAATGCAACCAGTGAACAGAAGGGGAACCAGGAGGAATTAGTTCTCTATGTGTGTGTGTGTCTCCTTCTCTTTCTCTTCCCTCTCTTTTCTTTCTCTTTCTCAGCCCTCTTTCTCTCTCTCCTTCTATCATCCATCTATCTATCTATCTATCTATCTATCTATCTATCTATCTATCTATCTATCTATCTATCTACCTATCATCTATCTATCATCTATCTATCTATCTATCTATCTATCTATCTATCTATCTATCTATCTATCTATCTATCTATTTTTCTATCATCTATCTTTTCCCCTGCTCTCTCTATTCAGAATATAAGATGTACAAACAAAAGATTCCATTGGATTGCTAGAAGAAATTTATTTTTTTTATTTTTTAATTTTTTTTTATTTTTTAATGTTTAACAATCACTGCCATACAATTGAGATTTTATCCCCCCCCCCCCGCCTACCCCCCACTACCCCCCTCCCTCCCCACGACTGCATACAATTCTGTATAGGTTCTACATATACTTTCCTATTGAGTATATTTTCACTATAGTCATGCTATGTAGTCAGACTAAAATAAATGGAAGAAATCGTATAACAAATCAGAACATGATACACAAACACACACACACACACAAACATGATCTGCTACATTTTGTGAATGACTTCCATATTTCTTTCTCGGAGTGTGGAGGGCATTTTGCCTTGAGAACCACCTTTGGGATTTTTTTTTTTTTAAGAAGTTCTTGCGTTATTACAAAATTCCAAGTCTACCAGAAAAAACTCTCGCACACTGTGGTCGTTGCTGTGCACAAAGTTCTCCTGGTTCTGCTCCTTTCACTCAGCATCAGGTCATATAAGTCCTTCCAGGCCTCTCTGAAGTCTTCTTGTTCATCATTTCTTATGGCACAATAGTACTCCATTACATTCATATACCATAATTTATTCAGCCATTCCCCAATTGATGGACATCCCCTTGACTTCCACTTTTTGGCAACTACATAGAGTGCTGCTATAAATATTTTTGTACATGTGGGACCCTTTCCCATTTTTATGATCTCTTGGGGATATAGTCCTAGTAGCGATATTGCTGGGTCAAAGGGTATGCACATTTTTGTAGCCCTTTGGGCATAGTAGAAGAAATTTATATCTGTTATAGACTGTGACTCTGGTGAAAGCTGTGGTGGCAATGGGTGTCCCCAGGAGGAAACAGAAATGAAAGATCCCAAGAAAGCAGTCTGGATAGGAATTGGCAGTTGATTGGATATAAGGTAGAATGTAAAGTTCTTGAGCGCCAGGGCTGTTTCAGGTATTTTATATTCTCAGTATTTGACACAGGGGTTGGCACAAAGTATGTGCTTAATAACTGTTTGTTGATCGACTGATTGATTGATATAAGGGGTGATGGAGACAGAAGAGTCAAAGGTGATGATGAGGTTCAGAGCCAGGATAGGAAGATTATATTATCATTAATAGAAATAAAGACATTGGGAGATGTAAAGCTTTGCAGGGGAAGATGATGAGTTTAGTTTCTGATAGGTTCAGCATGCTTTTCAAATAGAGACAACCGATAGTTGGTTAGAAACAGGAAACTGGAGACATTGATTTGGAGTCATCTTACGTTTGCATGCATGGGAAGGCATGAGATCATAAAGAGAGAGGCCAACAAAAGAGAAGAGAAGGGAGGTCTGAGCCTTGGGGACATGGTGACATTTAAGAACAAAGGGTAGACGGCAATGCAAAAAAAAGAAACCAATTGGCATGTATTAAGCACCTACTATTTACCAAACACTTTGCTAGCGGAGGTAAACAGAGCCAGGAAAACAAACAATATATGTGGTAACTGCAACAATGTAAAAGATTTTGTAACCACAAAACCACAAAGGCGAATGTTGCAAAATTACAAAAAACAAACCCAAGCATGCATCTAAAAGAGCGACCTCTTTGCCATAATTAGAGGTCCACAAGCATGTTATATTACATGTTTTCATTCTATTTTGATGAATGAAGTGGTTTGTTTGAATGATTTTTCTCTTCTTTTTTTTTCATTTTTTCTTTAAAAATGTTTTTTGGTATATAAAATGACTCTCTGGGAGGGGGAGGAGGAGGAGAAGGATACTGGGGGGACATTTTGGTGATGTAAGAAACAAAAGTATTAATAAAAAAGTTTTTTGAAAAGAGCAAGATATGTTCTCTAGGGAACCAGCTAAAGTAGGAGCTAACGCGCAGGAAGGTGAAATCCATTCTCATTAGCAAAGTCATCTTGCCCAGTAGGAGACCCCTTACCTACCCAATAGGGAGCCCAGCAGAACAACATGCCCAGCAGAGATGTTGTACTCAGGGGAAGCAGCTTCATTCCACCATGAGAAGAGAAAGAGCATTAGTGCCCTGCAAAGCTGGAGGGGTGAGTCACCTCCACGTCTTCCAGAAGGTCACAGAATCAGAAAATGTGAGAGTTGGAAGGCACTTCAGCAAGCCCTTCAGTCCACCTGTTCTGCCATTGGAATCTCCAGTATACCATACCTAATAGAGGTCACCCAGCCTCTGCTCAAAGGTAACCTCCCAGGCAGCCCACTGCACTTTGGGAAGGCTCTAATTGTTGGAAACGTTTGCTGTCCCCCCCCCCCCCACACACACAAGATACCCCTTCCAATAGCTGTTATGGCTCCTCTCCACCTACTTTCCTTCAGGCTAAAGTTGCATAAGTTCTTCACTTGGTCCTCCTATGTCATGGCCTCAAGACTTTCACTAATCTGTTTGTTCTCCTCTGGAAATCCCCCAATTTATTGAAGACTGTGCCTCCTTACCAGTACATTCTGCATGTGCTTACTCTTCCCCTTGACACTCTGTGTATTTGTGGAAGAGTGTGCTCCAGTTTTATGGCAGGGGGAGAATGCTGAATAGCCTATTATTCTTATAATATCATGTCAGTAAATACTTTCACATTAGGTTAAATGTTTTTTGCTTATTAAAGGTAAATTCACTGGTGGGGACTTATGACCTATAGAGTTTTGTTCAGTCCCACAGGAAATCGTGAACTTTGGGGAAGACCTCAGGGACCTTTGCTATGAACATAAAGTAGAAGGAGAGGTAGCTAAAAGAATGTGCTACATACATATTTTTGGATGTATACATGTCTCCACTGTTAGAATGTAAACTCCTTGAGAGCAGGTACTATTTCCCTTTTGTCAGTAAATGAAATAAAAATTTAAAAAAACATTTATTAAGTTCTAATATGTTCAAGGCACTCTGTTAAGTGCTAGGAATACAAAAAGAGGCAAAAGATAGACTCTGCCCTCAAGAAGCTTAGAATCTAATCTTTGCATTCTCAGTGCTTAGCAGGTTTGTTAATAAATGTTAAACAGGTAAGAAACATAACTCCTGTAGAAAAGCTGTTATGCTCATTGTCTCTTATTACCTATTATTTGATTAAATTTTTTAAAAAAGGAATTCAATTGCTTGGTTGGATAAATTGGTTAAATTAATCACTTAGTAACAAATAATCATTTACTAAGAAATAATTACTTACAAGTCTACGTTATCCCCCAGGACATCCACAGGGATTTTAAAAAAATAATGAAACATATTTGGTAATATTGTCAAAAGAGGGTTTGTACTATTAATACATAAATTTTAAATATAAAATGTTTCAAAAAGGAAAAAATTGTATACTTTTTTAATTTAAATTTTTATTTTCAATTCCAAATTCTCTCCACTCCCTCTCCCACTCAATGAGGAAGCAAGATAGTCTATATAATTTTTTAAAAATTCTGTGTTGTAGTGAGGTCTCCATTTAAACAGCAAGAATTTTTAGTTGACCCAGTAGACAAAGTTTGACTATTTCTTGCAAGTCAAGGGACCTAGTTCAAATTCTAGAACACTTATTATCAAATGCAGCTCTTTGCACACCTTAAAGCTCTATACAAATGGCTAGCTATTTTTTCTGCTGTTACTAGTTGCATGCCCATGAGTAAGTCCCTTGATCCTTCCAATTCTCAGTTTCTTTTACGAGAAAATTCTGACACTTACCTGTCCCACAGGGTTGATTGTGAAGAAAGTACTTTGTGAACCTTAAGCTAGTATTTGGTTATGAGTTATTATAAATGAACTAAACTATGATAGAGGACCCTTGACTCAGATGAAAAAACCATAGAATTGTTAATTTATAGCTGGAACAAACCCTCAGGGGGCTTCTAGTCCAGCCACACATTTTACAGATAAGGAAACCAAAACTCAGAGTAGGTAAAGGATTTTGCCAAGATCATACAGATTGTAAACTGAAGAACTGGGATTTGCCACCCCCTTGCCCCCACCCCCAGGCCCTCTGGCACCCAATCCAAAATTCTAGAGGAGAATTAAGAGTCCCTGTTCCCTTTCAAGGTTTTAAGCTTCTGTTTTCTCACCATCTTCCCTTTCTGGGGCTGCCCATCTGCTCTTTGATGTCAGATCCAGAGACCTCACTGTTCTCTTAGCTGCTGAGCTATTTCCTAAGTAGAGACAATTCTTATTTATTTTTTTTTGTTTTGGAACAATAAAATTTTTATTTACATGTGATGTATTCTTTTAAAAAAGTGATGGAAAGGGGAAACACTTGAATAACATTAATATCTTTAAAAGTCACTAGAAACAAAGCCAAACTCAAGTTTTAAAACCAAAAGAAAGCGGTGATCCCTAGTCAGACAAACAGCCACCAAGGAGAAGGGTAAGATTGGGAGAAGTCAGCAAATGTTTCATTGTTTCCAATGTTTCATTGAAGCTTGTTGGCAACCTCCTAAGTGTTCCTATTTGCAAATATGACTTCCCATTTCAATTAACGATTAGATATTCATATAACTATAGGAAGAACAGAGAATGTTGTCTCCCTCCAGAAAATATATTTGAAGTCTCACTAGTTACAAACCCATTAGGATTCTCTGTTGGGAGCAGGCATTGCTAAAGTCTATTAACCTTATTTCTAAAGTTGAGGCAAAGATCCCATCTCTCTCTAGGCAAAACATCTTCTGAGGGTCCTTTTGGAATGATACAACAACCATCTCTCATCCTAGAAAGTCACTTGAATGTCTTACCATTGCATCGATTTCTTAGAATTCAAAAACTCTTTTATATCTGTGCTCAAATGCACTGAATGGTAGCATCCAGGGATGTGAGGGTAGACAGAGAAATGCCTACCAATTAATATTATTTTTTCAAGTCTGTATCCAGTTGAAAAGCCTATATAGTTTTAGGGGACAGCTACACCTACGATACAAAGCCCAGAAAGACAACTTGCTGGGGGAGTTGCAGTCATTCCTAATGGCCATTGTTCCACTTTATAGCAGCAGGAATTGGTGTCCAGGTCCATCTTGGAGGAGTCACTGTTTCTAGAGCCATACCTTCAAAGTGGGGCTGGTTAGCATGAAATGGAACTCATCCGGGAATTGTGTGGAAGGGAAACAGGATGATGCTTACTCAGATTTCCCTAAGGTGAAACTGTGACCTTTTGGTTTTCCCTCCCACCAATCTACTGGAGCTACTTGACCCAGTTTCAGCAATGAACCCAAGGGGTCCAGGGTAAGTATTGACTGGTATCTTCTTGGTGGCTCTGGGCAAGATGAACTTCTTTCAGTTCCCTCCCAGCTTAGCCATCTTGGACTTTTCTCTGTCTAGCTCCTTCTGAAGCTTTGTGGAGTGTTTGAGGACTGTGTTCTTAGCTAAAGTTGCTTCTGTAGGTCTCCCCTCTGGTTTAGGATGGAGCATAACTTAATCAAATTATAAAAGTCTTCTGAAAGTTTCTGTGGAAGAGCTGGAAGATTGCCTCAACAGACAACACCAGGGTTCATCATTGCCTGGTGATGATTTTGCCCTCTGCAACCACAGCAATTGTGAATTCAAGGGCAAACATGTCTGTTCTGGGCAGGTATTGATAGTCCCCTTGTAAAATCTCATTGACCAAGAAGCAACTGTCTCCCTCCTCTCCTTGGGGGTTCTGGATTAAAGTCACAAGGTGCAGGTCACCAATTTGACACATCATGTTAGCAGAAAGGAATGAGTCATCTTCATTCTCCCCTTCTCCTGCGACATATGGGACATCATCTTGCTTTTCACAGATGTTACTGGGTTTGATTTCCAGGTGCACCAGGCCTGAGTGATGGATATACTTTAGCACCATGGAGATTTGCAGGAGCATATTCTTGAATTCTGGCTCTTAGAAAAAAAATGTCCAAGTTTCTCATTTTCAGACACAGCAGCCTGCAGGCTCCCACCATGGTGGTACTCATTCTGAATGATTATATGGTCTGCCATTCCTCTGCCCATGAGGAGTAGTAACAGCTAACATGGGGATGCTGCCCAAGCATTGCATGTGTGTAAACTTCTCACAAAGCTGAAGTTTCATTTGAGGATCCTCCCAAACATTTTGTTGAGCATTTAATAGCATAAATACATCCATCCAGCCTCTTGATACACTTGTAGGTGGAGCCAAATGATCCTACCTCAATTTTTTCTAACTTCAGGAATTCTTTTTCATTATGGGAAACCATGTTGCTTTCTGTTATCACACATCTCTGAAGAGATTGAAGGAAAGGAATATGGAATGAATGTGCCTATCAGGCAGTTCTTGCTCTCCCTTGTCATCAGAGAAGTCAGGTTCCTCAGGCTCTTTTCCAGTTTTTCTCTTGCTGCTGGATTGAGAGACCATCCTCCAGTAGGATTCTGTGGTGAAGGGGTCCATGTTGACCTGATGTGATGTGAACATCAGGTATGGGCTAATGGCAGGTGTAAATTGGGAGTGCTTAGACCTTCTCATAGATGGCATTCCAGAAAAACACACATTACTTGTTAGCAGAGTCTATCTTCATTCATAGTCTACCTTCCCCTTATTGGTTATTTCCAGTTTATCCTGTATATCACTTATAATTACATTTAAAAACAATTTAAAAATAAATACATAATTGTTTACTCAGAGTTGTTTGCATTATCTCCTCTGTGAGATCCTGGACAGTAGGACCAGAGACAGTTTGGATAACATCCCCAGGGTGATGTGGATTAGGGACCAAGTTGAACAGAACTGGGATGCTACCATACTATCAAAATCGTTTCACAGCAAGGCTTTCGAGACTTCCATGGATGCTTTTGCTAAGTCCTCTAGTAAATCACCTCTTTGTTAGAGTCCATTAATTAAATGACTCTAAAGCCCTTTATACCCATAAATGTCAAGTGCAGTAGTAATAACAAATCAGAAGGAATATATAACTAGTCTTCCTTTTCATACATTGCAAAATTCTCTGATTATACTTTTTCACCAAATATTCCAATAATTACAAAATATCTGTTTCTGTCTTTGTTTTACCCAATGGATTTCATTGATAGCAAGCACTCCAAGCAAAGGAACTTCCTCTATGAAAGCAGAAGGGCCACTTTTCCAGAATTTATAGGGTTGGGGTTAGAATCAGAGTGCATTTTTAGGGTTAAGGTTATGCTATGTCACGGAGGAACTCAGTGACTTCCCTGGGGTCAGACAGTCACTATGCATCAGAGACAAGATTTGAATGTAAGTTTTCCTTACTCCAAAACAGGATCACTATGTCAAACCACCTCTTCTTGTAGGGAACTTCTAATGAACTCTAAGAATGCAGCTCTGCAGCTGATGGTTTTAGGGAGCTGTCTGGAGCACTGAGGAGTTAAGTGAATTACCCAAGGTCACAAAACAAAGATGTGTCAGAAGCAAGACTTGAACCTGGGGCTTCTTTACACAGAGGCTGGCTCTCTGTTCACTATTGGGTGACTCCTGTCTACAGTGGTGGGGGATTGGGCAGGGGAGTGAGGGAAACTACTGAAGGCATCAACAGACAGTTAAATGGGAACAGCCCACCACCCTACAGAGCTTATGAGAAGACGCTGCTCCAAAACCTGGAGTCAACTTGAGCTTGTCACTTGTGTGAACTGAAGAAGTCACCTCCCCTTCCTGGGCCTCAGTTTCCTCATTTTAAAAATGGAGTTAGGGAGAGGATTCTGGAAAGATGGCGGAGTAGGTCAGAAAATTCCAAGCTGTCAAGATTTTCCCTCACAAAGCAGTCAAAATAACACCTTAGGAAAAACAAAATGTGGGTGGAGACAAATAAGAATAGGGGTGCAACAGGCATCTTCCTGGGACAATTTGAGAAGATTGGAAGAAAAATCCCAGGAAGAGGTTTGGCCCTTGTGATGAGTAAACACCTCCAGGCTAGGGTTCCTTTTAATAATAAACAACCAGCCCTGGGGTTGGTTGATTTGAGAGGCTGTCTTGGCTCCAGTCACAGGAACTTTCACCCCCAGGATAGTGAGGGGAGTAGGGTGTTTGAGCCCAGGAAGATTGAGAGAACCTTTGCTGATAAGGAACCCCAGACCCAGCTGTGCTGTGAAGAGCAGTGGGGGCAAGAAGGATCCAGCACATGCCCAGTAAGTGCAGAAGCAGTGGGGTAGAAAGCCTCTGGCTGTGGGCACTTACAGGAGGTTGGAGGCTTGGTTTTGGTTCCAGGCAGGAGGGGAGAAATGAAGATCTGGGGCAAGAGGTACCATTTTCCATACCCCAGGGATAGAGGCTATTACAAAAATTAAGCTATTACCAAAAAAAAAAAAATGCACAGGGAAAGGAGAAAGAATCCAACCATAAAAATCTATTATGGGAATATTGATGGCCGGGGATCATATTCAGAGGAGGATATTGAAATAAATAAAACCCAAAAGAGTAAGGTCACCTGCCCAAAAAGAATTCTTAAGAGATCTTAAAAAAGACTTTAAAAACCAAATGACAGATATGGAGGAAAAACTACAGAAAAAAATAAGAATGATCTAAGAAAAATAAGAAAGTTATGAAAAGAAAGTAAACCAATTAGAAAAGGAGATCCAGAATCTTAAGAAAGAAAATGACACCTTGAAAATTAGAATTGAGCAAAGTGAAGTTAGAGAAATTAAAAGAGATAAAGAAATAATTATCCAAAATATGAATAATGAAAAAATAGAAGAGAAAGTGAAACATGTCATAAGAAAAACAATATATTTGGAGAACAGACCAAGAAGAGAAAATATAATAAATAACCAGACTAACTGAAAGTTATGATCAAAAAAGAATCTTGATACAATAATACAAGAAATAATTTTTTTAAATTGTCCTGAAGCTTTAGAGCAAGGTGGGTAGGGGGGAGTAGAAATCACCACTTAGAAAAGATCCTATGAGGAAAACTCATAGGAATATCATAGTCAAATTCTGAGACACCCAACTCAAGGACAAAATATTAAAAGAATCAAGATTAAAATGACTCAAATATGGTGGTGCCACAATTAGATTCACACAAGACCAAGCAACAGAGACATTAAAGGACCACAGGTCTTGGAACATAATATATTGAAGAGCAAAGAAGCTGAGTCTCTGGCCAAAAATATCATTTCCTGCAAGGTTAAGTATTATCCTCAGTGAAAAAAATGGACATTTGATAAACTCTCAAACTTTCAAGACTGTTAAAAAAGCAAAACTCTGAACTTAATACAAAATTTGACACATAAGAACCAAGAGAAATATAAGGTATATACCAAAGACTGATTATAAGGACAGACAGTTTACTTTTTACTTTTTATGTTTATAAAATGCAAAATATATGTCTAAGATTCTTATTAATAATTGGGCAGCTCATAAGTAAGATTGGAGAAAACCTGAGTAGGATATGAATTTAAAAAGTAAAACCATTTAGAAACAGCTAAAAAGAGTAATAATTTTATACAAATGAGGTGCAAAAGGAAGAATCAATACAGAGAAATTAGGTGGGGGAGGAGGGCTGGTAACCTATTTTCATAAGAAATGGGTTTAAGAAGGAACAATACATATACATTTAGAAGAGTTTAAGAGTCTTCTAAATTCAGAAGAAATAAAATGATAGGGGCATAGGGAGGGGGGAGAGGACAAGGGAGAGATCTTTAGAGGGGTGGGGTAGGGAATAGGAAAAAGGGCTGTATAGAAGGGTGTTTAGATTTATGGGAATGGGAGGATAGGGGAGGGATCCTTGGAGGGTAGATAAGTAATAGGAGGGCAAAGTAATGGGTAGAAGTTAAGTAGAGGAGGCAGGAGGGATAGGAAACAAAAGATATGCTCAAACATAAAAACAAAGATCAGGAGTAAAATGTGTTTGGGAAAGTATGTGTCTATAAAGTATGTGTATGTAGATAGATGATAGATAGATAGATAGATAGATAGATAGATAGATAGATAGATAGATAGATAGACATAGAGAAACATATCTAAACTTTATTGTAGCCTTCCTGGGGGAGAAAGAACAAAGTAAAAAAGTACACAGCAGAGAACAGAAGAACTCACAAGGAAGCAAAGATGGCAATTTTCAACACACATACTATTTATCATATAGGCTTTCTTGAAATGAAAAGTTTGTTACATAATCTGAATCTTCTCTTTTGTTCTGTTATGCACATGACATGCCTTTTTTTTTCTTTTTAACTTTGTATTTAAGTTCCAATATGTGATATGTTTTTGATACGTTTTTGTGATATGTTTTTGGTTCTTTTTTGTATTCTGTATTTGTGTTCTGGTGTTTGAATCTAAAATAAAATTTTTTAAAATGGAGTTAGACCAGGCCCTTTCCTGCTCTAAATCAATCACCTGAGTTAATATATATGTAAGTGGTATCTGTGTAAATGTGTATGTATGTGGGGGGGATTTTTTTTTTTTGTACATGTAGGTATTATGCACTCACATGGGTCTGTCTTAGTGTGGCTCAGGGAGACAAAAGTAGATATTTTTAGCATCTCCTCCCCTCACCCTTCTCCAAGGAAGAATGACTTCTGCCAACAGAGGAAGCAGGAGGTTGGGGCCAGAGGCTGGTCACTCTGCTCTCCTCCAAGAGGCTAAAATTAGATCTATCAGCCCCCATAAATATTGCTAGTCTAGAAGAAGTATTTTTATGTTGAAACTATAGTCCTGATTGCCATCCCTTAACAGAATCTGAGCTCTATATCCAAGGTGTGACTCCCTTTCCACCAAATGCCCATTCCACAACGTAACAAAAAGACAATTAACCATTTATCTATGATATATAAGAAAGTATATGTGTATATATATATTGCATGCATATATGTGTATGTATGTATGTATGTATTTAAGATATTAGACAATACAGAATGAATGAGCTCTCCTATTAGGAGTGAAATAACAGCTCAATCAAAGACACATAGAGAGACAGACAGACAGAAACAGAGAAAGAGAAGGAGAGAGACAGAGAGACAGACAGAGAGAGAGACAGAGGAAGAGCGAAAGTAAAAGAGAGATAGAGACAGAGAGACAGAGAGACTCTCTCAGATTTCACTTAAGAGGAAATTCCCCAAATCTCTGGTGTAGCAAACTGGAGACATGGACATGATATAGAAGACAATTTTTCCACACATCAGTTTCTTCTCAGGATCTTTCTCTCCATTCAAGGACATGAAGAGAAGTTGAAATTATACATTTTTTCTTTCAAAGCTAGAAACCCAAAGAAGCAGGATCTCTCTTTTTCCAGCTTGGCACTGGATAATTCATCTCCGCCAATGAAGAGAGAGTCCCATTAAATTGGCCCTTTGGGCAAAGCATTACATATATAAAATGTTTAAGCACTTTGTGAACCTTAAAACACAACATAAAGGCTAGCTAATATTATTAAATTAAAGTGGAAAAGTAGTGATCATCAGAAACCCTGTGGGTAACTAAGTAGTGCAGTAGATAGAAGGCTAAATTCTTAGCAAGAAGACCTAAGGTTAAATCCTGCCTCAGACACTTACTAGCTGTATGATCCTAGTACACACCAGGTGTTCAATAAATGCTTAATAACTGATTAATTGATTTGTCAGTATGAGCTTATAAGTGTATTTTCAGTCAATTAGCACTTATCAAACATCTACCATTATGTTAAATGCTTGAGTTACAAAGAAAGGCAAAAAACCAGACACTGCTCTTAAGGAGCTCATAGTCCAATAAAGATGACAAGCAGGTAACTGTGTAAAAATAAGTTATATGGAGGATAAATTGAGGGAATTTACTGAGGGAAGGTACTAAGATTAAAGAGGACTGGGAAAAGCTTCTTGCAAGTGAGGCTTTATCTAAGATTGAAGGAAGCCAGAGAAGTGAGGGAGTAGAGTTGGTGTTTTAAGCATGATCAATTAATCACCAGTCAGTGATTAAATTCCTACTATATGTATGTACATATCTATCTATCTATGCATCTCTCTATATGCATGTACATATCTATATGTGTGTATATGTAATATATTGTATATCTCTCTATATATACATAATAAATGTAAAGTAGTTAGGAAGGGAGATGGTGTTAGGAGTGGAAAAAATAAATAGCTGTCCTCTACATGAAATCTCCATTACTCATGGAGTACCTTTTCTTGAAGAGTCCATGTTAATCCCTTTTCCAGGAGGCCCTAGATATGAGCCGTACTTAGGCTTTATTTAAAAAACTTTTCCTGGAACTCGAGGGTAAGAACAATACCAGAGCAAGATGAGAAAAAGCCTTCTCCTTTAAGGTCAGGCTTTCATAGTGTCACCACCCCATCCCTGTCACCAGCAATGAGTGATTTATTATTGCATGATCCCATGATGGTATTATAATTCCCCTTTGCTATTAGGAGTAGTTTTCAAAGGAAAGAAACCTCATTCTTCTGATAAGAGTCCAACCAGACTAGTCTGGTGACAGCTCTTATCAGTGGTCACCATCTTTAATAATAAAAGGCAGCATTTATACAGTACTTTAAGGTTTAATGAGCACTTTACAAATATTATCTCAAGCTAGATGTCCAGCTCTAGCTCCAGGATCCTGTGATTGGAACTCATCTATCCTCTGGAGGCATTAGTTTCCTCATCTGTTAAATAGAGTTCAATAGAGAGTAGGTTCCACTTGCTGATTCTCTGAATCCTAGGAGTGCCTGTCATTCTCCTCCACCTCAAACTCCCCTGCAATCATCCTTTTTCATTCCCTCACTTCCCCTAAAAGGAGACTGCATTGTCAGGTGGAAGCCAAGGCTCTCTTCTTTCTCAGTGGAATCCTTCATGAAAAAAAGAATTGAACTTCTACCCCGAAAGCAATGGTCTGGCCATGGTTCCAGGCCCCAGACATGTCTGACTGGGGTGGCTGTGTCTTCCTCAGCCAATATATTGTCACAAACTTCCTGCTAGCAATGTTCCAAGGACAAAAATTCTCCAAAGGGGAAAAAAAAGAGGAGGAGGGAGTCTATTGGCTTGTTAGAAAGCAACATGTCAAGGCCCTGGGGATGAGGTCTATACAGGGTGATGGGGATCAGAGCTGGAAGGAGTCACTGTTCTCCTAACTCCTAATTTTACAGGTGGGGAAACTGAGGCCCAGACAAGTGAAGTGACTTTCCCAGATTCCCCAGATTTGAATCTAGAGCTTGATGGTTTCAAGAAGAGCGCTTTAACCATTATGCCATGTAACTATAGATTCAGACCTGGAAGGGACCATATCATTCAGTTAGCCCAGCTCCTCATTTTACAAATGAGAAAACTGAGGCCTAGAAAGGTTAAGACCCAAATAGAACCCTCCATTCTTGTCCCCATACCCCAGCTGCTCTGGAACAGCCTCTTGGTACCTTTGGAACCCTGGAACCTCACAAGTGGGAAGGCCTTAGAGGTGATCTCTCTCAGCCTCCCTGCTCAGGAACCAGTGAACTCTTCTAAATCAGCTCCATGCCAAGGAGTGGAGCTGGATATCTAGGCCTCGAGAATGTAGGAAGGAAGGAAGGAACTGAAAAGACTTTGAGGATTGAGGGGGAGGCCATGGAACTCTGGACTTAGAGGACCAAAGTCCGAAGTCCAATGGTATTTACACTTCATGAGTGACCTTGGGCACTTCCTTGACTTTCTGGGCTTTTCTCATCTATAAAAGGAGAGGATTTGTACCAGTTGGCCCCTTCCACTTCACAATCTCTTTATTAGATTAGCACCCATCTGACTGCAACATGGGCCTTGTGCAGCTGAACCAGTTCAAACCAACCTTTCTGATAGATTTTCAGGGTGAGCATTAATACGTTGGAAATCAGCAAATGCTACAAATCAAGGCTTTATTGTTTGGTTTATTGATTGTGTAGACTAAGAAAACAATAAAGAACACGTTAATTGGTGAAGATTAAACTTAAAAGCATGTCACCTCTACAGATGGGGGATGTATGTGAGATTGACAAAGACAATGTTAAACATTTATTGGGACAGCCCTGGTCCCGTATTATATATGTATCATAGTGAAAAGTGGTGAGTTTAGAATCAAGGAAGCTCACTGTTCAAATTCAGGCCTTACCACAAGGAAGTGTGATTTTAGATGAATTCCTTATCCGTTCCCCTCATCCATGCATGTAGTGAGGAGGTTGAAGTCGATGGCCTCCAACATCCCTTCCAGATCAAAATCTCCAAGGTTGTTTTGGTGTAACTCATCCTTAAGCATACATCGTGTTAGGTTTGTAACAACCTAATGAGGCATGAAGTAGAGGAATATGGGAAATATTTGTGGTTTTGGCACTCCCAACATAGGACTCCCTCCATCAAGACAAATCTCACTCCATAAATGTGGCAGCTAGAATCAGAGGCCCCAGGTTCAGCCCAAAGCTTTATCTCTTGCTACTTGAGTCAATTAAATATCACTTAATCTCTCATGCTTCATTTTTCCCATCTGTAGTCAGGGTGTCAGACTAGAAAGGCACCAAATTCCTTTCTGGACTTTAATCTATGAACCTATGACTCATCTTAAGACTCTTAAGAGATGAGTGGCTTATGACAAAGAGGTCACATGACTTACCCAGGGTCATGCAACTAGAAAATGTAAGTGGAATCTTATTGACCTCAAGTATAGCAGTCTATCCACTGCCTTTTCTTCTTTCTGGTTAATATACTGCATACAAATGTAAACACCTCCCTGCAGAGGACATGAAGACAAGAGAAGGCCCCAAGAATTATTACAAGAGCACTCTGAGCTTACTTTTTAAGGTTTAGACTTTAGGGCTTATAGAGCATTGGGAAACTTTGAAATCTTACACACACACACACACACACACACACACACACACACACACACACACAGAGAGAAATTCTTACCTTTCACTATTATAGAACCAATGCCTATTATTCCTTGGAATATGTGAACAAGGGAATAAACCTTGGCTTTTATTTCAAAAACCTGCAAAGTAAATTAAAGCATTCTTTAGCTTGTGCATATTGTCAGCTAATTCAGCTTCTCCAGCTCCCCCCACGATCCCCACCCCCACCCCCAGCAGGCCCTCCCACTTGTTCCAGAGAGGCTTAGAAAATAGCACGTCACCCACTCAACTCCCTGTCTCTTTCTTCAAGGAAAATATTTATATGATACCACAGAGAGGGTTTCCATGGCAGTGATGACTTTCACACAGTTGCCTTGACAACTGCTTGAGGCTGTCTTGAACAATTTGAAGTACTCTTCTTGGACAAATAAGGAGAACCTGTTAAAAGTGACATCTAGTCTATGGAAGAAACCAGAGCCTTGAAATCTCTCCGTTCCATTTTTCTTTTTTAATCCTTAATTCATTTTTCCTTTCTTTTCTTCCTTTTTCTCATCCATCCCTTCCACTTATCATTTCCCTGAACATTCTCTCTTAGTCTCTTTATTTTTTTTCTTTTTCCCCTGCCCCCACCTAGGATAGTTTCCGAGCATTATGTTTTGATTCACTATGGAGGCAACTTCTGAGAGTTCTGGGAAGGGTTAAATACATGGCATGTAGGGACCATGCCAAAGATTACAGGAGGGAGAACAAATAGACACATGGTCCTTTTTATAGAGCTTGGGGACCCTGCTGGTGGGGATAGGAAGCAGGCTTCTGCAGGTCTGAGAAGCAAGCCTGAGAGGAAAGTCTACAAAAGACTGAAATGTCTCTCACAGAGACTAGGCTAAATTTCCCCACACTTCTAATATGTATGACCTTTTCTACATTAGATCAATTTCCTAGCCCTCCACTGGAAGAAGAGGAAAGTTGTGGTGGAAAACACTTTGGGCTGGGTAGACGTAGGTAGACCTAGGTAGAGTCCCAGCTCTGCTATGGGCTGGGCTTATTCAAGATGCTTCCTTTCCCTGTGCCTCAGTTTCCTCAGCTGTATAATGAAGTATTTTTATGATATTATAAGGTCCTCCAAACTTTGGCAGTCCTGGCTCATATTAACCAGGGCAGGGACTCTTTCATTTTTGTTTTGCTATCTATAACCTCTAACATATTGGCTGACACATAGTAGGTGCTTAATAGATGCACACTGATTGATTATTAATTGATCAAAAAACTATACTTCTCCCCTCCCCAAGATACTTACTCACCTGATTCTTCAAATTTTTCCTTCAAGGGAAAAATTTTAAATAGGACATATCTATTAATTAAGCCTTGAAATGAGAGAGAGAGAGAGAGAGAGAGAGAGAGAGAGAGAGAGAGAGAGAGAGAGAAAGGGAGAGAGAGGTGATAAAAATTCTATAAATAGATGATAAAGATGGTAAAGACAGAGAAATAGTATAGAGATAATAGCTGATAGAGATAGGTAGATAGACAGATATACATGTACATAACTTGAGAAGCTCAGAGTTTGAATCTTGTCACTGTCACCAGTTGCCAGTGGGACCTTTAGAAAGTCACCTAACTTATCTGGGAGGCAGTTTCGTTCTGTGGGAATTGAGAAAGTTGGACCAGATGGCATCTGAGGTCAAATCTGGCTCAAAATCTATGATCGATCCTGTGATCATGTCCCTCTCCTGTCCAACAAGCTAACCCTCGTAACAAAAAAATGAAAAAGAAAGGAAAAAAGAAAAGTTCAGCAAAACTAACCAATATATCAATCAAGCCTGAAAGTAAAAGTAGTGTTCCCCACCCATAGCCCCCCACCTGCCAACTCTGCAAAAAAGAAAAGAAAGGACATTTTCTCAGTTTTTCTCTGGGACCAACCTTGATCACTATAGTCACATAGCATTCAGCTTTCTTCGGTTTAGTTCTTTCCATTTATATTATTGCTGTCATCATGAATATAGGTTTTTTTTTTGTTTCTGCTTATTTCTCTCTGCATCAGTTCATATAAATCTTCTCTGGGGACTTTCTACACACAACTGGACAGAAAAACATGGTCCTGCTTACAGGACCACTTGATAAATTAGGTGCTTTGAAGATTAGAAAACCTTTGGGAATCAGTAGCTTTCCCTGCAAAGGAAATTTCTTTGAAAGAGTTCATTTACTATTACTAGAATTTGTTTTTAAACTTTCCTTCATTGTGGAAATAGTTCAAGACAGAAGCCACACCCAGAGACCAACCTTGCTGACCTGTTTTGCTTCATCCTTTCTCCCAGTCTGCATCTGATGGTGGAAATGCTTTGTAGAGAAAGAAAGCAAATCATTTAGATTATTTCCTTCTTCATAAAATATCTTAAAGTTAAATAGGATCTCAGAGGCAATTCATCTAGGCTATGCCCTCCACACTATCCCTTACAAGTAGGTGTTGATTTTCAGCTTGGAAACCTGAAACCCCATGTTTTCCAGGAATGGAAAAAAGACCCAATCTACTTCTGAGCAGCCATAATTGTTAAGCATTTTTTCTTGTGTCAAAGCTAACTTCTATAAAACGAACATTGCTCCTTCTTTGGCCCTTTGGGGATAAGCTGAGAAGCAAGACTTGTACTCAACTGTTTTATGTCTTGGGCAAGTAGAAGTTTTAGAAACTAAGTATGATGGGGGCAGGTGGGACTAACCAATGAAGGTCCAGTGCAATGTTCCCTGCCTGGTTCCAATCCAAAATGTGAAGGCTTGGTGAATTTACTTCCAGCCATGTGTGACTGAGGGACAGATACCAGGGTAATAAAAAATCTTCCAATAAGATAAAAAGATGGAACTGAGAGTACAAAAAACAAATTCAGATGGAAAATCTCTTAACTTTTTAATGGCTCTTGAATGAGGCAAATTGCTATGAACCACTCAGTGGAGAAAAGGCAGGCTGCCCACTCTCCTGTCCAGCTGCCATGTATATGAATATATGGCCACCCTGCTTCTTTCCTTATTCTTTTTTTCCTCATCTTAGATAATAGGATGGATAGAGATGGAACAGATCAGGTCACTATCTCATGAGTTTCAAAAGATCAGAAGACCCAAATGAGGTGCCCTCAGCAACTAGAATGAGTAGTAGAGACCACCAAAGCTAGTGGCAGCAATCTGAGTCTACTGAGTGATCTGACTGGCCCAGGTCAGTAGTATATTGGCTGTTAGTGAAGATGCCATGTCCTTCAAAGACATAGCCCAGCTGAGCAAGAGAAGAACTCATCCATCAGTGATACCACATCCAGAACTGTACTTGGTAGGGACTCTACAAGAGGGCCAAGAGTCACAAGATCCTTGGTCCCATGGTTACTTGGTCACCAAGTCACTTGGTCCCTTGGGACTGGGTGTATGCAGAGGACAGAGTGCCCTCCTCAGAGGATATTTTTTATAACTTCTCCACTTTCTATATCTTCTCAGAAGATATTTCTTTTCTTTTAAAGCTGATGACAGCTGGTTGATTGACATAGTGAAAACAGCTCACAAGCAATAGTTTCAGAAGCCACAACCTCTGGAATCCTTAGGGAGGAGTAGTTAGCTCACTCCAGAAACTAACTTTCCAGTGTGAGCTGGGGCCTGAAGACTGAGCCCAGAAGGAGTGTTACACCCCAAATAGAGTGGGTAATAGGTTGATAATTTTCAAAGGTAGAGAAAAGAATTTAGACTAAGGACCATCTCTAGAAGAAGATGATTTATTTCATTTCCCTAAAAGCTTTCTTGATATTTAGGGCTTGAATAACATCCTCATTCAGACTCCTTTAGATCTCTTACTTCCACCATTAATTAGGGCCTACAGCCTACTTCTATAGAAGTAAGATTGGCAGGACTGAGAGATTCCCCTCTCTCATGGAAACCAAAATCAAAGGCATTTGTAAGTGTAATTGTCATATTATTTGTTAGTATAGTTCCCATTAATAATAGTATTTCACAGGTATGTAGTTTAAAAAAGCATTTCCTTAAAAAAAAAACCAAAAGCCTAATGAGGTAGGTGATATAAATTTTATCCCATTTTAGAGATAAATTGAGCCTCAAGGAAGTTAAATCACAGATTTTGGGAGTTGGAAGGGACCTCAGTGGCCATCTAGACCAAACCATACTTAAAAGGAATCCCTACTACACTATACCCAACAGTTATCCATCAATGCTGAGATGTTTGCTACGTGCCCAACATTCTGCTAAGCTCTGGGGATGCAAATAGAAAAGCAAAGACAGTCATTGCCCTCAAGTAGCTGCTATTTTAATAGAAGGTGATGCACAAAGGGGAGTGATGACCAGAGAGGGGCCCTTTGACCCAAAATGGGACAGTGATATGGAGAGTGCAGCCATAGGAGAGCAATGGCAGAATGGATTGGAATTATGGAGGTGGGAGGTGACTGGGATTGTACTTGTCCAATGGCAAGACAAAGAAGTAACTGGAATTAAATTCCATTTCTTTCATGTCATCTCATCCACATTCCAGGAAAATCCATCTACTGATTCTAAATCAATCCTTCCCTAGTCTGCAAGCACAGACTCTAGTCCTGTACTTCAGACTTGGATGGGGCTCACCGCATGTTATGATCTTTTCAAGTAACTAAGGATGAAAAATAGTTTGGTGACTGGTTTTAGATGAATGATGCTTTAAGGAAGATGGAGCAAGAGAAATTCTCTTCTTTCCAACAACCAGACTATCTGTGTCCATTCTATAGAGCACCGAACTTGGAACCAGGAAGAGCTGGGGTGCTTCAAAGCTGTGCAACCTTGGGGAAAGTATCATTTCTTCTCTGAACCTGAGTTTTCTCTAGGGTGAGGGGGGGATTAGATAACCTCTAAATTCTCTTCCAACTCTAGAGTAGCTTACCTGGGAAAAAAGGATTTGGGATGGAAGCAGGGAGTCTGTAGGTCGTAGCTTGAACAAAGACTAAAAGGAAGGATTTGAATGAGAAAAATCAGAAAACTGAGCAAATGAGAATGCCCAGCTTTCCATATGGCTGCTTCTCTGCTGGAAAAAAAATCTCTACATAAAATTATATACACACACATATAATATACATACATACATACATTTTTTTCATCTCTTTTTCTATTGGTAGGACTAGCAACAGTACCACAAGGACATCTATAACAGCAATTAAAGCCTCAGAAATGCAGTCACGACTCCTGGGCTCAGACATGGGTCATTGCCATGTGGGTGGTGAGAAGGGGTCTGACAGACAATGGGAGTGAATGAAACCCCTCCTTTCCCTCTCAAATCGCGGCTCGATCTAGTGGTGCCTGCAGCGGGGGCTATTGTAAAGTTGAAAGCAGCAGAACAAAAGCGATCTCCCCCCTCCACCTCCGCCTCCAGTATCTGAACCTCAGTTCCTGTGACACACATCAATGGTAGCACTTGCAGGCCTCTATTCTTCCACCCACTGGTGGTAGCTTCAGTGGACCTAATGGAGCCCCCACTCCTTTCCAAGTCCTAGAGATGATTGGCACTTCTTTCCACCTGTTTGTGAGCCCTGATGGATAGGCCATGTGCCCCAAGTTTGGGGATAAGCTAAGATGTCCTATTTTTCATCTCATTCACATCCCACTCTTAGAATCATAGAATTTCAGAGCTGGAAGGGATCTGGAACTGAATCAGTCTAAACCCTCTCATTTTTCAGGAGAGGAGAATGACTTGCCAAGAGTAAAGCTATCAATCTCTAAGTATTACTGGTTCCTTAAGAGAAAAATGTCATGAAACCAGCCAGTCTGATCTGCTTCCCAGAAACAGCGAGGAGACATTTCTCCTTTCTGTTATCTCTGTACTGGGGATTGAGACTTTGTGCTCTGAACAATCCCATAAGGTCCACTGAGGCTCCCCTAGACATTTGTAATCATGCGAGAAGAGGAGAGAGGAGAAATAACAGCCCTCTTTAAGTATGTGAAGGGCTATCAAATGAAAGAGGGATCAGACTTGGTCTATTTGGTCCCAGACAACAAGACCAGAAGTAATAAGAGGAAATGGGAGAGAAGCTGATGATGGAAACCATCATGATAGCTCGCCTTTTTTCTTTGGTGAGTCCTACATCTCCAAGGACCTCAGCAGTTCTCTGGGCTTCTAGTACAACTCAGAAATGAAAAATGCTCAGGCTTAGCAGATGGGACCTGCACAGTCCATATACTCAAGGAACCCAAGAACTAGGTATGCTCTTCATTGTGACTATCTGTTGCTGCTCCCTTCCTCCAGCTTCTTGGTTCAGGAATTCCCCCATTTGGTGCAAAGGCTTAATGTGGCCCAGGAAGTCCCCTGCTTGACTTGGGGTCACCTCCACTTGATCCAAGAAGTTTAGTCCAGGAACTCTACTGGATTCGGTATCCCTTTATGGTCACCTCCATTCCAATGTGGGTTTAAGTCCCTGCAGCTTCAACTTAGTCTAGGTTGAGCATCCTTCCCTGAGATTTTGGGTATCCTGGATATGTAGACCTCCTCCAAAAAACTGTTTAGAGTCTGTGTGTTTCTTTTCTTTTTTTCTTTACTTTTAGTTTTCAACATTCCTCTCCACAAGATTTTGAGTTGCAAATTTTCTCCCCATTTGTCCCTACCTTCACCCCAAGACACCGTGCATTCCGATTATCCCTTCCCCCTATCTTCCCTCCCTTCTATCATACCCTCCTTCCCTTATCCCCATCTTCTCTCTCTTCTTGTAAGGCAAGATAGATTTCTATACTCCATTACCTGTATTTCTGATTTCCCAGTTGCATGCAAAAACAATTCTCAACATTTGTTCCTAAAACTTTGAGTTCCACCTTCTCTCCCTTCCTCCTCCCCATCCATCCCCACTGAGAAGGCAAGCAATCCAATATAGTCTATAAATGTGTAGCGTTGCAAAAGACTTTCCTCCATCCTATCCTGCCCCTCATTTATTTTATGCTCTCTTTTGACCTTGTCCCTCCACTTAAGTGTTTACTTCTAATTATCCCCTCCTCCCATTTGCCCTCCCTTCTATCATCCACCCCATCCCACTTATCCCCTTCTCCCCTACTTTCATGTAGTGTGAGATAGATTTTCATACCAAATTGAGTGTGCATGTTATTCCCACCTTAAGCCATATGTGATGAGAGTAAGCTTCACTTTTTCCCTCTCACTTCCCCCTCTTTCCCCTCCATTAAAAAAACTTTTTCTTGCCTCTTTTATGTGAGATAATTTGTCCCATTCCATTTCTCCCTTTCTCCTCCCAATATATTTCTCTCTCATCAATTAATTTTATTTTTTTTAGATACTGTCTCTTCCTATTCAACTCACCCTGTGCCCTCTGTCTATATATGTGTATAATCCCTCCAACTACCCAAATACTAAGTTTCAAGAGTTACAAATATTATCTTTCCATATAGGAATGTAGACAGTTCAACTTGAGTAAGTTCCTTATGATTTCTCTTTCCTTGTTTACCTTTCATACTTCTCTTGATTCTTGTGTTTGAAAGTCAAATTTTCTATTCAGCTCTGGTCTTTTCATCAAGAATGCTTGAAAGTCTTCTATTTCATTGAATGTCCATTTTCCCCCTGAAGTATTATACTCAGTTTTGTTGGGTAGGTGATTCTTGGTTTTTACTCCTAGTTCCTTTGACTTCTGGAATATCATATTCCAAGCCCTTGGATCCCTTAATGTAGAAGCTGCTAGATCTTGTGTTATCCTGATTGTATTTCCATGATACTTGAACTGTTTCTTTCTGGCTGCTTGAAATGTTTTCTCCTTGACCTGGGAACTCTGGAATTTGACTACCATATTCCTAGGAGTTTTTCTTTGGAGATCCTTTCAGAAGGTGATTGGTGGATTCTTTTGATATTTATTTTACTCTCTAGTTCTAGAATATCAGGGCAGTTTTCCTTGATAATTTCATGAAAGATGATGTCTAGACTCTTTTTTTGATCATGGCTTTCAGGTACTCCCATAATTTTTAAATTGTCTCTTCTGGATCTATTTTCAAGGTCAGTTGTTTTTCCAATGAGATATTTCGCATTGTCTTCTATTTTTTCATTCTTTTGGTTTTGTTTTGTAATTTCTTGGTTTCTCATAGTCATTAGCTTCCATCTGTTCCATTCTAATTCTGAAAGAGCTATTTTCAGTGAGCTTTTGAACCTCCTTTTCCATTTGACTAATTCTGCTTTTTAAAACATTCTTCTCCTCATTGGCTTTTTAGACCTCTTTTGCCATTTGGGTTAGTCTATTTTTAAAGGTGTTATTTTCTTCAGCATTTTTTGGGTCTCCTTTAGTAAGCTGCTGACTCTCTTTTCATGATTTTTTTTGCATTGCTTTCATTTCTTTTCCCAATTTTTCCTCCACCTCTCTTTCTTGATTTTCAAAATCCTTTCTGAGCTCTTCCATGGTCTGATACCATTGCATAACTTTTTTGGAGGTTTTGAATGTAGAAGCCTTGACTTTTATGTTTTTCTCTGATGGGATGCTTTTTTCTTCCTCATCTGAAAGGATGGAAGAAAATGCCTGTTCACCAAGTAAGTAATCTTCTATAGCCTGATTTTTTTTCCCTTTTTGGGCATTTTCCCAGCCAGTTACTTGCCTTTTGAGTCCTTTGTCAAGTGGAGGGTATGCTCTAGGGACCTGTAAGTTCTCAGTTCCTTCAAGGGGGTACAATCAAGATAGAGGACTTTACTCCTCTCCTGGTCTGTGCTCTGGTCTGGGAGCAATCACAAGCACTCTTCTGCCCAGCATCTGTGAATAGGATTCCCTCTCCAGAACTTCCACCAGCTCCACCAGCTCATGCTCCTCCTGACCCTAGAACCACCACTCAGTGTTGAGATTCAGATCAGCAGCTCAATTCCCCCAGCGTCTCTAGGCCAAGGGCTCCAAAAATGAACACTGCTATGCCTGGGGATGGGTTAGGGAATGACCCTGCTCCCTTCTCACCCAGGTGAAAGAGTTTTCTCACTGACCTTTGAAGCTGTCTTTGGTATTTGTACATTGTGAGAAATCTGGGAACCACTGCTGCTACCCATTATTCTGCACCCTGAAGCCTGCTCCAGTCCTGTCCCTGCTGTGTCACACAGCCAATGCTGGACTGAGCTCTGCTCTGAACCTGGAGCAATAGACCTTTCCTGTTGGCCTTCCAGGATGCCTGGAAATCTCTTTCACTCTGTCATTTTGTGGCTTCTGTTGCTCTATAATCTGTTTGGTCATCTTTTACAGGTATTGTATAGGCTGTGGAGGGAAAGTTTCTACAGATCCATCCTTCTACTCTGCCATCTTGGCTCTACCCCCTGTGTGTTTCTTTCACAGAAAAATGATTCAAAGATCTAGTTATGTTTAGCCTGTGGAAGAGAATAATTGTTCACATTTATAACTCTTTATTCACAATAAATATGTATGGAAAGGATATCATGCTCTGGTGGCCTGGACCACCTCTCATTCTTCAGCCTCCTGAAGCCTAACTCCCAGTCCTACCACATGAGTGACATTACTCTCCCCAAGGTCATCAATGACCTCCTTATTTTCATACAAAAAGGACTTTTCTCAGGCTTTGATTAATTGTCTATATCTCTTGTAGTCCACAGATTTCTCTTGAATTGATCCAAAGTTAATCACTGAGGGAAGGAATAAGGAAGCAGGCAGGTGAAGAGTGTGCCAAGGTCTCTATGGTACCCATTGATTGTCCCTAAGGGAGCACCATTGGTGAAGTACATGACCTATCCAGTTACATGCTTTATGGAGCTTATGACTAATTACATTTTCACCAACAACAACCAAGCATTGGTTATGTAGCCTATATCACACTACAGAATGGCCCCCAAGAAAAAAGGATGCCACAAAGAGTGGTGGCTATGGAAGAAAAAGATGTAGATTCAAATCTCATCTCTGGTATTTACTACTTTGTGACTTTGGGTGAGTTATTTAGACACCATGGGCCTCAGTTTCCTCTTCTGTAGGATGAAAGCTGCATCCTATCTCTCCACCATACCCAGTTGCCTTTATAAAGGTTTTATAGTCAATTTCCTTTGCTAACATAACAATTTCCAGACCATCAGGAGATTTCTTGTCTAAATGATATACCTCCTATTCCCTTTACTGGGAGCTTTAAGGTTAAGCTTCCTTGAAAATCTCCACAATTATATTGTAAGCTCTGTGAGAGCAGGGACTATCTTTTGCTTCTTTTTAGCACTTAGCACAATGCTTGGCCCATAATAGACCTTTAATAAATGCTTATTGATTGATTGAAAATCTCATCCAGTTGGTGAATACTGCTCATCTATTGCCCATTTTTTCTATGCTTCCTACACCTAGTAGAGCCCAAGATCCCAGTCCCATCCCAGCACTTTTATTCTCTTAAAATGCTGCTTCTTCCCCCAACTTTCTGGCTATTCTTTCCTTCCTTAGCTTCTATGGTCCTATGCTACCATGGCTCTCCTCCTGCCCCTCTGCCCAATCCTTCTTCCCCTCATTTGCCAGCTTTCTTTTCTTCTTTCTAACTACAGGCATTGGTCCCAAGGTTCCTTTCCTGGCCCCATTCTCTTTCCTCTCTGAAGTCTCCCTCAATAATTTCATCCCCTCTCATGGTGTTAATTTCTGGGAGAGTGACTCCAGCCCCTACCCCTTCCCTTAACTCCAGTCCTGGATCTCCAATCTACCACCAGAGAGTTGTACCTGAATATCCCACCTACACTGAAAATAGCAGCCCGAACATTTCTGATCTCATGATCTCTCCCCCAGAGTCTGTCCTTTCTCCTAACTGTTCTACTGTTGTTGACACTTAGTGGCCAAATCATATTTCTGTTGTCTGTGCCTATGTCTTCACTTTTGTTCCCTTCCACTGGCACTGGCACCATCTGAGTTCAAGGTCTCATTGTATCTAGCCTCCTGTCTTCCCTGCCTCTAGTCTCTTTGTGCTCAAATCCATCTTAAACACTCCTGGGTGAGTAATTTTTCACAGCGCTCAGTTTATTTCACATTCCTTTTTTATTCAAGAGCCTTCAATGGTTCCTGATTGACGATTAAATAAAATAAAACTCCCATCATTCAAGACTCTCTATGCCCAGGTTCAATCTGCCTTTCAGGTCTTACATCATACCCATGTATCCTCAAATTTTCCCTACCTGAAAGGTGGAGACTGGGGCATGAATACATTCCAGGCCAAAACCAATGACATGCAAAGGCATGGAGGGTGAAAGGGGGAGAGTGAAGGTTTGGTCAGCCAAACTTCTTTGCTCATTCCTGGTCTCTTACTTAGAATGTTGTAACACCACATTTGGTCAGCCAATCTGGAACACTCATTGTTCCCTATGCCCATCCTGCTTTTTTCTGATATCTATGCTTGGGCTTTTGCCCAACTTGTGCTTGTGCCCCATTGTCATCTGGTGAAATCTCTTTTGAGTTTCTTTCCCCTCCATGAAGGACTATCCATACAATGTCAGAGCTGGAATGTACCTCAAATGGGCCCTCCCCTTCACAAATCTTGCAGCCAGTTGCTGGCCTGTATAAGCTTGCCTGGAGAACAGGTCACCATTCCCTTGTCACCAATAATAGATTCAAATATGGCAGCTACTAGTCTTGTTGTCCATTTGATCTCTAGGAGCAAAGTCCTCCAGCTGAAATATGATATGATATGTTATATTATCAAAACAAATTCAAGATAGTTTGGAGAGGGAAGGCACCAGTAGCTGGGAGAATGTGTCAATCTCTGTTTCCTCATCTGTAAAAATGGGAATAATAATAGCACTTACCTCCCAGGGTTATTGTGAGGCTCAAATGAGATAATGTATGTCATTAGTGAAGATCTGACATGGCTAAGGTTCCTGTGATTCTTCCCAATTGAGGCAGAATTTGGGGGGGTGCACACCAAGGGGTATGAGAGTGGAAAGAAAGTTCCACAAAATGAAAGGCAATATAGTATAATGGAAAGAATACTAAACTTGGGGACTTGAACCTGCATTCTTGTCTCATCTTTGCCTCTTACTACAAGTGGGCAAGATGCTTCCCATCCCTCAGTCTCACTTTTCTCATTTGTAAAATTAAAATGTTGGACTAAAGGGTCTCTGAGGTCCCTTGCAACTCAAAATCTAGACTTTTATGGTTGTAAGACCTTAGGCAAATCACTTTCCCTTTCTAGCCTCAGTTTCCTCTTCTGTAAAATGAGAGCATTGGAGTAGATGACCTCTAAGGTCCCTTTCCTTCAACTCTATGGAAAAGAATACCTGACCTAGCTCATGGTCTGCATCTTCAAAAAGCCCAGAAGAAAGAGGTGTGCCTGTGCCTACTTCTGGAGTGAACTCCAGAGCTCCTAAGACACAAGGAAAATGTTGACCAATAAACCTCTGCAATTTCTCTTGGAAGTTTCACAGGCTGCCTCAAAGGGTTCTGTTTTTCCAGGCTGTGGCGCCATCCTGTGGTGTTTCCTTGGATTAATTGGTTGTTCTTTGTCCATTTCATGCATTTGCTGCTGTCCAGCACTTCCCACTACTCCAACCCTGTTCAAGCTGGGTCCTTCCCTCTATCCCTCCAGCCTAGAGAGGTTAAGGGTCCTGTGGGTAAGGGGAGAGATGGAGGGAGTCGCTGTCTTCTTACTTGGTTTGAGCTCCTTCCACTGATTCTAATCTAGGAGTGACCTTAAGATGTCGTTTCCTAAGTTATAAAGAAGCAAGAAACCTTTGAGTTCATCTTGTCCAGTTCTATAATTTTATAAATGAGAGCCTAAAGCCCAGATTGGGTGTGACTTTCTCAAGATGGTGCAGCCTGTCCCCAATTACAGAATCACAGAATTGGAGAATTGGAAGTGACCTTAGTCACCTTCTAGTCCAACGTATACACAAAAGTCAATTCCACTATAACACACCTGATGAGTGGTCATCCAGCCCAGTTTGGAGACCTCCAGGAACAGAAAACTCACCACCTCACAGGCAAACCATTTTACTGCTGGACAGTTCTCATGATTAGACAGCTTTTTCTCTCCAGCATCAAACCTTGATTTTCCTCTACAATTTCCATCAGTCATTGTCCCTGGTCCTGACCTTGGCGGCCAAACGGAACAGGTCTAACCCTTCCCATATGTGATAGCCTTCAGATACTAAAGGTCAGCTACCATGTCTCCCTTGAATTTTTTCTTCTCCAGGCTAAAAACTGTTAATTCTTTGACCAATAGGATTATTTTTAAATTTTAAAATATTGCATATATATATACATTTAGATAGATAGATATGTACATTAAATTAATAAATGAATCTACACCCCAAGTCTTCCAATTCTCTGATGCTGGATTTGGAGTTAACTGTCCTGGGTTCAAATCCTGCCTCTGATACTTTTCTTCTCTATAAAATAAGGGGGGGGGGGGGGAAGAGTTTGAACTCTAAGCTTGCTTCCAGCTCTAAAATCTGTGTCCTGTGATTCTATGATTTCTAATGTTTCTTCTAGATCAAAGTACGTCTATGTCTACAACGCAAACTTGGGTACACTCTGCACTGTATCTTGCTGCTTTCTTAAATGTGATTATTTATGGAAATATGCTTTACATGTACATATATAACTATGTCAAATTGCTTACTATCTTAGGGAGGACTGAAGGGAGGAAATTTGAAACTCGAAATTTTATTTTAAAAAATGAATGTTAAAAATTGCCTTTTCATGTAATTGGAAAAAATAAAATACTATTTAAAAGAAAAAGTGTGATTATCTTTCAATAATTGGACTCTTAAGTTTCTAGACGTTCATCAGTAAAGAGGAAGATGGACAAAAGATGATGAACTAAGAAGTGGCAACAACAACAAAAATAATAATTACTAGCATTTACATAATTATTTATAATATATAATTTATAATTATTATGTTATTTTATTCTCACAACCCTGACAAGTGGGTGCTATTATTATTCCCATTTTACAGAGGAAGAAACTGAGGCAGACAGTGGTGAAATGACTTGCCCATAGTCATATACCCAGAAAGGATCTTTGTTCAAATTTTAACTCAAGTCTTCCAGACTCAGATCCAACACTGCGCCCCCTAGCGCCTCTTTGCTGCTAATGAGACTGAGAAAAGGTATCTGGCGACAGAAAGCAGTCAACCTGAGCATGTTTACGGTCAGAGGTGAAAGAGTCATTAGAAATGGAGGAAAAAAGAAGATGAGAAAAAGAGAAAATGGTTGATAGAGTAAAGTCCTAAAAGAGAAATAGAGGTGTGATTGTTGCTCTACCCCCACTCCCTATACTCACCAGCCCTGAATTACACTGTTTTTGTATGAGAAGCAGCTTTGGTGTAGCAGGTGGAGAGCAGGCCTTGAAGGTAAGTTCAAGTCCTGCCTTTGACATAGACTGGCTAGATGGCCCTGGACAAGTAACCTCTGCAAGCCCCAGGCAACTCTGTAAGAATCTCCAAGTGTCAGAGCAGGCTTCAATCTCTATTGAGAAGGAGGTCTTTATGCCAGTGGAATCACTGACTCCATCTGTATTCACGTATTGAACTTCTCCAATGCTAGCTGATCTGCACTGGCAGAGGAAAATTCCGCACTAGGAGTTCACTATGCCAATAAGAGCACAGGCCTTGCTGAAAAAAGAAAAGAATTACACGTATTTCTTTGTGCATGTACTATTTTCCTCCAAGTAAATGGAATCTTCTTGAAGGCAGGGACTGTTTCTTTTCTGTCTTGTAGCAGAGTGTCTGGCACCTTGGAAATGCTTAATAAGTAAATGCCTGCTGAATTCAGCTGAATTGAAACTTAGGACTGAATAGAAAGAGAATTCAGCAGGGTCTTATCAGCAGAATCTCCATCATCTGGTGCCAACCTCCCTTCTATGACTTATTTTCCATCAATCCCCTCCACACACACTATGTTCCATCACCTGGACCACTAGCTGTTCCCTGATCTTCTGCTTTCTCCCATCTCTCTGCCTTGCAGTTGGCCATGTCTCCCTCCTGACACACCACCCTGTTGTACTTCTTTCTACCTGTGGAAATTCTTTTCTTCCTACAAGTTTCAGCTCGGGTGCAGTCTCCCCCATGAAGCCTTCCTTGACATGCCCAGTGGAGGAGCACTTGCTCATCTTCCTATTGCTCCCAGCACTTTTCTTGACTTTCCCCTCCTCAGCCTTGTCCCTTTCTAACTTCTATCCTACTTCTCTGTGTATGTGCACTCACCCCCAGAGATTGGAAACCCCCTGAAGGCAGAAACTAGGGAATATTTATCTCTGCCTTTCTTACACCAAATATTTATTATTCCCACATACACCAAAATATTGATTGCAGCATTTTTCATAAGAGGAAAAAACTAGAAACAAGTAGATGCTCATTAGCTAGTAATGGTTTAACAAGCCACAGCACACAGAATCATAGATGTAAGGCTGGAAAGGACTTCATGAACATAATGAAATATTTTTAAGTTGTAGGAAAACAGTGGAGATGACAAACACCGAGAAGCACAGGAAGATTTATATGAACTGATGAAGAAAGAAATCAGTAGAACCAGGAAAACAATGTACACAAAGTCTACAACAATGGAAATGGGAAGAAAAATAACAAATGAAGTCAAATGCTAGGTAACTATAATGACTAAACTTGACCCCAAAGAAGAAATGAGAAAATGCATGTCCTTTTCTTCTTTGCAGAGATGGGGGGACTATGAGTAAAGAATATTGTATGTATTGTCATATTCAATCGATACTTTAATTTTGCTGATTTTTTTTTATTTTTTATTTCATCTTCAAGAGATTGGTCTCTGGGTAGTGGAGAAGAAAGTGATGTATTTGGAAATAAAGATGATAGGAAAATTATTTGCAATTTTTTAAAAGAATAAATGCTTGTGCTCTTTTCTTGCTGGCCTGCTGGTGTGAAGGAGAACTGGCTGGTCTCTCTCTGTACAATCTGGATCCATCCTTCCTCCTGGAGCGATCCACCAAGGTCTCGCCATCATGACTGAACAAATGACCCTCTGGGGTACCCTTAAAGGCAACAATAGCTGGGTGACGCAGATCGTCATGACTCCCCAGTTCCCCGACATGATCCTGTTAGCCTCCTGAGATAAGACTATTATCATGTGGAAGCTTACCAGAGATGAGACAAATTATGGGATCCCCCAGCGTGCCCTCAGAGGCCACTCACATTTTGTTAGTGATGTGGTCATTTCCTCTGATGGCCAATTTGCACTCTAGGGCTCCTGGGATGGCACTCTAAGACTATGGGATCTCACAACTGGCACTACCACCAGGTGCTTTGTTGGTCACACCAAGGGTGTGCTGAGCGTAGCCTTCTCTTCTGACAACCACCAGATTGTCTCCGGTTCACAGGATAAGACTATCAAGCTGTGGAATACCCTGGGTGTCTGTAAATACACTGTACAGGATGAGAGCCACTCAGAGTGGGTGTCTTGTGTCCGTTTTTCACCCAATAGCAGCAACCCCATCATTGTCTCCTGTGGCTGGGACAAGCTGGTGAAGGTCTGGAACTTGGCCAACTGCAAACTGAAGACAAACCACATTGGCCACACAGGCTACCTTAACATAGTTACAGTTTCTCCTGATGGCTCTCTCTGTGCCTCTGGAGGCAAGGATGGTCAGGCAATGCTGTGGGACCTCAATGAGGGTAAGCACCTCTATACTCTGGATGGTGGTGACATAATCAATGCCCTCTGCTTCAGCCCCAATCGCTACTGGCTCTGTGCTGCCACTAGGCCCAGCATCAAGATCTGGGACCTAGAAGGCAAAATCATTGTGGATGAGCTTAAGCAGGAAGTGATCAGTACCAGCAGCAAGGCTGAGCCTTCCCAGTGCACATCCTTCGCCTGGTCTGCTGATGGCCAGACTCTTTTTGCTGGATACACAGACAACTTGGTATGGGTATGGCAAGTGACCGTTGGCACTTGATAAAGGGATCAACCATAACTCAGATTTTGAAATAAAGACCTTGATTTTTGCCTTTTGAAAAAAAAAAAAGAATAAATGCTTGTTTAAAGGATTGAATTGGTTTTTTCATCTTTTGAAGTCTAAAGGTAAACATAAGAAGACCCAAACATCAGCATTATAGGGAAATCTCCAGATCACAGCTTCTGCAAATGGGATTTTATATATAGACAAGCATTCTGACATACCAGAGGTAAAAAATTCAGGGATATGGCTTGGAAAAATTGAAGGTGAATTCCAGGTAGGCACATAGTATCACAGAATCATAGATTCAGAGTTACCAAGTGCCTCTTCCAATGGAAAGTTCCTCCTGGAACTTCCATTTTGTTGAGGGGCCCAGATGGGACTTCATTTTCCTCCTAGGCCTGTTCCAAGCTCCTAAACTTGCAGACAATGTTGTCTCATTCATCTGTCAGCACTGGTGGCCTCCTCATCCTAGAACATCTGACCATCCCTGCAGTTTTCTCAACTAGGAACATCCAGCCCCCCTCCTTCCGCTGTTGGCAAGTTACTCTTAGAGCCATCATTTTGTGGAGGGGTACAAATGAGTACAAATTCCTTTCCTGGCTTCATTCCTGGTTTCAAGACTTTAAAGCTTACCTCCCTTCTATTCTCCCCTTTCCACCCCACTTTCCAGGTTCTTTGTCTATATTTTCTTTCCCCCACTAGAATGCAGCTCTTTTTGCTTGTATTTTTACCCCTAGAACTTAGCACAGTTCCTAGTACATATAAGCCCTTAATATATGCTTATTTCCTTCCTTTCTTTGTTACCATCTAGTATTCTTGGTCAACTCCTTCATTTTCTAGAAGAAGAAACTAAGGGTCAAAGAGGTTAAATGATTTTCTTGAGGTCCTAGAGCTTGTAAGTAACACAGCTAGGATTTGAACTCAGAATCGCAGGACTCCAAACTAGTGCTCCTATCCTTGCACCACACAGTCTCTTTAGAAAATCCTAGATGTGAGAAGCCACTACTACTAGTAAATGTGAGTTTAGAACCTGACACTCTAGCGAAGAATACACTCCCCTCTATCCTAGAAATAGAATGAAATCCTGAGACGACCTGACAAATCATATGGCATGGAGGAGCAAACTGAGGCTCCCATTTTTTTTTCATATAAATATGTCTAAATGAAGCTTTATTTTCAATCTTGTTAAATCCATGGCAAGGCAAGCTTAGCAAGCTAAATTTTTTTTACTTGGAAATTCATTTGTAGGCTCATGGGGTCATGATTTTAGAGCTAGAAGGGATCTAGTTCCTGGCCTTCCCTCCCATTTTATGTATGAAGAAACTAAGGTTCAAGGTCTTACTCTTCAATTGCCGTGACCTTAGGCAAGTCACTTACCCTCTCTGAACTCAATAATTCTCAATAATCTTTCAAATAAAGATAAAGACTAGATGACCAAGTCATCTCTTCCAGTGTTAGCACTTTGTCTATCACTCAATGATACATTTAGACATCATCACACGTAAGATCTATGTTTCTTTACATTAGGGGAAAGAGTGGTTTCACCTCCCCACCTCCAAAGCTCTTCCAGCTTAGCCTTTTCCACTGGCTCTCCACTCTTTGCCAATATCCCTTTGTGGTTGCCCCTTATCCACTCACAACTCTAGGCCTTCTTCTGGGTCTCCCCCTTTCTAAGGAACAATTTCCCAGCCAGCATACCATCAAGCTTCCTACACCAGACTTCTTTTCAAACCCCATCTGTTTCACCAAGTCTTCCAGCTAGGTTGACCACTCACTTCTATGCATCACCACCAGACTGTGATGACAAGCCACAGGTTCAGCCACTTTGGCATCTATCTGCCAGGCCTCAGAAACCAGGAGGGCTCCAGAATCTGACATGGGGGCATCTCAGTCGGTGAGGGGAAGACATGAGTGGACATCCACATTTCCTCACCCATCTGGACTACACCCATGAACCTTTTGATCATCACGGCTCTTCATGTAGGCAAATCTCTTGTTCAAGATGATTTTAGAGTTGGGAAAGACCTTGGCAATCCAAGAAACAGTCCAACCCACACCTGAAAATGCATTCCCACTCAACTACACCTGATAAGTGCCCTGTCTTGACAACCTCTAATGAGGGAGGACTCACCCCTTCCAGAGACAGCCTGTTCCCATTTTGAACATCTCTCATTATCCATATTTGAGTGCTAGCTAAGGACTAAGAAGCTTCAATTTGTCCTTCTACATCTCCAGCCATCGTTCCTGCCCTCAAGGATCAAATGCTGTGTGGAACCAGCATCCAAGGAGACCACTGTGATCATCGTCTAGTATCCTTGGAAGCACCAATAACCCCAGTGAAGGTGAAGTCTCACACCCACCTGTCGTTGGATGACAAATCCCTTCCTTATGTGGCTTGGTGAAAGGAAGAGAAAGGTCTGATTGAAGACCCATAATTTCTTGGGTGACTCAGTGCTGACGCTGTTCTGTGGCTGGGAAAATAAAGACATGGAGGAACCAAACTCCAACTTGGGAGGGAGGTTTGCTGTGGACAATTGGAACTGGGAGTGAGCGGGTCGCTGAGGTTTGAGATCTCTATGTGTAGTGCTTTTGATTTTTACTACACTTTTAGTCAAACTCATGAATCAGCTTACCCAAAGATGACCTTGTCTGGGAAGTGAGTGGCTGAAACAATGCTGTCTGCAAAGGAAGAGATGTGACCGGGAGGTGGGGAGGAGTCATATGAGCGATGCTTCCTGAGACATATCGCTAGATAAGAAGCAAGGATGACAGAGTGTAGGGTCCCTGATGTGTACCTACCTGTGGATAGGACCTAGACATTCGTATAGTAATAGTTAGTGGGCTATTAGGGAGCACCATAGTGTAGATCCCAAACCTGGAGTCAGGAAGATTCGTCTTCAGGAGCTCAAATCTAGCCTTGGACGCTTCCTAGCTGGGTGACCCTGGGCATGTCACTTAACCCTGTTCGCCTCAGCTCCTCACTTGTAAAATCGGCTGGAGAATGGAATGGCAAACCACTCCAGTGCCTCTGCTAAGAAAACCCCAAATGGAGTCACAAAGAGTTGGACGTGACTCAAATGACTGAATAGCAATGATAACTAACATGTATCTAATACCTTAAGACTTTCCAAGCACTTTAAAAATGTTATTTCATTTTGCCTCACAACTCCATTTTATAGATGAGGAAACTGAGATTGAGAGAGGTTAAGTGACTTCTCCAGGGTCATACAACTACCAAAAGTCTGATGTTGAACGTGAACTCAGGGCTCCATCCACTGCCCCGCATAGCTACAAGATTATTTTAATTTTAATTTTTCCATCTTCCTGACCCCAGGGCAGGTGCTCTGCGCACTATGGCATCCCCTAGCTGCCCAGTTGTCATTGTACCAGGTTTCCAAAAGATGGAAAGCATGATTGTAGGGGTGAGGAGAGGGAAAGATCACCCCGGGAAGTCTAGATCAAAGGAGAAAAATAAGCTCCCAGGCATATCTGTGTTTGCTCCCAAAAGTATGAGGCCCCAGGTTTATGGCAAGCACAGGTTATTCATGCAGATTAAACTTCTAAATGTGCTGTGTGTCTTTTTTTCTCAGAGAACTGGTTGCTAAACATTTATCAGCACACCCCTGGATGTAGTAGTTCTGGAAACTTGCCTGAAGACCCCCATGGCTCCCTATTGCCTTAAGGATGAAATGTAAGCTTCTCCTGCATTTTAGACCCTCCATCATCTGGTTCTACCTTGTCATGCACTCTCTATCTCAACCAGTCTGACCCTGATATTATTTCCTGATCTCCTGTTGAAACCTTGGGGTCCCTTCATGACTCAGTTAAAGCTGTATCTCCTCCCTGAAGCCTTGAATAAGCCTAGTAGCCATTAGTGATCCTTCCCTGCTTTTTCAAAATTCCATTGCTAATTGATAAGTAAAATGGAGTTGTTGCATTCCATTCGCATTATGAGTATCTTGCTATATGTAATATCCAGCCCCCATCTACCTTCTGAGTAGAAGCTCCTTAAGGCCTGGTCATAATATCCTATTTAAAACTGGACAGGACCCCAGAGGTCATCTAGTCCAATATTCTAATTTTCTGGATGAAGAAATAGGCTTAAAAATGATTTTTCCAGGGTCACACAGGTAGTGAGTAGCAGAACCTCGATTGGAACCCAGGTCCAATGACTCAATACTTAAGATTTTTTCCCATGGCACTACATTGCCTCCTGTGTCTTGGGTCATTTTATATAAATATTTGCCCGGCACAGTGTGGTACATATTAGAGATGTTTGATGTGATGCTGAAATGCAAGAAAGTTGGGGGACTCTTCTCTGTCCTAGGATCACTATTAGTAGATATACCCTGATTGGAGAAAGTAACTTGGAGTCTGGAGAATGATATGTCCAATCTGAAACTTATTTTTTTCCCCCTAAACAGGATGAGGAGTGAGGGAAATAAATTCTTCACGAATGAAAGTTGACACAAGATGGCGCCACTTCCCAGCCAATATTTTGCCACAACAGCTCATAAGGAGGAACTCTTTAGACCAATCTGTTCCTCCTCTCTATCTGTTCACCTGCCCCTGAGGGGGCTTCTAAAGGACGGTGTGACTGCTGGCACATCTTTGCCCCTTTGTTGGTCACCTGTGCATATAAAAAGGCCAGGAATGTGAATTCCCTGTCTGTCCTACACACTGGTCTGTTAGGGAACAAGAAAGAGTGCACTTCTCCCGTATCTGCTACCAAATCTCCAGGCTCATGGATGTTGGCTCAGGTGTCAGATCCACTCCTTTTTTTGAAATGTATAGATTTCTTTTTAGTTTTCAGCATTCACTTTTATAAGATTTTTGAGTGCCAAAATTTCCCCCCTTCCCCTCCCCTTCCCAAGGACAGCATGCAATTTGACATAGGCTATACATGTACAATCATATTAAATTTATTTCCACGTTCATCATGTTGTAAAGAAGAATTAGAGCAAAAGGGGAAAACCATGAGAAAGAGAAAAAGAGAGAGAGAAAATAGTATGCTTCGATCTGCATTCACACTTTATAGCTCTTTCTCTGGATGTGGGTAGCATTTTCCATGGACCCACTCTTGCTTCCCTCATATCCATCAGTGACATCAGGTCTTGGGATACAGTGACGGCAAAGGCTTGATACCCTGCCTTCCCTCTCTTCCAAAGTGCAAGCAAGGGTGGTGTTTTCTGTTCTTGGGAACACAGCCCTGGAGCTAGAACCTTGAGAACAACTCGAGTTTCTCCTCACTTCTCTTCCAAGTCCCCATCAGTCTCAGGGCAATTATTTTGGGTTTTTCCTAGAGACACTGTGAGGTAGCAGAAAGGGTACTGGTCTTGGAATTAGGCAAGACTGGTTTTGATTTAGCTTTCCTGAGATAGATGGAGGGACTCATAGATCCAACGATGGGCTGGAAAATCTATCAGTCTTCCCTTGTTAGAGAAAGGTGGTCTGGTTGTCAAACCTTGGGAGTTGGGTGCTCAGAGGAATTTGGTGACCACAGGGCCAATGCAGATGGCTCATAAAAACAATGCAGTGTCTAGCAGAGACACAATGCCAAGTACAGAGACATTATCTGTAGTATTAAGAATTTATCATAAAGCCTTATTCTAAAAACAGCTTTGCCAATCAATACCCCTTCTCCCAAAATTTTATTCCTTCCCTTTCTCCTCCTCTCCCCTTTCCCCTTCTCCATTCCTGTCTTCTCTTCTCTCTTCCTCTCCCTGGACCTTCCTGTTCCTTTGTTCCTCTTCCCTCCTTTTTTGCTTCTCTCCTCATCTCCACATCTCCTTATCCATCCAGACCGTCCTCCACTCCATGTACCCATTTTGTGAGGGAACTTAGAAAACATACCTTGAAGTCATTGTGAACTAAGAATTAAAGCCTAGCCCCCTTGCGATTACTTATCAGACTTTCATTGCCTTGGTACCTAAAATGAATGCACTCTTCTTGAAAATATGTGCAGTTCTGAGCAAATGTTGGACTTTCTCCTCATGATTACAGTAACATAGTCAAGATGGAAGGAGCCCCTGATACCTTTCTCACAATACCATTGACAAACGGAGCCATGCGAACACCTCTTCCATTCGTACCCTCTCTTTGGTGCCTCATCAGAGAGGAACAACCAGACAGTTTTTGAACAGTTATCTCTGTTGTATCTTTTGTGGTATCTTGCATAATTTCAGATGTGCAGTAGGGGTATCTTTTCTTAGGGGGAAAATCTTAAGGGGCATGTCTCTGCTAAATCAAGTGATACTTTAGTCAACCAACAACAAGCTCAGTGAGATCTTGCATTTTCTAAATCCTGCCCAACTGTAAAGCTAAGGTCACTTCGAGAAGAGAGATTATCAGTTGCCTGCTCTCTTTGCATATTTTTGTAAGCTGACTTTGCACATACTCAGTTTGTCTACTACGGAGTCCTCTGAGTTCCCCACCACATGGATGGGTCTTCCTTTAAAAGTGGTGAGACCTGAACTGGTTGCTCTCTTTCCACCATCTCTTCAATTGGGCTCCAGACTGCTATAACCAGCATGGGCACCCAGTAAGAGGCAGAATGGATTTGCCTTTTCCCTGCCCACCTCTGAGAAATGGGCCTAAAGTGTTTCTTTCTTTTCTGCTTTGTTTGCCCTCAGTTTCAGATGCCAGAGGTGATTCCTTAGGAGTCTTGGAGTTTGAGCCATGATGACTTTGGAGCCAAGATTATAGGCAGATTGATGTAACAACCAGCCATCTCAGCATGGGAGTGTAAACACTTGCTGAGCACTATAACATCTCCTAAACCAGACCTGCAGTGACTCCAAAGAGATTATCCCCAAAAGCCAGGTGGAAAAGGAATGCCTTCATCCACGTGATGAAGCCAACTTGGATGGAAAAAACAGCTCTCTCTCTATCTCTGTGAATGTATACACTTACATATATACATGCACATATTTATATACATATGCGTAAATATATATGTGTACACACTCACATATGTGTATATATGTGTATACACACATATGAATATATATGTATGAGTGGAACATTAAGCCATTCTACTCACATATATTCTACTCGCACATATGTATACATACATTATGTATGTATGCATGGATGTATATCTTGAGCAGACAGTGCTAATGAACAATGAGCTGGGCCCAAAATGAAACATGGGGAAAAGGGGATGCATGATGCTTGATCATTTCAAAGTTATTTTAATTACCCTAAACTTCCCATGAAATAAAGGTGAATATATTTAGCACTAATACTCATTTGGAGATAATTGTGCAGCTTTGAACTGTAATGTTGGAAAAGTTTGAGATATATAGTTTCTGGGTATTTTAATAATTTTGTTGATAAGGTTAGAATGTTACTAATAAAAGAGATCAGTGGCACTCTCAAATTCTAAGGATCCCTTATGGTGATAGGCTCACAGTTTATGTCCTTGGAAGAGTGGGTGTTCCCGAAGGTGGTAATCAACTCTGATTGGTTAACAATGAATGAGAAAATGAATATTATTATGAGAGGTGGATTCATTCTAATGAATGTCTTGGGATTAGTAACTTGGATGACCCTAGTGTTGTTCAAAGAGACTTATCAGTTTATATATCACCTATCTGACAAAAGAGAGAATCCACATTTTCCCAGATCTGCCTGAGTAAAACTCAATGAGCAGGAATCTTCCCATTTGTTTAACGTTATAATTTCATTTTCGATCTTTGATTAGATCTTAACCTGGGTAAATCTTTGCTCAAGATTTCCCACACTAGTTGATTTCTGGATAAGGAAGTAGAAAAGAACTGAGTGGAACAGGTATATTTAATGAAGACTGCTCAGGGGACCCTTGTGTCAGCCAGTTTGTCTCACCCAGCTCTGAGAAACCAAACAATAGAAAATCTGTTTTTCTTAGAGATTCTAGTTTTTTTTGAATTCTTTTTGTGCTCGAGATAGTCCTTGACAGAGACTGCTTTTTGCTTACTCCTAGACTGCTTTTATTTACTCCCTTATCTCCTTTCTTAGACAATTACTCCATATTACGTGACAGTCCTTGAACAGGAGTTGTTCATTCCCATATTCCCCCCTTTTTCTAAAAATTACTGTTGTGCACTTATCCTTTGATGCTGGGGTAGATTTTCCATGGGTAAGTTGTACCCTCAAGGCCCAGCCAATGGGCTAAGAGAAAGGGGGTTGGCATGAGGGTATTGTGGTCGGGGTCTATAAAAACTGCTGTGCAGGGCACCTCCTCACCCTCCTCGGCCATCGTCATGTTGAGCACAGGCAGAAATGCCCTTTCTTGAGAAAGCTGAATAAATATCTTTCCCTTTTACTCCTTGGTCAAGACTCTAATTTTATTAAAGGGGTCATCCCACACAGAACTAATTCAATTAGTTATTAATTACAAGAGAAATAATCATTTCTCTCAGAAGCATTAAATGTTAGTCTGTCAAGATTTAAAGTTGAGAGCCCCCAAAGAGCAATAGAGAGACAGGTCAGAGGTATGTGCAACTTCTAGCAGATTCCAAAGGAGTAACTATGCAAGAGAAGCTACATAAAACATATCATCACAAAAATGAATGACTGTTAAAAAAAAAAAAAGATCAGTCACACCTCAAGAGTAGAAAATGATCAATAGATGCCCTTCATAGGATCATGGGGAGAAAAGAATATATATCGATAGGTCTTTCACTCTGTTACTTTTATAGAAACTGAGTCCTAGAGGGGTAAGTTGACTTGCTTAAGGTTACACCAGAAATGTGTAATGTACACCATCCATGTCTTCTAAGTCTGAATCTAGTGCCAGTACTCCTGTGCTAAGCTCCCTCTCCACCATGTTCTATTGGGTATCCAAAAAAACTCAGATAATGAGAGCACTGTTTCTTCCAACTCTCATCCCACTTCCGCTATGTTGTAATTTTAGAATGGCATAAGCGAGGCTATAGTGGGAGGTATAGTGGGAGTTAAAAAAAATCTTCCCTGCCCATTAATAGGCCTCAGATGGAGCTACTATGGAAAGTTTGCTTATGGGAAGATTTGCTTGCTTGCAGGCTTTTACACTTTTTGGTAATTTGACACTGAAGCTCCTGGGCTGTGAGGCCTTCTGGCTCTATATATACTCTGAGGTTAGGTTTTGCTTTGAGGATCAATCATTGTGATTAAGCCAGATGAGACTCTGGAAAGCCACTAAGGAGCCCCCCTCCCTCAAACTGCTTTGAAAACCCAGATGTTGTTGCTTCTCTCTCTAGTAACTAGGTAAGTATGTAATGGTTAGACAGTTGGATCTGTCTGTAGATCTGTGATGTATGTATTGCCTGTGGTCAGACAGTTAGAAGTCTTGTCTGTTGGTCCTCCTTATATTTTCTCTGTTGGTACATGTGTTTGATTAAAGTGACTACTGATTCCTCAAAAGTTGCTTTCCTTTTAGGAAAGTAGATCTAAGAACCTGTACAGTAGACCCCCCTCTGTATGCTGGGGTGCTTACTGCTACACCAGGTTAGAAAGGCACAAATGGGTTGTTATCTGACACAATGGAAGGATCATTATAGTGAGAACACAGTTCTACTAGGGTATTGTAATATTAAGCAGAGCCTTCTGTTGCAGTTTGAGGTGCTGAGAATCCTAAAATGTAAGGGTAGAGGGCAAGTCTGCCTCGAAAGAATTTGACCACTCAAGCCTTCTTTCAATTAAAGTAGTGAGACTTTATTTAACAACATTTTTGTGGGCAAGATTCCAAGTAAATCTCCACAATTTAATGGGGGTAAGATTGGTACTTATATACAAGAAAAGACAGTGAGAAGATCTAGAGGGGATTAAGGAGTATCAAGTAAACTAAGTAACTAATCATGGTGAGCTAGGGAGGGCCATATGCCTTAAGTGAGAAGTCAGGGCTTGGGTTGTATATGAGAAAGTTCAGGAAAATTCAGGGTTCAGGTCCCATAACCCTATCACTTCCACAAAAATCTTAATCTGATTCCTAATAGTCATATAGAGGTAACAATCAGCAGAGCACAAATGCTACAAAGTCCTAATAAAGTCAAAGGTTTCAAATATTGACCTGGGCATGTTTGTTGTCCTGAGTGAGGGCCTCTCTTAGTTGTGAGATCCTCATTACCAGAAAGTCAGTATCAACATAATGATCTTTTTCGGTGAGAGCAATCCATGAACGGCACCTATTAAACTATAAAAGGGAGTACAACCTCTATTTGAAAGGTGTTGTCATTTATAAAAATCAGATTCTTGAAGAACTGAAGTAAATATGAATAGGAGTCACAATTATCATTACTAATTTAATTTGATAGCAAGGGTCTTGATCTAGTGTAATTACCTCAAGGTAATGGGAGTAGAGGGCATGTGATTCTAGGGCAAGTGTTCATCAAGTCAATTCTGTGCTATAATACCCCTCTACTATTCTCTCAAGTCCACCATCATCTTACTCAAAAAGAGCTATCTAAAATTTTCTTCAAGAGATTTTTGGCATCATCAGCAGCAGTATTAATGAAGTGCACATGTAGGCAGTAGGTCTTTCCAAAATGGAAGCCAGCATTGACAAAAGCTACTGGAGAGAAGAGGTTGTCAAACAATTTTAGGAGCTTTCCCTTGATATTCTCCTCGGTAAGAAGTGCTATCAAATCCAGAGACTTCATGGAGGCCTTGATCTCCTCCACTGGTCTTTCCAACTTCTGTGCCACCTGAAGAAGAGATGTATCATCCACCCCAAAAACATCTCTATAATATTTCAAAGACTTATCCAGTGTATCTAAGTCATTAATAATGAAGCCTGCTAATGGAACAATGACCACAGTAGCAGCCTTCAAAGCCTTCAGCCAGATCCTTTCTTTCAGGGCATCCTTCTTCCTCTCAATTACAGCCTCAGAAACATTAGGCAGGGCCAGCAAAAAAGTGTAGCGTTTATGAGCTGGAAGATCCTGTTGCAGCGTTTCCTCCAGCTTTGGGAAGTCATAATCAGATAAATCAAAGTTAGAGATTAGGAAGACTTGAGTCTCACTCATACCCTCAAGGTTTTGCAGACAGTAATTTCTCACTCTCTGTAGAATTCTCTCCTCAGAGAAAGACTTGGGTTTGAACTTCCTTTCATTATCCAAATCTATATCTACCATGGTTCTAACAAAGTAAAATTTCTTTTTCCTCTCTCTTATCTCCTGGACCAACTTCACATCATTGACTGTGAATCTTGAAGCTGAAAGGATGATGAAGAAATCATAGTTCTCGAACTGCACTTGATTCAGATAAGTCTCAGGATGAAAATAAGGGGTCCCAATTCCTGGCAGGTCCCACAGCTTCACATTAGGATATTTAGGGTGCTCATAAGCAGTAGCTTCCATAGTGGTCTCTACTACCCCAGTGCTTGCAGAGTCCTTTTCTTCATGCCCAATTCCTCGAAAGGCATTGATGAAAGTGGACTTCCCACACCCTGACTCCCCTGTCACAGCAATATTCAAGAGAACATTTTCTGATGCTTTTAGTGTCTCTTGGATACTGGAAGCCACCTCTCCTAGTCGTCCCTCCTGGAAGGCAGACTGGATCCAAGTAATTCTATCTTCAGGCAAGAGGTCACCATATATATTGGTTGCCATTCTACTGTATGGCATAAAGGTGGAGGCTAAGTTCTGAAAATTCTCACCACTGAGGGTAGTATTCAATGCCTCCATGATGCCAAATTATAAAGGGACCTGAGAGGGTGAGAAAAACAGGCAGATTAATTCAATGGTGTAGAACAATTTTCAATGTTAGATGTGAGAGAGGAGAACATGAAGTGACATTGTCACCTGACCAATAGATGGTGTGGCACGAAGTTCAAACCTGCAACAGTATAAAGAGCTTCCACTGGTCTGAACAAAATGTAGTCTTTCTGTAGCCTTACTTGGGAAGCTACCTGTTCATTTAGGGAGGAGGAATGTAGAATTAATCAAAGCTCTCCTGATTTCACAACAGGTATTTTACTTTGTTTAAGGTGAGCACGTTTCTCACAGTTGGGGGCTTGCTAGTTGGGCTCATTTCTCACATCCTGTGTGATTTGGTGGGAGAATGTGAGGCAGATTTATGGCTTACTTGTCATATTTTGATATTTCTTGTATTGAATAAATGTTATATGTTGAATAATGTTATCATCACTCCTGCTTTTGCCTTGATGGAAATGAATTTCATGTCAATGGGAAGTACACTGATGGGGGCTCAGGAGCTAGAGAGTACAGAATAGGAAGGAATCTTCCTCTCTCTTCCACCATATTAACCCTTTCTCATGATGCACCAAAGTTATTGCTAAGATTCTAAGAGAAAAAGAGGTTGAGTTGTAGTCATATTTTCATAGCCACAGCCATCCCTTCCACTCTAGGAATATGAAAATAAGTTAGAGTGAGTCAATCAGCCCAGAGTGAGAGAGACAGACAGACAGAGGGACAGAGAAAGATAGAAAGTACCACTGCCCAGGAGTGAGTCTGAGACCACTCAGGACACATTTATATGAAGGCATGGATGCCGTGTTTATTATATTTGTATCTGACAGGAAGCAAATAAAGCATAAGTAAAACGTTGGCTGATTAAACTGGGATTCAGAAAGTTCACAGCAGGCTATAATAATGGATCCATTCAAATAAGTTGAAATTTAATAGACATGCATGAGTTCAAAAAACCGACTGTATAAAAAATTAGAGATAGAATATAGCAAGACAGCAGGTTATATAAAGGGAAGAATAAGACACTTAAGTGCTTCAATTATCTTTAAACACAATATGAATCAGCAAAGAATGGTAGCCATTTAGACAATTCCTACTGGTGTACAGCATTGTAGTAGGCAGTGGAAGAGAAAAAAAAAAAACAAGATTAGGTAAAGCAGAGTCCCTAACCTCATAGTGTTCACGATATAGGAACAGTATAAAATATAGAACAGATAACCATAAAATAAAATCATAAGTGATAAGGGCATTGAAGTGTTGCAACATAAAATGTCCTATGAACTTTCTGATATTAGTCAATGCAATCTCACAGTAAATTCATGATAACATAATGTCCCCCAGCGAGATAGGTGATAGTCCAATCCTGCTCAAGTCAGACTGTGTACCCTGAAGTTGCCACATTCCAGGAATGATATTTCCAAACTAGAAAACACCAGGAGGAAGGCAAATGGGGTTACAAAGAGCTTGGAAACTGTGTCATTAAGGTATCAGTTGAAGAAACAGGAGATGTTTAGCTTGAAGAAATGACTTGTGGATGGTATAAAAGGTGACTTTAAGGATGACCATGTGGAAGATGGATTGTGGTAGCATGGATTAGGAATAGCAAAGGGAAATTTTTTATCTCCTTATAAGGAGAATCTCAATAGTTGACACTGTCCAAAAATGAATGGGCAGCCCAATAAGTGATGAGTTCCCCACACTTTCAGGTCTGGAATTAGGCAGGATAAGAATATGTTCGGGATGTTGCAGAGGGGATATGACCTCTAAAGTTCTTTTCAACATTGCAAACTATGATCCAATGATTCAGAAATGCAAAGGCATAAATAGGATGGAGAAGATCACTTTTCCTCTCCTCTTTACCTCCATCCCTACTTCTCCTTTCTGTCCTTTTGCTTCCAACTTTCCTGTTTCCCCCTTCCTCTTCTTTTTCTTCTTTTCCATTTCCTGCTCCCACTTTCCCCTTCTTTACCCTTCCTTTTATCTTCCCTATCCCTTGCCTTTGAACTTGACTTCAAATTCAGTGATCAAGTTACTCAGAACCAACTCATGGGAGGAAAAAAATAAAGCAATAGGAGTTGGTATAATATGACACACATCTTTGTGAGACCACTTTGTGGTCAACTTTTAAAATTATTTCCTATCTCTATATCCATTTGCTTTTCTCCCTTCCCCTCACTCCCCACTTCTTTCCATGTCCACAGCTATGTGGTGTACTGGATAGAGTGTTTGACTTGAAGTCAGGAAGACCTGAGTTCAAATCCTGATTCAGACACTAACTAGCTATGTCATCCAGGACACGTCATGTAATAATTGCTTTGAGGTACATTTTCATTTGTGAAATGAAAATAATAATTGTACTTGTCTTAAAAGATTGTTTTCAGTATCAAATGAGATAACATGTAAAGCATTTTACAAACTTTAAAATTCTTTATTAGTAGTAGTAGTAATCGTAGTAGTAGTAGTGGCAATGGTGTTGGTAGTTGGGGTTATAGAAGTGATGGTGATGGTGGCAGTGGTGGTGGTGCTGGTAGTAGTAGTAGTAGTAGTAGTAGTAGTAGTAGTAGTAGTAGTAGCAGCATCAGCATCAATAGCAGTAGTATCTCCATATCTGTGGCTCTGATACACTTTCCCACATGACTACCCTCTATCAATCTTATATTGTTGAAATTAGTCAAGCAGTCATGCGCTATTGTCCTCTCCTTATTTTGTATGTGTGAGGGTTTGTGGGTGTGGAACTCTACATGTAACACCACATGTTAAAAAAGTATTTTAGTTAGTTTTACTGAAGCTTTGTCACCTTTCCCTCTCTTTTATTTCCCACTACAAAGTATGGCTCTCTTGGAGAGGAAGTGGGAAAGGATACATTGGGAAATGTGAATCATGTCAAAACAAAAGTTATCAATAAAAATTATTATTAAAATTATTATTATATTATTATTATTACTACTATATGCCTTTCAACAAAGTAAGGACAAAATCCAAGCAGCAAGGCGAAGCAACAAGCATTTTTATTTATCTCTAGGATTTAAAAAAAATTTTGAGTTTCAAATTCTCTCCCTTGCTCTAGCTCTTTTCTCACCCACTGAGAAGATGAACAATATGAGATCAATTATGCACGTGAAATAATTTGAAACATATTTCCATATTAGTCAGGTTGCAAAAAATCAAGAGAAATAAAGAAACTGAAAAAAATTTTACTTTAACTTGCACTCACAGTACTGTCTGAAGGTGGAGAGCATTTTTCATCATGTGTCTAGAATTGTCTTGGATCATTATCTTGATCAGAGTAGATAAGCCTTTCACAGTTGATCATCTTTACAATATTACTGTTACTGTATACAGTGTTTTCTTGGTTATGCTCATTTCACTCTGCACCAGTTTATACAAATCATCCCAGGTTTTTCTGAAACTACCTCATCTCATCATTTCTTATCACAACCATTTATTAAATGCTTAATATGTATGAAGAACCAATTAAATTCCACAAGGGAAATGAAGTATGAAGAGGGCAGTTAACAGCTTAATTTATGATCAGAATTTTTATGTTCGCCCCATTAGAATTCTAACGAAACTAGCATTAACAGGTATGGAGGGGAATGGGCCTGACTAGCTCTGCCAAAGGTCATTGCTCTAGGTCCACCTGTCTTCTATTTTGCCAGAAGGTCCATGTTTGTCCAGCGTTCCTCAGAGGTTTCCCATAATTTGTTGAGGAGAATTTTAGCATCATTGGTCACCATCTCAAGGAAGTACAAGTGTGTATAGTAACTCTTTCTGAAGTAGAGACCAGTGTCAAGTAGACTTCCATTCACTGAGCAGAATATTTCAGCATAGCTTAAAAGTTTCTCACTGATGATTTCATCCTTCTTAATTGTCAGCAGATGTGGAGACTTGATAAGAGCCTTTACCTCTTCCAAAGGTTTATTGGATGCCTGCGAAATCTTAAGGAGAGATGCATCATCTACACCAAATTTTCTTTGATAATTGGCCAAAAGTTTCTTTAATTGAGCAATATCATCTTCTTTACTGATACCTATGAAAGGCATAGTGGCCCATGGGCCAGTCTTCAAGGCTTCCAGCCAGATTCTTAACTGAATATTAGCTTTTTTTTGGTCAATTATATCCTTGGAAATATTGGGAAGGGACAGAAAAAAGACACGGCGTTTATGCTCTGGAAGCTCTTTTGCTAAATCATCCTTCAGCTTAGGGAAATCATAGGATTCTAATTCAAAGCTGGAAATCAAAAAGACTTGTGGCTCCTCAATCCCTATGTCCTGAAGATGTTGTAGGCAGTTCTTTTGTATCATCTGCATAACATTCTCCTCCTTGAAGGTCTTGGGCTTAGATTTCTTTTCATTAAGCAAATCAATGTCCACTTTGCTTCTAACAAAGAAAAATTTCTTCCCCATCTGTCTGATCTTCTGGGCAAGCTTCACATCGTTGACTCGAAATCTTGATGAGGAAATGATGAGGAAGAAATCATAGCAACTGAATTTCACTTGTTCAAGGTAACTCTCTGGTTGGAAATCACGGGTCCCAATGCCTGGAAGGTCCCATAGCTTTACGTTAGGAAACTCTGGGTGTTCATAAGAAGTAATGTTTGTGGTTGTCTCTATGACCCCAGTGCTAGCAGCACCCTCATCTTCATGCCCAACCCCTCGGAAGGCATTGATGAAAGCGGACTTTCCTGCACCTGACGCCCCTGTCACTGCAATGTTCAGGAGGGCATTATCCATATCTTCAATCACCTTATTGATTATAGATACTGCTTTATCAAGTCTGCCCTTCTGCAGGTTTAATTTGATTGAAGTGAGTTTTTCTTGAGGCAGGAAGCCTAACCCCCCAATCTCTGTATTGTTATAATCATTTATCATATTTGAGGCCAAAATCTTTGGATTTTCTTCAGAAAGTAAAGAAGGTAAAGAAGAGGATGAATGGTCCATGACTGGTCAGTGCAGATCTCTGAAGAAAGGAAAGAATAAGAATGGTGAAGGAGAGCCAACCACCAAAGTGGTTTTTAGAATCAGCTGATAGCAAGCAACCAGACTCAGATGTCTTTCCTCCTGGAAGAAATTGCCGTCCATTCTGGGTTTTTCTCTTTGAGTATTAATCTGTCTCCCTCAATTCAGTAAGCATCTTTTATACTCTTCTTTAGCCTTAATTTGTATTTTGTAAGTGGTCAATACATTTTGGTGGTGGTTTTAATGGTTGTGGACTGAGTTATGGAGGAAAGAAGAGGGGAAAAGGGAGTATCCTTCTAGCCTGATGATTCCACAGCTATACTTGGTAAAACTTCCCAAAACCAAGTCAAGTACATAAGCATTTATTGAGAATTTGATAAAATGAAGTAGGGTCAAGATGGCAGAGTATTAGAAGCAGTACAGTGATTTCCCCTCCACAAACTTCCCCCAATAGATATAGATGATGCACCAACTTAAATCTTGATGGAGAAATTCAGAAGAAGTCATAGTGAGTCATTTTTCCAGCCCATATCAACATAAGGAGACACATGGGGAAGTCATCAGATACTGGGGATAAGTCGGGCCAAGAGCATACTATGTGGAGCACTCCAGCATCCAGAGAGAGGCTGGACATCAGGCAAAAGAAGGTCCTATACTCATTCTGGGACACCTTCAGGGCACCAAGAGTGATTGGTGCGAGTTGACTGCTTTCTCACTCACTACCGACTCATGAGTCACAACTGTGTGGATTGAGGAGGAGATCTGCACAGGACAGTGGTTTCCCCAGGGGAGGAAACCTTGGGCTGTGTGCTGAGGAAATTCAGAAGTCAATAGCAGCATCAACAGTGTGACTTAGACTCAAGGCTTAGAGCTAGGTCTCAGTTCCCAGTATTTAACCCAACCCACAGAGGAATAACCAAGGTAGAAATTCCAGACCAAAGGTGAGCCTGAACTTCTGTAACTCTGAATCAACAGAGCTTTCCAGCTGGCTGATAGTCCAGCGTCAGTCTACTCTTGCTCAGATTCAAACTCAAGTCAGGAACTTGCAGAGCTTAGACCAGGGGGCAGCCTGCTCTAAATTAAATTACTTTGGGAGCATTGAAAACTTTCAGGTCCTCAGCCTATTCCTGAGATTTTGGAATAGCACAGTATTCAATGCCCAGAGAGCAGCAAGAAAACCAGTCCAGATCTTCCCTCCAGAAGTGTGACAAAGCCCAGCCCTTACAGCAAGTCTGAAGTCATGAAGTAGGTTAGAAGAATGGGCAAGCAAACAAAGAATTCCACCATGATGCACTATTATGGCGGAGGGATGCTCAAGACACAAACCCAGAAGAAGAGAATGATTTCAAAATGTCTACAAGCATTGCCTCTGAGGAAAACACAGCTTGGGCTCTAACTCAATTAGAATTGTTGGAAGAGATGATATGAGGGTTGTTTTGGTTAATTTATTAATTTTTAGTTTTCAAAATTCATTTCCTTAAGTTTTAAATTTTCTTCCCTTCCTTCTCCTCCCCCCTCCCCAAGATGACATGCAATATAGGCTCCACATATGCATTCCCATTAAACACATTTTCACATTAGTCATGTTGTATAGAAGAATTAGAATGAATGGGAGGAACCATGAGAAAGAAAAACAAAACAAAACAAAGCAAAATAGTCTGCTTCACTTGGCATTCAGACTCCATAGTTCATTCTCTGGATGTGGATGGCGTTTTCCATCAAGAGTCCTCTAGAATTGTTTTAGGTCTTTGCATCACTGAGAAGGGCTAAGTATATCAAAGTCAGTCATCACACACTGTGGCTGTTGCTGTATAACATGCTATTCTCCTGGTTCTGCTCACTTCACTCAGCATCAGTTCATATAAGTAAAATAAGAGGTTTTTTTAAAAAAGAATTTAAAATGTTTTTGTAAATAAAATGAGAGTGCTTGAGGGAAAAAATGAAAAAGAAACAAGAACTATGGAAAGGGAATTAACAGCTTGGCACAAGAGGTACAAAACCTTGCCCAAAGCAAAAAAATTCACTCAAAGTTAGAATGGACCAAACAGAAGCCAATTACTTCATGAGGCAACAAGAAATGTTGAAGCAAAGTCAAGGGTTGGGGCCAAGATGGTACAGTAGAGATCCCAAAATTTCCCTCCAAACAAATGAAAGTTACACCTTAAATCAAATTCTGGAGTAGTAGAGTCAACAAAAGGTCAGAATGAGACACTCTTCCAGCCCAAGACAACATAGGAGGCCAGAGCCCACTTGGGATGAAAACACAAGTGGTGGGACTAAGTGGTGATGACAAGAAAAGATATGATGGAAGGAAATATACATTAGTAATCACAATTATGAATCTGAATGGGCTGAACTCATACATGAAGAGTAAAGGGGAGAGGCTACAGCAGAATCTATTCTGCTTTGGCTAAAGTAAAAAACAAAAGCAAGGGTAGCAATCATGATCTCAGACAAAGCAAAAGCAAAAATAGACCTAATTAAAAGAGATAAGCAGGGAAGCTATATCTTGTTGAAGAAACCATAGACAATAAAGTAAAATTAGTACAAACATATATGCACCAAATGGTATAGAATCCAAATTTTTTATATTAAATTATTTTATTTGTTTTCTGTGTTCTCCAATCACTTCCATATATCTTAGATTTTTTCCCCTCCCTTCTCCTTCCTTCCAGACAAGGACTGTTTTGAAAGTGCCTGGTTGACTTTGGCATATACTTTTGGAAAAGTGGTATGATAGAGATATGTGGTTATTAATGCTCTTTTTTGTTCTATTTTGTACGCAGAAATGCCCATTCTAGGATGCCTAGGTTCAGATTGTTATAAAAAGCAAAGCTTTATCTATAAGTAGAGAAAGATGAGAACAGAGATAGAGGGGCAGAGCGTGTGGAAGAGAAACATCAGGACATGGGGTAAAGACCTTCTGGGACTTTGAGTGATCCTGCCCCTTTCTTTCTTATCCCTTTGCCTCCTCTTTTCCTTTTTTCTCTCTTCTTTTTCTTTTGCCTATAAGTCCATATATCAAACAACCAAAAGAAATCCATCTATTAGATGACCCCTGAGATATCTTCTACTTCTTAACCTACCATGTGTTCCAAAGTGTATTTAGAAAATGACAAAGCTCATTGTTTGATAAAAATTGCTGGGAAAACTGGATAACAGTGTGGCGGAAATTAGGCATAGACCCATACCTGACACCGTACACAAGAATAAAGTCCAAATGGGTACATGATTTAGGTATAAAGATTGATACCATGAATAAACTGGAGAAGCAAGGAATAGTGTATTTTTCAGATCTATGGAGAAGGGAAGAATTCTTTACTAAAGGAGAGATAGAATGCATTATGAAATGCAAAATGGATAACTTTGATTACATTAAACTGAGAAGTTTTTGCACAACCAAACCCAATGCAACCAAAATCCGGAGGGATGTAGTAAATTGGGAAAAAATTTTTACAGCTAAGCTCGGGGATAAAGGCCTCATTTCTAGAATATATAGAGAACTGACCCAAATGTATAATCATACAAGTCATTCCCCAATTGATAAATGGTCAAAGGATATGAACAGGCAATTTTCAGAGGAAGAAATTAAAGCTATCTATAATCATATGAAAAAATGCTCTAAATCACTATTGGTTAGAGAGATGCAAATCAAAACAACTCTGAGGTACCACATCACACCTATAAGATTGGCAAACATGACAGAACAAGAAAATGATAAATGCTGGAGAGGATGTGGGAGAGTTGGAACACTAATTCATTGTTGGTGGAGCTGTGAGCGCATCCAACCATTCTGGAGAGCAATTTGGAACTATGCCCAAAGGGCTACAAAAATGTGCATACCCTTTGACCCAGCAATATCGCTACTAGGACTATATCCCCAAGAGATCATAAAAATGGGAAAGGGTCCCACATGTACAAAAATATTTATAGCAGCACTCTATGTAGTTGCCAAAAACTGGAAGTCAGGGGGATGTCCATCAATTGGGGAATGGCTGAATAAATTATGGTATATGAATGTAATGGAGTACTATTGTGCCATAAGAAATGATGAACAAGAAGACTTCAGAGAGGCCTGGAAGGACTTATATGACCTGATGCTGAGTGAAAGGAGCAGAACCAGGAGAACTTTATGTACAGCAACAACCACAGTGTGTGAGAGTTTTTTCTGGTAGACTTAGATTTTTGTAATAACACAAGAACTTCTGAAAAAAAAAAAATCCCAATGGTGGACCTCAAGGCAAAATGCCTTCCACACTCAGAGAGAGAAATATGGAAGTCACTCACATAATGTAGCAGATCATGTTTGTGTATGTGTATCTGTTTGTGTATCATGTTCTGATTTGTTATACGGATTCTTTCATTTATCTTAGTCTGACTACATAGCATGACTATAGTGAAAATATACTCAATAGGAAAGTATATGTAGAATCTATACAGAATTGTATGCAGTCGTGGGGAGGGAGGGAGGTAGTGGGGGGTGGGTGGGGAGGGATAAAATCGCAATTGTATGGCAGTGATTGTTAAACATTAAAAAAATAAAAAAAATTAAAAAAAATTCAATTTAATATAAGCAAAATCAACCATTTTACATGTGATGCAAGCTTAAATTTGTTTAATCAAAAAAATCTATCATTTGTATTACTTGGAAAGTATAATAAAAACATTTGCAACTGTAAAAAAAAAAAAAGAAAAAAAGAAAATGACAAAGCAATGAGATCTGCAGCTTCCAGAGAGGAACATTGATAGAATGTAAGGATGGAGGACCTCAGGCTTGGAACATCTGGGGACATCTGGCAGAGGTGAAATTTGAGATAGGATGTAAGGGATGGATGGGAAATCAGCCCATGAAGAGGGGCCAGGGGACTGGGGGGGGGGGGTGTCAGATACCTTAATTGGATTCTGTCACCCCTTGAATCCACTAGATCATGTGGAAAAAAATCAATTGCTTCAGTGAGAAACCAGCTCCACACTTACCTCTGGGGTTAGTGGACAAATACTCTGGCCTCCCTTGGACACCTCTCTTTTCAATGATCCAGAGCTTCTGTTGCTTGATTCAAAGGCAGGAACAGATACTAAAACTTCTGACTTCAAGATTTATATATGATTAAGTTCCCACCCTTATACAGTGTGTTGGTTTTCTTTTGATAAAGGGGACCTGAGATGAAGCTTTCAATTTCATTTTCCCAGAAAAGACAACATTTTTAAGAAGGGATCTTATGAAGGAGGAAAGGATAAAGGAAAGGATTTTGAGCTCACTCACCAATTACTCAATCAACAAGTAGGTATTCGCTATCTCCTCTTTGATTCAAAGTGTTTTAAATGCCTGTATTAAACACCTACTGTACATGAGCCACTGCACTTTGTTAGAACAGCAAGGGTCCTTAATGTCAGTAGGTTTTGAGGTGTGCAGAAAGAGACACAGGCAACTGTCCTGAGCCACAGGCATTGCGGAGAAAGTGCTGGGAGACATGGGGGGTAATATAGGGGGTGCTGCATGGAAGAAGCTCCTTAGCTGGGTCTTGATGGGTGATGAAGACTTCACTGATCAGAAGTTAGAGAAAGGGAGGGAGGTGGACAAGGTGATGCCCATTTGGGGAATGGTGAATTGGTCCATTTGGCCGGATTATGGAATAAAGTTGATAAAGGATTGTCCAGGTGCACTTCTTTGAAACTTCAGCAAATAAGGGACAAGGACAAGAAGATTAAGATAATGACAGTAGCCAGCATTTATGTAACCCTTTAAGGCATAAAAAGGGCTTTACAAATATTGACTCATTTGATCCTCAAGAAAACCCTAAGAGGTAGGTACCATTATTTTCCTCATTGTATAGATTGGGAAGGGCAGTTAGGGGGCACCATAGTGCACAGAGCACTGCGCTTGGAATCAGAACGACTCATCTTCCTGAGTTCGAATCTGATCCCAAACATTTACTAGCTGTGTGCCCCTGGGCAAGTCCCTTCACCCTGTTTGCCTCCATTTCTTCATCTGTGAAATGAGCTGGAAAAGGAAAGGGCAAAACCATTCTTGTATTTCTGTCAAGAAAACTCAAAAATAAGTTAAGGGGATGTCCATCCATTGGGGAACAACTGAACAAGTTGTGGCATATGAATGTAATGGAATACTATAGTGAGATAAGAAATGATTAACAGTCAGACTTCAGAAAATCCTGGAAAGACTTAGATGAACTGATGCAAAGTGAAGTGAGCAGAACCAGGAGAATATTATATACAATAACAGCTACAATATGCAATGACCAACTTTGATAGACAGCTCTTCTCAGCAATGCAAGGATCTAATACAGCTCCAAGAGACTCATGATGGAAAATGCCATCCATATCCAGAGACAGAACTTTGGAGTCTGAATAAGGATGGAAGCAATTTGCTCTTTTTTTCTTTAGTCATTTTGTTTTGCTTCTTCTTTCTCATGGTTCCTCCCATTGGTCCTAATTCTTCTTTACACATGACTAATGTGAAAATATGTTTAATGATTTAATAATTTATTATTTTATTATTACTTTAATTACATATAATATATAGATATATTGCGTATATTACAAATAATAATATATTACTATTTTAATATGTTATTAAATTATTAAAAATGATAAAATAATTTAATGAATGTATATGTAGAGCCTGTATCAGATTGTAAGCTGTCCTGGGGAGGGGGAGAAAATTTAAAACTCGAAAGCTAATGGAAATGAATATTGAAAACTAAAAGTTAATCAATTAATTATTTCTTTACAAAAAAGAAAACCTCAAAATGGGATCAGAGAGTCAAACACAACTGAACAACAATAGAAAGGAAAACTGAGGCTTACAGGGGTTAAGTGACTTGAACAAAGTCACACAGCTGGTGTCTGAGGTAGAATTTGAATTCAGGTCTTCCTGATTCCAAGTCCAGAATTACATCCAGTGCATCCATTCCTAGCCACATATTAAGCTAAGATGATAAAGAGAGGAGGTCCTTTCTGGTGGGATTGAATTCTAGTATACCTTGCAACAGATCTAAGGGTTTGAGTGGCTTGGTGGCACACCAAAAGTCTGTCAGAGTATGAATTTGCCCCCAGAACAAGGATTTTTCCTTATCTTTTTCTTGGTTGTTCATTTGCAGAGATCTGCAGGAAAACCCTGGAGTTTGAAAAAACAAACGGTAGGGCCTTGAACTTTTGAGCTCTTTGCTGACAACTGGACAGATAATCTTTATCTGGTTATCATCTATCTGGCAGAAGTACTGCAGGGTTACTAGTGATTAGGGTTGGGCCACTGATAAAGGGAATCCAACACTGTACCTACAAGAATTATCAAAGCAAATCACTATACTTTGACCCCTGATCTAGAGGAATAGAAATCCTCAGAGTCCCCAAGGGAGCCTAACTGGGGATACTACCGCTAAGCCATGGAAGCAGCCCCTAGCTCATATCCCAGGCTTCACAATGAAATGAAAGTTGAAGGAATTGCCCCAGGAAGGGTGTGTTGCACTGAATTAAAGTAACCTTATTATAGACTCCTGTTTGAGTCTACTCCTAATGCTGTAGCTCATGAGCCCCCATTGGTGTGCCTCCCATTAACAATTAATTGGTAGAGTTAATTAGCACTTGGAAAAGACATTTTATTCACATGGTATGGAAAAAAGTAATTACAAAAACACTATGCCCCCAAACTGGAGTGGACTCTTCCACAAACACATATTATATCCATAGAGCAAGTGGGCACAAGCTGGAAGGGAAATGGTAGTAAGGCATATATCTAAAGAGCACATGTGGTCAAAGCATCTCACAAGTCTTGGTACTCCAGGGCCTTGACATCCTTTCCTTCTCCATAATTCAGGACCATGATGTTCTTTCTGCCTTTGGAAAGTCTTTATGAAGTTCTCTGCCCAGAATGGTATTTGTGCTAGTCAGGTCACTAATGTTGCCTGGGCTTGCTCCTCACAAAGCTCAGTGTTATTCCTGGACAGGCCAATCAACTAGATTCCCTGAACTTGCTGCTCAATGAACAGCTGTTCATTTCTGCTTCCTACAATTTCAAGCAGTAATGCTATCTTGTCTTATTCTTCAATGAAATGACCTGTTCTTTCTAGGATCTGTTATTTGATCCACCTATTCTTTGACTCTGAATTATTTAGTTTCCATTTAAATCATATGATAAATACGTTAAAAGAACATGGAAGGAGATATTTTTCAAAACAATAGATAGGGGAAGAATTCTTGATCATGGAGGATATTAAAATGGGAAATTTTGATTACATAAAAATTTAAAGTTTCTGCACAAAGAAAATCAATGCAGGTAAAAGTTAAATGTAATTGGTAAATTGGGGAAAAGCTTTGTAGCAATTTTCTCTGATAAAGGTCTGATGCTCTAGAAAAAAACAATTAAAAGCTAATTCTAGTATATAAAATCAAAAATCCCAAATGAATAAATTGCTATAGAATATTAAAGGGAAGTTTTCAAGGGAAGAAATACAGGATACCAACAGCCAAGTGAAAAAAAATGCTACAAATCACTATTAAAGAAATAAAAAAAAAAGACACGGAATAATCTTATCACAAACATTTGATGGGTAAAGATGGCAAAAACAGAAATTCACAATTTCTGGGGAAGGTGAGGTAGGGGGACAAGGCACAATTATACACTGATGGTGGAGCTATAAATTAGTCCAATCATTACGGAAAGAAATTTTTAACGATACCCACAAAATCATTAAAGAAATTGATGTAGAAATGCTGCTTCTGTACATTTGCTCCAAAAGAGATCAAAGAGAGAAAGGACAAAAACATTTATAGTAGCACTTTTTTGTATTGGCAAAGAATTGTTAACTAAAGGATGTCAACTAAAGAGTGGCTAAAGAAATTTTAGAGTTATAGCATAATGGTATATTATCATGCTGAAAGAAATGTCAAAAGGGAAACCTGGGGAAACTTGGATTAACTGATGCAGAGTGAACAGAAATAGGACAATTTGCACAATTACTATTAACATTGTAAAGAAAAAGAACTAAGATCTCTGACCAATTCAGTGACCAACCATAATTCCAGAGGATCAAGGAGAAAGGTTGCTTTCCATCTCCTTTGGAAGATGATAGTGATGGGTTCCAGGCACAAAATGAGGAATACACTTTTTTTAAATAGGGGAGGATTGGGAGCAAGAAGGGGGATGCTGTTCAGTTGTTTCAGTCATGTCTGACTCTTCAAGACCTATCCTGGGATTTTCTAGGCAAAGAGATGGGAGTGGTTTGCCATTTCCTTCTCCAGTTCATTTTTCAGATGAGGAAACGGAGGAAAACAGAGTGAAGTGATTTGCCTGGGATCACTTAACTAGTAAGAGTCTAAGGCCAGATTTGAAGTCAGTAAGATGAGTCTTTCTGACTCCATGTCCAGCACTGTATGCACTATGGTTCCACCTAGCTTCCCATAAGATAAAGGAATAGCTATAGGGAAGTAAAAGAAGAGGGTAATTGAAGAATGTTTTAACGTGCACAGAAGAGTAAGTAGGAAATTCATAGGGGAGACAAAGAAAAGTAAGACAGCTTTTAAACTAACATGCTGAATGTACTATAAAATATATATATTTTTAAAAACAAGTTGAAAGTAATAGAGCACTGTGGTTTCATATAATAATCCTCTTTTTCTTTTCTTTTTTGTATGTGGATATGATTATGTTTGTTGGTATATACCAAATTCAAAATAACAAAAAATAAAAATTATTTTTACAAGATGCTAGACATGCTGAGTCATGCAGACAAATATTATTTCCTTTTTTGGCTGGGTTGGCAAAGTAACAGATCGGAGAAATGCTTCAGGTCTAATTTAACAAGACTTTAGCAAATAATTTGCTAAAGTATTTCAGATAATTCTGGAGAAAATGAATTCAGAGCTGGCTGGATGGTCAGACAGACTCAAAGAGTGATGTTAATGGTTCAGTGTCAACATGGTTGGGGACCTATGCAATTCCTGTTCTACGCAAGGAGCACAGGTAGACCAACTGACCTTCGAAAAATGGTGGCCTTTCTTTTTTAAAAAAAAAATATTTATTTTTAGTTTCCAACATGCATTTCCACAAGACTTTGAGTTCCAAACTTTCTTCCCATTTCTCCCCTCCACCCACCCCAGGGCACTGTGCATTCTGATTACCCCTTCCCCCAATCAGCCCTCCCTTCTATCACACTACTCCCTTCCCTTATCCCTATTCCTTCTATTTTCTTGTAGGGCCAGATAGATTTCTATATTCCATTGCCTTTATATCTTATTTCCCAGTTGTATTTAAAAACAATTTTTAACATTAGTTTTTAAAACTTTGAGTTCCAACTTTTCTCCCTTCTTCCCTACCCACTCATCCCCACTTAAAAAACAAGCAATTCAAAATATGTTATACTTGTGTAGTTATGTAAAAGACTTCCATAAAATTCATGTTGTGAAAGACTAACTATATTTCCCTCCATCCTATTCTGCCCCCCTTTATTCTATTCTCTCTTTTGACCTTATCCCTCTTCAAAAGAGTTTACTTCTACTCCCATTTGCCCTCCTTTCTATCATTCCCCCATTCCACTTATCTCCTTCTCTCTACTTTCCTGTAGTGTAAGAGATTTTCATTGCAAATTGAGTGTGCATGTTATTCCTTCCTTAAGCCAAATGTGATGAGAGTGAGGCTCACTTTTTCACTCTTACCTCACCCCTTTTCTCTTCCATTGAAAAAGCTTTTTCTTCCCTCTTTTATGTGAGGTATGCCCCTTTTTATTTCTCCCTTTCTCTTCCCAATATATTCCTCTCTCACCCCTTAATTTTATTTTTTAATATATGATCCCTTCCTATTCAACTCACACTATGCTCTCTGTCTATATGCATATAATCCCTCCAACTACCCAAATACTGAGAAAAGTCTCAAGAGTTACAAATATTATCTTCCCATGTAAGAATGTAAACAGTTCAACTTTAGTAAGTCCCTTATGATTTCTCTTTCCTGTTTACCTTTTCATGCTTCTCTTGATTCTTGTGTTTGAAAGACAAATTTTCTATTCAGCTCTTGTCTTTTCAACAGGAATGCTTGAAAGTCCTCTATTTATTTATTTATTAATTAGTTTAACTTTTAACATTCATTTTCACAAAATTTTGGGTTCCAAATTTTCTCCCCTTTTGTCCCCTCTCCCCACCCCAAAACACCGAGCATTCTAATTGCCCCTATCACCAATCTGCTGTCTCTTCTATCATCCCTCTCTGCCCTTGTCTCCATCTTCTCTTTTGTCCTGTAGGGCCAAATAACTTTCTATACCCCATTACCTGTATTTCTTATTTCCTAGTGGCAAGAACAGTACTCAACAGTTGTTCCTAAAACTTTGAGTTCCAACTTCTTTACCTCCCTCCCTCTCCACCCCTTCCCTTTGGAAGGCAAGCAATTCAATATAGGCCAAATCTGTGTAGTTTTGCAAATGACTTCCATAATAGTTGTGTTGTATAAGACTAACTATATTTCCCTCCATCCTATCCTGTCCCCCATTACTTCTATTCTCTCTTTTGATCCTGTCCCTCCCCATGAGTGTCGACCTCAAATTGCTCCATCCTCCCCATGCCCTCCCTTCCATCATCCCCCCCCACCCTGCTTATCCCCTTATCCCCCACTTTCCTGTATTGTAAGATAGGTTTTCATACCAAAATGACTGTGCATTTTATTCCTTCCTTTAGTGGAATGTGATGAGAGTAAACTTCATGTTTTTCTCTCACCTCCCCTCTCTATCCCTCCACTAATAAGTCTTTTGCTTGCCTCTTTTATGAGAGATAATTTGCCCCATTACATTTCTCCCTTTCTCCTCCCAATATATTTCTCTCTCACTGCTTGATTTCATTTTTTCAGATATGATCCCATCCTCTTCAATTCACTCTGTGCACTCTGTCTCTGTGTGTGTGTGCATGTGTGTGTGCATGTGTGTGTGCGTGTGTGTGTGTGTGTGTGTGTGTAATCCCACCCAGTACCCAGATAATGAATAGTTTCAAGAGTTACAAATATTGTCTTTCCATGTAGGAATGTAAACAGTTCAACTTTAGTAAAGTCCCTTATGACTTCTCTTTGCTGTTTACCTTTTCATGCTTCTCTTCATTCTTGTGTTTGAAAGTCAAATTTTCTTTTCAGCTCTGGCCTTTTCATCAAAAATGCTTGAAAGTCCTCTATTTCATTGAAAGACCAATTTTTTCCCCTGAAGTATTATACTCAGTCTTGCTGGGTAGGTGATTCTTGGTTTTAGTCCTAGTTCCTTTGACTTCTGGAATATCCTATTCCATGCCCTTTGATCCCTTAATGTAGAAGCTGCTAGATCTTGTGTTATCCTGATTGTACTTCCACAATACTTGAATTGTTTCTTTCTAGCTGCTTGCAATATTTTCTCCTTGATTTGAGAACTCTGGAATTTGGCCACAATGTTCCTAGGAGTTTTTTGGATCTCTTTCAGGTGGTGATTGGTGGATTCCTTGAGTACTTATTTTGCCCTCTGGTTCTAGAATCTCAGGGCAGTTTTCCTTGATAATTTCATGAAAGATGATGTCTAGGCTCTTTTTTTGATCATGGCTTTCAGGTAGTCCCATAATTTTTAAGTTGTCTCTCCTGGATCTATTTTCCAGGTCAGTTGTTTTTCTAATGAGATATTTCACATTATCTTCCATTTTTTCATTCCTTTGGTTTTGTTTTGTGATTTCTTGGTTTCTCATAAAGTCATTGGTCTCCATCTGTTCCATTCTAATTTTGAAAGAACTATTTTCTTCAGTGAGCTTTTGAATCTCCTTTTCCATTTGGCTAATTCTGCTTTTGAAAGCATTCTTCTCCTCATTGGCTTTTTGAACCTCTTTTGCCAATTGAGTTAGCCTATTTTTCAAGGTGTTATTTTCTTCAGCATTTTTTTGGGTCTCCTTTAGCAGGATGTTTACTTGTTTTTCATGCTTTGCTTGCATGTCTCTCATTTCTCTTCCCAGTTTTCCTCCACCTCTCTAACTTGATCTTCAAAATTTTTTGAGCTCTTCCATGGCCTGAGCCCATTGGGTGGGCTGAGATACAGAAGCCTTGACTTCTGTGTCTTTCCCTGATGGTGAGCATTGTTCTTCCTCATCAGAAAGGGAGGGAGGAAACACCTGTTCACCAAGAAAGTAACCTTCTATAGTCTTATTTTTTTTCCCTTTTCTGGGCATTTTCCCAGCCAGTGACTTGACTTCTGAGTATTCTCTTCACACCCACTTCACCTCCAGATCTGCCCAGCCAGCACTTGGAGTCTGAGATTCAAATGCTGCTCCCCAGCCTCAGGGCTTTGGCGGGGGCGGGGCTGCTATTCAGTGTGAGATCAAGTTCAGGTGCTCAGGTGGGGGCAGGGCTGCCTCACAGCTCATGGCTCAGTTCCCTCAGGGGGTTTATGCAGAGACCTTCAACAATGGATCCAAGCTCCTGCCTGCTTGGAGAGCCCTGGTCTGCTGCCGCCTCCGCTGCTGCCTCCCAAGGGGGCCTGAGTTATGGGGGCACCCCGCTCCCCTCTCGGCAAGCTGAGAAGACCCTCTCACCAACCTTTGGGGCCCATGGAGGGACGTGTGTGGCCGCTGGAGATTCTGTCCCTGAAGGCTGCTCAGATCCACTCCTCTCAGTGCCATGTGGCTGAGGCAGGGCTGGGCTGGGCTCTGGGTCCGCAGAACAAAGGACTTTTTTGCGAGAGGTTTTCAGGCTCTCTGGAACAGAAATCTCATGTGCTCTGTTGTTTTGTGGCTTCTGCTGATCCAGAATTTGTTGGGAGTTCTTTTTTACAGATATTTTATGGGCTGTGTGTCGAAAGTCCTCTATTTAATTGAATTACCATTTTTTCCCCTGAAGTATTACAGTCAATTTTACTGGATAGGTCATTCTTGGTTTTAATCCTAGTTCCTCTGACTTCTGGAATATCCTATTCCAAGCCCTTGGATCCCTTAATGTAGAAGCTGCTAGATCTTGAGTTATCCTGATTGTATTTCCACAATGTTCAAATTGTTTCTTTCTGGATGCTTGCAATATTTTCTCCCTGACCTAGGAGCTCTGAAATTTGGCTACAATATTCCTAAGAGTTTTTCTTTTGGTATCTCTTTCAGGAGACAATCAGTGAATTCTTTCAATATTTATTTTACCCTCTGGTTATATAGAACATCCGAGCAATTTTCCTTGATAATTTCTTGAAAGATAATGTCTAGGCTCTTTTTTTGATCATGGCTTTCAGGTAGTCCCAAAATTTTTAATTGTCTCTCTTGGATCTGTTTTACAGGTCATTTGTTTTTCCAATGAGATATTTTACATTGTCTGCTGTTTTTCCATTCCTTTGTTTTTGTTTTATAATTTCTTGATTTTTCATAAAGTCACTAACTTCCATCAGGCCATTCTAATTCTAATCTTTAAAGATTTTCATTTGACCAATTCTGCCTTTTAAGACATTCTTCTCCTCCCTCTTTGACTTTTTGAGTCTCTTTTGTCATTTGGGTTAGTCTATTTTTACAGTGCTATTTTCTTCAGCACTTTTGGGGTCTCCATTAGCAAGCAGTTGACTCATTTTTCATAATTTTCTTGCATCACTGTCATTTCTCTTCCTGATTTTTGCTTTACTTCTCTTACTTGATTTTCAGGTTACTTGATTTCTTTTTGAGCTCTTCCATGGCCTGAGACCAATTCATATTTTTCTTGGAGGCTTTGAATGGAGAAGCTTTGACTTTGTCATCATCTGTTTCTATGTTTTGGTCTTCCTTGTCACCAAAGTAAGATTCTATAGTTTGATTCTTTTTTCAATTTTTGCTCATTTCCTCAGCTATTTCCTTGACTTTTGAGCTCTTTGTCTAGGTAGATCTCTGCTTCCAGTGGGGGTGGGAGGGGGTGTACTGTCAGTCACTCAATTCCCCCACAATCTGTGGGCCCAGAACTCCAGAAACAGTCATTGTCTCTGTCCCGACTGCTGCTGTGTCTGCTGCAGGTTTCTCTGCCCCCTTCCCCCACTGCTGCCCTGGGGGTTGGGGCCAGACAACTTCCCTCTCTCACCCTGGTCCCACAGGCTTTTTTCCACTGACCTTCTAATTTGTCCTCAGCGTTTTGGAGTCTTGAAGTCTGCAAACTGACAGAGGTGCAAGACTTCCCAAGGCCTGCTCAGGTCCTGTCTATGCCAGCACAGCCCACACTGGACTGTGCCTTGACACCAACCGTGGCAAGATAGAAACTTCCTGGCCACCTTCCAGGTTGTCTTGGGCTAGAGATTTGCTTCACTCTGTCATTCTGTGGGTTCTGCAACTCCAGAATTTGTTTAGAGTCATTTTTTACAGGTATTTGGCTAGGCTTTGGGGGAAAGCTCTAGAAAGTCTGTGCTGTTACTCCACCATCTTGGCTCCACTCCATGACCTTTTTCTTCAGCACGTTTTCCTCTGATCCAGATTTTGCCTGTTGCCCCCAAGCTTGCTGTCTCTGATTCGCAGCCTCCCAGAATCCCTTGAGTTGCATGTAGTCTTCCCTGTTCATCTCAAAGACTACCCTTTCCCTCATGAGATTGCCCCAATTCTCCTCCAATGACTGCCATATGCAAAGACAGAGGAACTACCATATCTAGAAGATTTTTGACTCCCACATGAGCCAGAGGTGCCTCTGTGATCTGCTAAGGTGAGTGAGGCAGGGTTCTAGGAATCTTCATGCCCACAGAGTGACAACCCAAATATGCCCCCATATAGGTCTGTGCTGTAGCCAACTCAAACCCACTTAAGAGAAAATGGTTAACTTCTATACTAAGAGCATTTACACCTCAGAAAAGCAGCTTCAGCAGGATTTGATTTACTGTTTTGTTGACTGTCTGGACTTAACAAAATGTTAATGATGCAGAATGAACTTCAAATGTGTGTGTGTGTATGTGTGTGTGTATGTTTGTGTGTGTACATTTTTTCCTTAGAGAGATGGTCATTAACCCACCAGCTCCCCACCGTACTGCTCTACAAACATTGTTTAAATTCCTCACCAGGGCAGCACAAAGCTCAGGCAAGGAAATTTCCACCAGTGTGGCAACCTGGGGCCTTCAGGCTAATAATGATAATAACCATTTATATACCATTTGAAGGTTCCCAAAGTGCTTTGCATCCATGATCTCCCTGGAGACTTCCAACACCCCACCATGATGGCTCTATGAATGAGCCATGAATCCAAAGAACAACTTTGGCAGCTGTTTTTAAGGTAATCTTGGCATCTTTCTATCTGTCCCAACAAGGGGCAAGGTTTACTTGCAGCCCACGCCCAACTTCAAACTCCTATCAATAAATACTTGATGTCTCAGCCAAACCTAATGAGAGAGAGGAGGGGGAAAGGAGAGAGGGAGAAACAGACAGAAACAGAGATACAGAGAGAGACAGAGACAAAGAAAGTGAAATGGTGACAGAGACAGAGAAAAGGATACAGAGACACAAAGAGATACACAGAAAGTTAGAGCCAGAGAAAGACACAGAGACAACAGAAACAAAGAGAAACACACAGGGAGACAGAAATAGAGAAAGAGAAACACACAGAGAGAGGGACAGAGAGATAGGGAGACAGAGAGATAGAAACACTCAGAGAGCAGACTCTCTCCTGACTGCCCAAGCCCAGCTTCCTGTTCCATGCCAGCATCCCCAACATTGCCACCAGAAGGTGGAGGCTGAGGCCAGATTGTACCTCATGAAGGTTCCTCAAGCTGCCAAAGACTTGAAAAAGCTTTGCCTGCAGAAAGTGCAGGACAATCCACTCTCCTGCTCACTGGGGAGTTCTTTTTGACAACCCACCCTGCCAAAAGCCTGTTCGTTCCTGTAGCAAGATATTACTTAAGCTGTTTTAAAAGGTTTCCTAATAGACTTCATATGTGAGCCTGCAACATGATGTGATATATTCTGTGATGTGAATTGAGACTCATTAAAGGAAAGAGAGCCCTGAAGTCTGCCAGCTGAGAGCTTATCCTGCCTGTTACAATGTGGCCAGCAAACAGTGCAGACTTCTGCCTGTATCCAGACTTCCCATCCACGTCTCTACACTTTCATTGCTTTCTGTTTTGTATACTGACAAGAATATAAGAACAAAGTGTTCAGTTGGAGAAACAAAAACAAAACATTTGAAGACTTGGTCATGTTTGCAGCCAGCAAGATTGTAACGTAGAGGGTAAGCTTTGCTTCTCTAAAGTCAACAGTCATTGTCTAAGGCCACTCCTGCAGATGATCTAACTTCAGACTGGATGTTGGGTGGCCACCAACGTGCCAGCTCCCAAGGCACCTGCTGGTTCTTTTCTGTCTTCACATCTCACTCTTGCATTTAGCAATTTCTTGTCTGCCAGCCCTATCCTTCCTTACTGGATGTCCCACTCCAGCCTCCCTGGTCAACCTCCCATGCTGCACTCTCTCCTCTTCCTCAAAACAATCTCTAAGCATTGGAGAAAGTCAGTCCTAGGGAATTTCACTGTGTATGCACACTGGTCTCACCAAATATTTGCTAATTATTTCTCATCTTTTTTCCTTCTCTCTAAGCCAGGTTATCGAATAATCTCCTAATACTCTAAACATTCCTTTGTGCTCAGGTTCAACTTTTTAAGAAATGTTTCATTTATACTTTTTCATTGTATCTGAGTCACCAAGATTCAGATTCATTCTGGCTTTCCCCGAGAAGCCTCCCTGGTGACAAAGAAGTAAGGTTAAGGAAAACATATCATCATACTAGCCCTGATTCTGCATCCCCTAGTCCACCTCCTCCCCACCAAGATGAAGGAACTGTGATTCGCCTTGAATCCTCAAAAGCAAGTCTGGTGACCTCATAGACCTTGACTTTCAAGGTCACTTTCCTTTATATTTTCAGTGATTGTACAAATTGTTCTCCTAGTTTGGCTTATTTCACTCTGCATCACTTTATATAAGCCTTCTCACATTTCTCTGCTGTTATATATTGTCCCTTTCTAAGAGGACAGCTATATCGCTTCACCTGTATAGAACATCATTCATTTAGCCATTTCCCATTTTACAATTACTTTCTGTGTTTCCTTTTATTTGTTATCACAAAAAGGGCTGCTGTGGATATTTTTCTATGTGTCAACTCCTTTCCTGTTTTTGACCTTCGTATCCTTGTAGATTTCATTTTTTTAAATTAAACATAAGTATGTATATGTGTATGTGTATCTATGTGGATGTGTATACATGTATGTGTATGTGTGCGTATGTGTAGTTGCGAGTAGTTTCTTTCAAAATCACCACACCTAGTTAACCCTCTTAAATTTTCAGGTGAGAATACACACCTACTGTTAACTGGGTATGAATAAGGCCTAAATACCACTATAGTAGGTAGGTCTTGCCTCTTCAGATTAGCTGAGGGAATTGGCCACACCTTCTGGGGCCTGTATCAAACCAAATTAGAGATCCAAGCATTTGAAGAGGGGAGGAAAAATAGCTACCACTGAGATGCTCTCTCTTCAGAGGGAGGAAAGGCCCCAGGTTCAGTTGTCCTCTTCTCATTCTTCTACGTGATCAGAGGAGGACCTTGTAAAAACTTTTAAGTTCCACAGGATTTGAAATTTCCCATCATGCCATAGAGTCCTAATAGCATCCCTTAAAGAGCCTTTGCCAGGGTTTGCATCAGAAAAAGCCCTGCAGCTCTACAAAGATCTCTGCAGACAAGTTACACGATATACAAGGGAGTCATCTTGAAGATTCAGTCAAAGGACCTCCCACTCCCCCATGACTATATGTGCTTTTTGAGCAATAGCCCACTTTCCACTTGACTTTCTACTTCTTGAAGGAAAGTGTTTGCATCATTTCTATCAGCTGTGCTTACTATGACACCCTAGTGTCATAAATCACCTAAATCACTAATCAACCCGAACTGATAACCATGGTGGGCAGTACTGGTGGGGGCTTGTGGCTCATGGTGCTAGAAAGATAATCCCCAACTCCTCAGGGCTCCTGCTGGACTCGGGAGGAACCCATAGCTGGCTTGCTCTAGGGACTCAAATTGGGGAGTAGCTCCAGAATCTGAACTGAATGTACAATCACTTTTTATTTAGAGATTATGTTATGCTATACAAAGGATGTTATTAGGAATGTTTTATACAAGTAAGTCTTGACAGGAAGAAAAGCCATATCTGTAGAAAAACATTCATGGCATCATTATCTGAAATTGCTAAAAGTTGGAGATAAAATATTTGCTGTGATTGAGAGTAGGCAAATAATAATGAAAGTAAGGATTTCTATAGTACTTCAAAGTTTGAAAAGTACTTTATAAAAATTACCTCCATTTGATCCTCACAACAATCCTGGGAGGTAAGGGTTATTTATTATTGAGTAAAGTATATTATTGGTCCTTAATTTACAGATGAAGAAACTGAGGCAAACAGATTAAGTGACTTGCCCAAGGTCACACAGCCAGTCAGTATCTGATACTAGATTTGAAGTTTTCCCAACTGAATCTAGAGTTCTATCCACTGCACCACCTGACTGCCTCAGCATACGTCAGAGGCATATCATATAAGGGAATATTTTTTGAACATAAGGGATGAGAAATATGAAAAAAAAAGGAGATATGGCAAATCTTTTGGACATGATACTGAATGAAGAAATCAGGAGTGGAGCTGTGAGTGGATCCAACCATTCTGGAGAGCAATTTGAAACTATACCCAAAGGGCTACAAAAATGTGCATATCCTTTGACCCAGTGATATTGCTTTGAGGACTGTATCCCCATGAGATCATAAAAGGGTCCCACATGTACAAAAATATTTATAGCAGCTCTCTTTGTGGTGGCCAAAAACTGGAAATCAAGGGAATGCCCATCAATTGGGGAATGGCTGAACAAGTTGTGGTATATGAATGTAATGGAATACTATTGTGCTATGAGAAATGATGAACAGGAAGACTTCAGAGAGGCCTGGAAAGACTTATATGAACTGATGCTGAGTGAAAGCAGCAGAACCAGGAGAACTTTGTACACAGCAACAACCCACAGTGTGTGAGGAATTTTTCTGGTAGACTTAGTACCTCATTGCAACACAAGGACTTAAAAAATTTTCAATGGACTCTTGAGGCAAAATGCCTTCCACACCCAGAGTAAGAACTGTGGAATTTGATCACAGAATGAAGCAGACCATTTTCTTTTGTATTATGTTTTGCTTTGTTTTGTTTTATGATTTCTCCCATTCATTTTAATTCTTCTACACAACACGACAACGGTGAAAAATGTATTTAATAGGAACCTACGTGTAGAACCTATATAAAATTGTATGCCATCTCAGGGAGGAAGTGGGAGGGACAGAGCAAGGGGGAGGAGGGAGAGGGAAAAATCTAAGATATATAGAAGTGATTGTCGAACACTGAAAACAAATAAAATAATTTAATAAAAAAAGAATGGGTTAAAAAACAAATTACAGAATCAATAACTTCATTCAAGAGAATGGCAATAACGAAACAACCTGCCAAATCTTATGGGATACTGAAAAAGCAGTTCTTAGGGGAAGTTTTATATCTTTGAATGCCTACATGAATAAAATAGAGGAAGAGGAGATTAATGAATTGGGCATGCAGTTGAAAAAGCTAGAAAGAAAATGGAAATCCCCAAGCAAATACCAAATTAAAAATACTGAAAACCAAAGGAGAGATTAATAAAATTGAAATTAGAAGCTGCAAGGTTCTGTGTGATCCTGACTGTAGCTCCTCAATATTTGAGTGGTTTCTTTTTGGCTGCCTGTAGTATTTTCTCCTTCACTTGATTGTTCTGGAGTTTGGCAACGATATTTCTTGGGGTTCTGAGTTTGGGATCCCTTTTGGGAGGTGAACAGTGGATTCTTTCAATGACTATTTTGCCCTCTGGATCTAGCACTTCTGGGCAGTTTTTCTTTATGATTTCCTGGAAGATATTGTCCAGACTCTTTTTTTCATCATGGCTTTCTGCAAGGCCAATAATTCTTAAATTTTCTCTCCTGGATCTATTTCCCAGGTCAGTTGTTTTTCCAATTAGATGTTTTACATTTTCTTCTATCTTTTCATTCTTTAGATTTTGTTTGACTGATTCTTGCTGTCTCGTAGTCATTAGTTTCTACTTGCCTAATTCTAATTTTTATCAAATTGTTTTCTTCAGTTAACTTTTGCATCTCCTTTTCCATCTGTCCAATTTTTCCTTTTAAGGAGTTATTTTCTCCAGTTAATTTTTGTACTTCCTTTTCCATTTGTCCAATTTTCCCAGTTAGGTTTTGTGTTTCCTTTTCCATTTGTTCAATTTTTTTTCAAATAGATGTTCTCATCAGTGAATTCTTTTTTCATACTTTTAAAATCATTGACCAGTTTTTCTTCTATTTCCTTCTTCAGCTGTTCCAGGAGAGTCATTTGTGCATGTGAGCAGCTCATAGTCCCATCTGAAGTTTCAGATGGAAGTACAGTCTCACCATTGACCTCTTTGGTATTTGTGTTTTGGTCCTTGTCCCCATAGAAAGATTCTATGGTTTTTTCATGCTTGTTTTGCTTTTTCTTGTTCGTGATGGTGGTTGTGTGTTGTGTCTTCTGGTCCTTTCAGTTAGAAGCTGCAGAACTTGGTGTTGAGCTGACTTGTGTGAAAAAGCTAAGAGCTTTTCATCTTTTTGTTTTGTGTTTCCCCCAATCAGCCCTGGGACTAGCTTGGGAAGGGTGGCCTGGTCATGGGAGGTCTCCTCAGCTGAACTGAGGCAAAGGCAAACTCAGGGAATAGTGATCCCAGCTGCCCTATTGTCTCCCTGTTTCCCCTAGAGTGCTGAGGCACACCTAGATCCTAGTGCGAGGTTCCACCCCTCCTTGGGCTCCTCTCCTAGCTCCGAGGCTTGCTGAGTCCTACTGTGAGTTTCCACTGCCCTGGGGCCCCTCTCCTTCTCGTTCACCTCTGCCACAGTAGGAGGAATCCCTCTTATCTACTTTCCTACCCTCAGGTGTTATGAGACTATTTGCCCTCTCTGCTGTTCCCACTGATCCAAGATTTTTCTGGGGAAATATTTTATGGTTCTTTCAAGGTCATTAAGTGGGAAGGAGAGAGCATTTACTGATCATTCTGCCATTCTGGCTCCCAAAAGTTCAAGTAGATGACTTACAAATGTTTAATCTGTCGGCTGAAAATCTCAGAAGCTGCTGCGGCTGATATCTGGGGCTCAGCAGCTGTCACTCACTTGGCTCTATTGGTGTCTCACCCTGGGCTGCTGCTTCGCTGGTTCTGTTTGCTGCTGTCTCAGGTCTCCCCAGGGCCCTCCCACTCAACTGTGCTGGACATGCTGTACTGTGCACTGTGGGCTCACCCCCGTGGAACAGATCCTTCCCGTTGACCTTCCAGTCTGTCCTGGGCTGTGAATCTGCTACAGTCTGTCTCCTATTGGATTCTGCACCTCCAAAATTTGGTTAGATTCTCTTTTTAGAGGTATCTGAAGGAGTTTGTCTAAGAGTTTAGGTGACTTGTTGCTCTCATTCCACCATCTTGGCTCTGCCCCCAACAAGTGACTCTATCAAACATTTAAAGAACAGTTAATTCCAATACTATATAGATTATTTGGGAAAATTGGTGAAGAAGCTGTCTTACCAAATTCTTTTTGTGATACAAATATGGTTCTGATACCTAAGCCAGGAAAAGCCAAAACAGAGAAAGAAAATTATAGAGCAATTTCTCTAATGAATATAGATGTAAAAATTTTAAATAAGATATTAGCAAAAAGAACTTATCACAAGAATAATACATTATGATCAGGTAGGATGTATACCAGGAATGCAGGGCTGGTTCAATATCAGGAAAACTATTAGCATTATTAATCATATCAACAACAAAACTAACAGAAACCACAGGATTATCTCAATAGATGCAGAAAAAGGTTTTGACAAAATACAACACCCATTCCTATTGAAAACACTGGAAAGCATAGGAATAAAGGGAACTTTCCATAAAATAATAAGCAGTATCTACCTAAAACCATCAACAAGCATTACATGCAATGGGGATAAGCTAGATGTATTTCCAATAAGATCAGGGGTGAAACAAGGATGTCTATTATCACCACCGTTATTCAATATGGTATCAGAAATGCTAGCTGTAACAATGAGAAGAAAAAGAAATTGAAGGAATTAGAATAGGCAAAGAAGAAACTAAGTTATCACTCTTTGCAGATGATATGATGATACACTTAGAGAATCCCAGAGAATCAAGTAAAAAAGTATTTGAAACCATAAACAACTTTGGCAAAGTTGCAGGTTACAAAATAAACCCAGATAAATCATCTGCATTTCTATATACTACTAACAAAGCCCAATAGCAAGAGATAGAAAGAGAAATCCCATTTAAAACTGCTGTAGACACCATAAAATATCTGGGAGTCTACCTGCCAAAACAAACCCAGGGACTATATGAACACAATTACAAAACACTTTTCACACAAATAAAGTCAGATCTAAGTAAGTAGAAAAACATCAGTTATTCGTGGGTAGGCTGAGCTAATATAATAAGAATGACAATTCTACCTACAATAATTTACTTATTCAGTGCCATACCAATCAAACTATCAGATAATTATTTTCTAGAGTTAGAAAAAATAATATCAAATTCATCTGGAAAAACAAAAGGTCCAGAATATCAAGGGAACTAATGAAAAGAAATGCTAAGGAAGGTGGCCTAGCCATATCAGATCTCAAATTGTATTATAAAGCAGCAATCATCAAAACTACTTGGTACTGGCTAAGAAACAGAGGGGTAGACCAGTGGACACAGTAGTCAATGAATATAGCAATCTACTGTTTGATAAACCCAAGGATCCCAGCTTCTGGGATAAAAACTCACTGTTTGACAAAAATTGCTGGGAAAACTGGATAACAGTGTGGTGGAATCTGGGCATAGACCAATGCCTGACACTGTACACAAGATTAAAGTTCAAATGGGAACATGATTTAGGTATAAAGATGGATGCTATAAAAAAAATTAGGGAAGCAAGGAATAGTGTATTTGTCAGATTTATGGAGAATGGAGAAATTTATGACCAAACAAGAGATAGAGAACATTATGAAGTACAACACGGATAATTTTGATTACATTAAATTGAAAAGGTTTTGCACAGACAAACCCAACACAACCAAGGTTAGGAGGGAAGCAGAAAAGTGGGAAAGAATTTTTACAACTAGTGTCTGTGATAAAGGCCTCATTTCTAAAATGTATAGAGAACTGAGTCAAATGTACAAAAATACAAATCATCCCCCAATTGATATGTACAGGCAGTTTTTAGAGGAAGAAATTAAAGCTATCTATAATCATATGAAAAAATGCTCTAAATCACTATTGATTAGAGAGATACAAATAAAAACAGCTCTGAGGTACCACATCACACCTATCAGATTGGCTAACATGACAAAACAGGAAGACGATAAATGTTGGAGATGGGGAGAGTTGGAACTCTAATTCAGCTATGAGCTGATCCAACCATTCTGGAGAGCGGTTTGGAACTATGCCCAAAGGGCTACAAAAATGTGCATACCCTTTGATCCAGCAATATCGCTTCTGGGATTGTATTCCCAAAAGATTATAAAAATGGGAAAGGGTCCCACATGTACAAAAATATTTATAGCAACTCTCTTTGTGGTGGCCAAAAACTGGAAATCAAGGGAATGCCCATCAATTGGGGAATGGCTGAACAAGTTGTGGTATATGAATGTAATGGAATACTGTTGCACTCTGAGAAATGGTGACAGGAAGACTTCAGAAAGGCCTGGAAAGACTTATATGAACTGATGCTGAGTGAAAGCAGCAGAACCAGGAGAACTTTGTATACAGCAACAACCATAGTATGTGGGGAATTTTTCTGGTAGACTTAGTACTTCATTGTAATGCAAGGACTTAAAAAAATTTCCAATGGACTCTTGAGGAGAAATGCCTTCCACATCCAGAGAAAGAACTATGGAATTGGATCACAGATAAAAACAGACCATTTTCTTTTGTATTTTGTTTTGCTTTGTTTTCTTTTATGATTTCTCCCATTCATTTTAATTCTTCTACACAACATGCATTTAGTAGGAATGTACGTGTAGAACCTATATAAGATTGTATGCCTTCTCAGGGAGGGAGTGGAGAGGGAGGAGGAAATGAGGGGGAGGGAAGGGAAAAAAATCTAAGATATGTGGAAGTGATTATTGGACTCTGAAAACAAATAAAATAATTTAATTTAAAAAAAGAAACCAAAGGTCTAAAGGAACAGAAAATTCATATTTTGGAAAGAATAATCTGCAGAGGTATATGGAGGTAGAGAAAGGAGTTCTTAATATCCTTATGCCAAGGGTGGCATCTCACTGTTGGTGCCAAGAATCATTTTATAAACTCACTTAGGCCAGCAAAGTGTGCTTATCAATCACTTTATTTACAGTTGTGGTTTTGCCCACCAGACCAGTGGCATCTAGCCTCAGGTCCAAACCCACAAGTGCCCTCCATCACTCCATGATACGGCGGAATGACTGAACAGCTGAGCATGGGGAGCCCCAGTCCACAGGCTTCCGGTATTCCTTCTTGTCCAAGAAGTACTGCCTGCCATAATAATTGGGCTGCTCATAGAAGACCCAGACTCCATCTAGGACCTTACAGGACTGGATCTCCCGGATGTGGAACTGTTCCATGACGGAAGGGCAGTCTTCAGTGGTCTCATACATCTGGCCACTGAAGTCTCCCCTCTCAAAGATCTGAAGCTTATACTGGCCTCCACTCGACTGCAAGAGAAAGGCAACAATGAGCACAGGCCATTATTCAAAAGCAGCAGCAGGTGTCAGTGACCACCATTAAGAATCAAAATGACCCACTAAACCCTGCCTCCCCAGCTTCACCAACTACAGGGTCGACCAGGCAGAAGAGATTTCACCTCCCAGAGGGAACGATCCTGATAATATGAATTAATTACCCTTATAAAGACCAAGTTTGAGTCAAAAGAGATATGAGAATGTGCCTTCTTCTCATTTTTGTTGGGCTGGGGAACTAGAGGTGTGGAACACTGGGTACAATGTTGGACTTGGTTGATGGATTGGTTAATTTTACCTAACTTCCTTATTTTTCTCTTTTTTTGAATTCTTGGTGGTTTAGTAACTAGAACACTGGGCTTGGAGTCAGGAAACCTGAGTGTGAATCCTGTCTCAGAGATTTACTAAATGCATGACACTGGGCAAGTCGCTGGATCTGTCTCAGGCTCAGTTTCCTCATCTGTAAAATGGGGCTAATAATAGCCCCAGGGCTGATGTGAGGGTGAGTGAGATAACATGTTCACAAACATCAAAATGGTAGATAAATGTTGGCCATCATCGTCATTCTTTGCTATAAGAGATGATGCTTTGGGCGGGGGGGGCGCAAAGGTTAGGATATATTGGGAACTGAATGTGCTGTAAAAATTAAAGGTATCAATAAAAATTAGAAAGATGTAATTACCTGCCATACTTGACAACACAAAAGGGCAATAGAAATGCTTGTGAATGAGAACTTTCATTTCAAATTTAGACCCAGAAGAGAGAACATCATTGGCCTAGTATGGACCCCTGGGGCAAAGGCATGGAATGTGATTATGTGACTGCAACTAAGACACGCATCTATGATAACCTGGAGAGTCCAAACAAAGCTTGGAGAATTGGGAATCCTGATAGATGCAATGACCCACCACAATTCCAAAGGACTCATGATAAGAAATGCCATCTACCTGTAGATAGAGAGCTGGCGGATTTGGTGTACAGATTGGAGCATATTTTTATTCTCTTGCTAACTTTTTCTTTTTTTTTTTTGTTTTCTTCTTGGACATGGTTAATGTGGAAATTTGTTGTGCATGACTTCCTGTTTGGAATGGGTTTTGCATTTCTTTCCTTCTCAATGGATAGGGGAGAGGGTGAAAGGAATGAGAAACTGTGGAATTGAAAATAAAATTGAATTGAAAACAAAGAAGGAGGAGGAAGGAAAATAAGGAGAGGAGAAGGAGGAGGAGGAGAAGAAGAAGAAGGAGATGAAGAAGGAGAAAGAGGGGAAGGAGGAGGAGGAGGAAGAGGAGAAGAAAGAGAAGAAGAAGAAGAAGAAGAAGAAGAAGAAGAAGAAGAAGAAGAAGAAAAAGAAGAGAAGGAGGAGGAGGAAGAGAAGGAGAAAGAGGAAAAGGAGAAAGAGGAGAAGGAGGAGGAGGAAGAGGAGAAGAAAAAGAAGATGAAGAAGAAGAAGAAGAAAAAGAAGAAGAAGAAGAAGAAGAAGAAGAAGGAGGAGGAGGAGGAGAAAGAGGAGAAGACAAGGACAACTTATTATCAAGCCTTTTTTCCAGACTCACCAGGTGGATGACCTTGCAGGAGCTCAGACGATCATTGAGTCCCCTCCAGTGATGGTAATCAGGGTAGTCACCCTGAGTTAAGATATACATGTTCCCAGAAAAGTTAGGCCTCTCGTAAACCACCCAGGCCCCACCAGTCACTCGAATAGAGTTGCAGCAGCTCAGATAGGTGTGGAAATCGGGACAGTCACTGTCGCACTCATAGTGGTGACCTTGGAAATTCTTGTCATCATAGAAAGTGATCTGAAACACAAGACCCGCCAGGCCAAGAAGTAAGGGATAGGACTTTACTGAACTACACACAAAAGAGGAATGGAAGTTTTGTCTTTAATCCTATATTCCTCTCTCTTGAAAATTCCTTTCCCCCAAAGGCAGTTGGGTAACACAGTGGATAGAGAGCTGGATTTAGAGCCAGGAAGACTGAAGTTCAAATACTGCCTTAGTTAGACACTTACTCCCTGTAACTTTCTCCTACTCAGTTTCCTCATTTGTAAAATGGGTATAAAATAGTATTTACCTCCCAGAGTTGGTGTAAGGATCAAATGAGATAACACTTTTTACAAATATTGTTGAAGAACAAAGCCCTTTACATGCTTTGCAAAGTCTTACGCGACATTTAAATGACAGCTACAGTTATAGTTAAGAAAAAGATACAAATTGCTTCTCCATGTGGCAGCTTCCTTGTCTGTCAACATCAAAAGTTCTTCAGGAATAAGTGGAAAATAAAAGCAAGGAAGGATACTTGGATAAACTGGGATCTCCAAGCCAATCCTATAAAGATTTAGAGCAGGGATCCCAAATCTGGGCTCTGTGGATGGGTTTTAAGGGGTTCTGGATTGGGGGGAAAAAGACATCTTTATTTTCATCAACCTCCAACTGAAATTCATCATTTTCTTCAATGATTTAAAAACATGATTCTGTGAAGACATCCCCAGGCTTCACCAGACACTGCCCAAGGAGTCCAGGACACAAAAAATGAAGGTCTATAGCACAGATCACAAGATGTTAATGGTAGGTCTAGATCTGAAAGGAATAATTTGTTATGTATCTGAGAGACGGCTGAGAAAAGCCTGTGAGGAGAAACCCAGGCTCAGAATCAGGAAAAACCAGGGTTCAAGTCCTCCCTCTGACCCTACTGGTAGTGTGACCCTGGGTAAGTCACTTAACCCCTGAGTGTCCCAGGAAGATCCCTAAGGTCTTGTAGAGGGCACTGTGAGCAATCATGGTCAGTCAGACAACAAGCCTTTATTAATCACTGATTCTGTGCCAGGCACTGTGGTAAGGACTTGGGATACAAAGAAAAGAAAAGCAAAAGAAAGAAATCCCTGATCTCAAGGAACTTACAGTCTAATTGGGGAAGGGGAAACCACAGACAAAAGTGTATGTATTAAGAAGATAAATTTAAGGAGAACTGGACAAGAGTAGTGCAGGTATGCTAACAACATCAGGCACCAGGCACAAGAAGACAGTGCCTGTCCACAAGGAGGTTCCATTTTACTCAAGAGATCTTTAAAAAACCAAATCTGTGATTTCACTAGGACAAGGAGTTAGCTACCTATGAGGAACTTCCTCAGACAACACAGATGGGCATCTTCTCTGCAACTTATGGGCTTAGGGTGGCCTGGGGGCACTTGCCCAGGGTCACATAGCCAGGATGGGTCTAGGGTGGGATTCAAATCCAGATCTCTCTGAGTCTGAGGCCAGTTTGCTATCCATAATGCCAGGCTATCTCTGTGGAAGGGATGCTGCCCATACACAATTAAATAGATACCTGATGATTTGGGGAGGAGGGAGAAGGGAAGGAGGAAAGAGTTCTTATAGGAGATGCCAGATCTCATAGGATATCTTGACCAACATCCTCATTGTACAAATGAGGAAACTGAGACCTAGAGAGGCCTCAGACACAGGCTGCAAAACCAGAAGGGACTTTAGTTAGACACCATTTAATCTGACCTCTTCATGTTAGAGATGAGGAAACCAAATCTGGTGAAGATGAAGTGTCTTGTCCAATGAATCACAAGTGGAGGCCAAGGATTCTCTGGGCTGGAAGTAAGGAGGGTGGGCTTCCAGCTTGCCAGCTCTCAGCCTATCTGGGACTCCAGTGACCCATTGGGAATTGGAGGAGGCCTAAGTCTTTTTGATCTCCTCATGCTTTGGATGCATCGCAGGCACAGGGGACCCATTCAGCTTCAAATACCTGATACGCATCTACCTGGATGGCTTGCCTCCTTTTTTTCTTAGGCTCATCCTTGGTCATGACTTTGTGTTGCTTCTGCCATCACCATCTATACATCCCAGCCCATCTGGGCCCTCCACAGATCTTGTTACCTCCCCTGGGGTTGGCTGCTTACACAATGACCAACATTTACTGAATGCCCCCATGTGTAGAGTTCTGTAACTAGCTTATGGGAATACATAAACAAATCATAGATCTTGAGCTGGAGTCATCCGTGTCAAACCCCTAATGTCAGGTGAAGGATTTGAATACAAATCCTCTGACTCCTGGGTCAGTGTTTTTGATCTTATACCAAACTCAAAAGATCTATCAAAGGGCAGGGGAAATAAGCATGTATTAAGTGCCCACTGAGTGTTGGGCACTGTGCTCAGTGCTTTACATATCATCTCATTTGGTCCTTACAACAGCCCTATGAGGTAGATGGCTGCATTATCCCTCTTTCACAGGTGGTAGAGGTTAATTGACTTGCCCAAGACCACACAGTTAGTAAATGTCTGAGTATGGACATGAACTCAGAACTTCCTGACTCTAGGGCTCACTCTATTTCACCATCTAGCTGCCTCTAGGAGGAAAGGCCCAAACAATCCTTGCCTTGATGAGTTTACGTTCTCATGGGGGAGACAACAGTGGCAAATAGCTATACCCACACCTGATAGCAACAGGATAAATTGGAAGTAATTTCAGAGGGCAGACACCACCACTGAGGGGAACAAGAAAGGTTTCTTGGTGAAGATTTGAGTCAAGACTTATAGGAGGCCAGGGGATCCAGGAGGCAGCAATAAGTAGGGAGGGAATTCTGGGTATGGGGGACAATCTGGAGAAATGCATGGTATGCGGGGGAGGGTGAGGAAGGGAAGGGTGAGGGGGGATTGACAAGGATCAACAAAGAGGCCTGAGTCATTGGATTTTTGAGTTCATGGAGGGGGTAAAGTGTGACAGGCTTTAAAATTTAAGCAGAGTTTTATATTCGATCCTGCAGGTGATAGGGAGACGGTGACTTGGTTAGACCTGAATTTGAGAAAGATGGTTTGGAAGCAGCTAGGCAGAACAGTGGATAGAGCACCAGCTCTGGAGTCAGGAGGACCTGAGTTCAAATCCAGCCTCTGACGCTTACTAGCTATGTGACCCTAGAAAAGTCACTTAACTCCAACTGCCTAAATAGATAAATAAAAAAATGGAGAAAGATGGTTTTGGCAGCTGAGTGGAAGAGGTATTAGAGATGGATGGAGGCAGAGAACAGGCCAAGTGATGAAGGCCTGTGCCAACGAATTGGGCCATGTCAGCAGGGGAAAGGGTATGTATGAGAGAGGTGTTACAAAGGGAGAGATTGGTGATGGTGGGGTGGGTGGGAGTGAGAAGCAAGGAGCCTGGTTGGGAGCCTGGATATCTGGGAGGATGGTGGTGCCCTTGACAGTGAGAAGGAAAGGTTTGGAAAGAAAGATCATGAGTTCTGGTCTGGACATGATGAGTATAAGATGCCTACAGAATATCCAGTTTGAGATGTCCAGTAGCTAGCTGGAGAGGGGAGCCTGGAGGATAAGAGAGAGGTTAGGACTGGATAAGTCATCTGAGAGCACCTGCCTAGAGATGGTTCCTTGGGAGCTGAAGAGATCACCAAGGGAACCAGCAGAGAGGAAGAGAAGAGGGCCCAGGATGGAGCTAGGAAAACCATGTGGCACATTGAGAAATATGCTAGATTTGAAATCAGAGCATCTGGGGTCAGGGGGAAGCTTTATGGAAAAAGAAGAAGTACAATCTTATTACCCCCCAAGTTCTCTTCCAGCCTTAGGTCTGTGAACCTAAGTAAGTCCTCTCCTTGGGCTTCTGTTTCCCAGTCTAAGAATTCTGAGTTCAGCCCGCACTGCTAATTTCCATTTCAAATGTGATCGCCCCACCTGGTGGTAGGCTTTAGTTCATATAAAGCCACAATTCATGTCCCAGATCATTTATATCCTTCTGGAGCTTTAAATAAGACTATTGTACCCTGGGGATACATTCAGGCTCAGGGGTTCCAAGCACCAGAAAAGGGGTTGGGGAAACCAGAGTGTCAAGGCAGAGAGAAAATGGGAATAGACTTATTTTAAAGAGCATTTTCTTCTCAATTGGCACAAGGTACTAGACTTGAAAGAACATATGGCACAGGCGGAAAGAAGGCTGGATTTGGAATGAAGGGAAGTGGATTTAAATCCTTTCTCTGCCACTGCCTATGTGACATTGAGAAAATCGCTTAATCTTTCTGGGTCTCAGTTTCCCCATCTCTAAAATGAAGAGATTAGATGAGCTGCCCTCTGAGGTTCTTTTGTGATCTAGAGTTCTATGAATCTACGCTCTGCGTGACCCCAGGAAAGCGGCTTCCCTTCTCTGAGTTAGCTCTAAATCTTAGGATCTGTAAAAACCCTCCTTCCCTTTCCCAAATTGGGCCCAGGGCAAAAAGTCAGCAACCTGAAAGCAAGTAAAGGATATAATAACCTTGAAAGCCTGACCCAACAGATATGTCTGGCAATAATCGTAATAATGAAGGAGGAGGAAGAAAATGAGGAGGAGGTGAAGGTGGTTCTATCCCTAAGTCACTCACACTTGCTGTGTGATCCTGGGCAAGCCATTTAATCTGTTTGTAAGATGGGGATAATAATGGCGTCTACCTCCCCCAGGGTGGTATGAGGATCAAATGAGATAATAATTCAAAAGTGTGCAGCACAGAGCCTGGCACACTATATAGCATCTATATAGCACTATAGAGCTTGGCATCTATATAGCAAGGGCTATATAGATGTTAGCTAATAGCCATGAGCCCAAGTTACTCTCTGAGACTAATCTGCAAAGTAGGTGATCATCTAAATTGGTAGCGGGAGGAAAGAGAGAAAGAAAAGGAAGGAAGGAAGGAAGGAAGGAAGGAAGGAAGGAAGGAAGGAAGGAAGGAAGGAAGGAAGGAAGGAAAGGAAGGAAAGAAGGAAGGAAGAAAAAAAGAGAGAAAGAGGGAGAGAAAGAGAGAAAGAAAGAAAGAGAGAAAGGAAGAAAGAAAAAAAGAAAGAAATCCATGTTGCCCAATTAGAAGTCTGATGTCCAGGGGGCAGCTCCTTTTTTACTCACAGAAGTTAGTTTGTCCTTCATTTTTGAAGAGAACTAGGACATCGGGAAGGTGATGGGGACCTTTGCTACCAACTAAGACTATGATCCTACATTCTCTGAGACTAAAGTTCATCCAGAATCTTTCTTCTAGGAACTAAGAGGGTGCTTTTAAACACTCATCTTCTCCTTTCCACTCCCTGTAAATGGAATTACACCTAGGGGAATTGTTCTCCTACTACAGATGGCAACAACCAAGCGCTCAAAATTGGTGGCTTTGCCTGTCCCAGCTCCCCACCACCAGTTCAGCAGGACACACTACCAGCCAGCTAAGTGCCCATGTGGAACAGAGGGAAGAGGGTGGAATTAGAGTCAGGGACTCCAGTCAACCCAGATGCCCGTCGCAAAGTCACTTACTCTCCCTTGGACTCAGTTTCTCATTTGAGAAAATGACAGGGTTGGCCAACTGATTAGATGGTCTCTCTCTCTCTCTAGCTCAGAATCCATGTTCCTGTGAAGCCTTTACCTCCTTGCACTGCAGTTCCCACTTCTGTCAAATAAGAGAGCTCTACCACATTCTCTCCAAGGTTCCTGCTGACTCTAAATCTTAGGATACCATGAAAATAACATTTCTTAAGCTGAGGAAGGTGAGGACAAGGGGCAGGAGTTCAAGGTGCCTGCAAATCCATTGGACCAATCTCTTATTGCCCAATCATTTTGGAAGTTCATGGTCACAGTCAAGAAATCATTAAAAAAGTAGTATTCCAAATTGACCTGTCCATTCAAGTTTTAACTAGTTTATCTTGTCCCCTTGGGAAATAACCCTTAGAATATCCAAGCTGGGCCCAGAAACAAGAGGGCAGAAGCAGCGGCCATTTGTTTCTTTTTCTGAGAACTGAACGGGATAAGAAGGTGATTAAAATCGGTCTTATTTATACCCGTTCTCACCAGAGAGTACCGATCATGCCAAGTCAAGTGGGCGAGGAAAGCACAGACAAATAAGCGAGACTAACTCGTATCTAATCTATCTGTCTGAGCGCCACCAGGGAAGAGAAGCAGGTACGTCAGAGAGCAGGTCTATCTGTTCACTTACCTTGGCTACACTTTTAGACATACTTGTGGCCCTGGTTGATTTTTCCTGGCACGGACAGAAATTCAGGAACAGCTACAGTCGGCCAGGGCCACCGAAATGTTTTATACTGGGCTGGATTTAAACCAAACATTTGCTTGGTCATGAGAATGGGATGCACATATTGAGTCAGGCGTGTTTGGAGGCTACCGATGCTTTCTAGAAAAACGCCTGGGATTATGAAATAAAGCAAGGCTTCAGTACCCGCTTTATTGCTTACTAAGGCCTGTTGCATTATGGGCTATGCTGAGTCAGGGCACCTAAAGCCATCTCCCCTCAAAATTAAAATTGAAAAAAAAAACTGAGAATAATCTCTCTTGGAATTGGAGGGAGATCACAGGAACATCAAACCCTTCATTTTAGAGCTGAGAAAACTGAGGCCTAGAGAGTGTAAGCGGTACCAGATTCAGAGCTTTTTCCACCGGGCCATATTGCCTTTCTTGGGGAAGGTCTCCTGTACTTCTGCAATGGTAAATTCCACAAAGCTCTCCCCTGATGCCCGTCAATACTGGTTGGGTGTCCCTGGGTTCTTAGACAACATACGAGACAAGATCTAGAAGGTCCTTCCAAGCTGCAAAGGCTTCTCACAAGACTTTAGGACTGTAAGGATGCCTGTCATTTAAGGACCAGGCCCAAGGAACTGCAAAGATACTCATTATCAGGTTGGTTTGGGGGACCACAGCAGGCCTTAAAGGCCTCACTTTGGTTAAGTGAGAAAGGGATGGGGATCTGCATCAGTGGAGAGAGGAATGAATCCACCCAGACAAAATGACAGATCCACAAAATTGTAGCATTGGGAGTCAACAGGAGGTGCCGGTGGCCATTTAATCCAATCCACACACAAAAGTGTTGGCGTAGAGGTTGGCAATGACTTTTTTTCTTGCATCCTTGGGTTTTCCCTTCTGTAAATGTCCACAGAGTTGGCTGTCTTTGAACATCAGTCATGAAAAGTTTAGGAAAATGTCCCTCCATTTGCATCTCAAACTTTGCTGTTTCCTGACAAACTGTTTTGGTTTGAATACAGGGTAGACTTCCTGCCTACCCACCCACCCACCCAATCCCTAATCTCTCTCTCTCTCACACACACATGCACCTACATATGCACGTGCACCTATATACCTACATATAAACATACACATTCATCCACATGCATACATAGCTGCACACATATATATGTGCATGTGCATGCGCACACACATAGTACCATAACCTAAATCTAACCTGTATAAAATTTGAGGATTGCTTTTAATTTGCATCATTTTCAATGTGTATTTGTCCTTACTTTTTTCCTTTCAAAGAAACCGCATTAGAGCACTGATCTCTCTGAGGGGCCTGGCCTCTTTTTGGGCCACTAAGGTCAGATGCTGAATGCCATTGATCTGTAGGACACAGAACAGAGCTGCATTTAACAGCTGTGAAGGCCATGGGGTCTACCTCTGCTCTCTCTCTTTTGGTTGGAAGACAAGTAGACTCTTTAAATGCCCACCCCTTCACACAGGCATTGTGGCTGCATGATTATTTTTTTCTCTCAGATGTGTCCTTGATGTTAGCAAACTGAAAAGTCCTAGTGGAAATCGGTGGTTATGTTAACACACTTACTATTTTGATGGAAGAAATGAGGCAAAGAAAAAAAAAAGAACTGAACTTGGTACCCAGCAACCACATGATGTGAGAACGAGGGCTGTGTTATTAAAAAGGGCTTTGACTCAGGCTCAGAGATGGAAGGGACCTTTTCTGGCATCTAGTAAAACCTATCATTTTGCAGTTGAGGAAACTGAGACTGAGAGGTAAGCCCAGGTCCTCCAACCTGGTGCACTTAATCTCATTAAACCAAAATGCCAAATGAAAAGCAAAATTTCTATTTATCATCAAGCATTTATTATTTGTCTAAATGTGACGCATGAACTACTTAATACACACCAACAGAGGAGGGAATGGAAGGAGCTCTGGGGGAGGAAAGACTCCCTGGGAATAAATGCAGACCAGCTCCCACCCTGGCAGGGCTTCAAGGTCACCTGGGGCACTGCTCCTCAAGTGACTTGTCCACTCTTCGTGGTTCCAGTCCCTGCTCTCTAGCTGCTCAGCCACTGTGTTGTGACTTAAAGAACATACTCTCCTGTCCCCATTTTTGTACAAAAAAAGTGAACAGAACACTAGGATCTTCATGCCTCAGCTATGGCTTTTACCAGTCTTGGTCCCATCTCTACAGCTTATAATCTAGAAGAGAGAAGCAAGCAAACCAAAGTTGGAGCTGGTCTCTGATCTGATTCGAATACATATCAATCAGTTACTTAACTGCTGCCCAGACTTTCTGCCAAGGTCCCCTCTTATCTTGACCTACACAAATTCAACCCTGTTGTTCCTTCAGCCCTAGACAGGGCCCAGCTCAGATCACATGATCTGAAGGGCCCAGGCTGGGCCCTTGGCAAGCTAGGCTATATTATTTGGAATAAGAGCATGAAATATTCTCCATTCTCCCCGAGCATCACCATTTGCATAGCCAAATGTATTTTTTTCAAAGAACCAAATTCTCTCCTCCCTCCACCAACACAAACAGCCCATCCCTTAAAAGCATTTTTATTAGAATACAACAATAACAAGCATTTATGGAGTATTTACTGTGTGCTGCATGGCTGGCCCTCTGGAGGCAGAAAAACAAAAGTGAAGCTATCAGGGGGTCCTAGATTCAGAGCAAGAAGTGCCTGAGAACTCTGTCATTTTACAGATGAAGGAGCGGAGACAAAGAGAGACTCCCTGAATCATAAAGCTAGTGGCCAAGGCAGGATTTGAACCCAGGTCTCCCTAACTTCATTTGATTATCTAATCAACTGCACCGGGCTACTTAGCTATCCCTGTCCTCTAAGAACTAAATTTCAACATTGGCTATACTTTGTAAGTATCAAGTGTTCCACGTAATGAGATGATCAGATTGGGAAAGATTGAAGGCAAAAGGAAAAGGGAATGGGCAGAGGATGAGATGGATAGATTGCATCATGGAAGCAATGAACATGAGCTTGCACAGATTTGAGAGACAGTGGAGGGCAGAAAGGCCTGGTGTGCTGTAGTCCATGGGGTCACAGAGTTGGACACACAACTGAATGACTGATGACAACTTTCCCCTACAACCTGAGTCTGTCACCTCTCCATCAGAAGGTGGGCAGCAGAGAAGGTGAACTTTCCAAACCAAGCACCAGAATTATCCCTACAGCTCCACACTCAAGCTCAGTTTGTTAGAAATGGTCGACAGTCCTAGCCACCAGCCAATGTAAAATCTCACCTTGTTCCAAACCTCGCCTACAAAGTGATGAGTCCACATTCTGACACTTCTTTTATTGTCTATGGAAGAAACATCAGGCCTGTCTATGCAAGCAGCCAACCCTGAGTTTTACAAGACAGTTCTAGGACATTTGTCTACCTCTAAACCACCCGACTTTGAGGAGACCACAGCAATATATTGCAAAGATCACACACTATAACGTGGTGGGATTTATACCGAGAATGCAGGGTTGGTTCAATATTAGGAAAACTATAAGCATAACTGATCATATCAATAACAAAACTAACAAAAATCATGATTATATTAACAGATGCAGAAAAGCTAGACAAAATACAATATCCAAGAAAGCACAGGAATAAATGGAGCCTTTCTTAAAATGATAAGTAGTATCTCTGTAAAACCAAGAGCAAGCCTTACCTGTGAGGGGGATAAGCTAGATGCCTTTCCAACAAGATGAAAGGTGAAGCAAAGGTGTCCATGATTACCACTATTATTCAGTACTGTACTGAAAATGCTAGCTATAACTCCAATCAGTACAACGTTCCAACACAATGTCAAAGGATCCATAATGAAAAATGCTGTCCACCTCTAAAGATCTGATGAACTCTGACTACTGATGGAAATATCATTTTTTCATTTTCTTTATGTTCTTCCATTTATTCTTGTTGCTTTTTTGCTACATGGCTAATATAGAAATAAGTTTTGCTTGATTTCACAAGTATAATTGATATCATATTTCTTGCCTTTTCAATGGAGAAGGAAAAGGTGGGAGCAAGAGAATTTGGAACTCAAAATTATTTTTAGTAAATGTTAAAAATAAATATGAATAAAAAAAGAACACACACACACACACACACACACACACACACACAAAGAAAAGGAATGACAGCTACAGCAATGAAACAAGAACAGAAATTGAAGGAATAAAAATAGCTGATAAGGAAACAAAACTGTCATTTTGCAGATGATAGGATGGCATGGGCTTAGGAGGTTGAGAGAATTAACTAAAAAACTGAAACAATTAACTTAAGCAAAGTTGCAGAATGTAAAATAAACACACACAAATCATCACCATTTCTACATACTACCAACAAAACCCAGAGGAAGAGACAGAACGACAAATTCCAGCTTAATAAGACGTAGACAATATAAAATACTTAGGAATCTACCTGCCAAGGTAGACAGAAAATATATGAACACAATTACAAAACGCTTTTCACACAAATAATAAAAACAGAGCTCAACAACTGGAGAAATATTAATTGCTCATGAGTACGCTGAGCCAACATAATAAAAATGATAATACTACCTAAATCAATTCACTTATTCAATGCCACACCAACCAAACTACTAAAGAATTACTTTATAGAGCTAGAAAAGTAATAATAAAATTCATCTGGAGGAACAAAAGGTCAAGAATATCAAGAAAATTGACAGAAAAAAATGTGAAGGAAGGAGGTCTAGCAGTATTAGAGTTCAAATTATATGACAAAGCAGTAATCATCCAGACATTTTGGTAATGGGTAAAAAAAACAGATTGATCAATGTAATAGATTAAGTATTTGGACTATTTTATGGAGAACTTGCATGGGGCAGGCAATCACACAGTGGTCAGAAGTGACACAAGGACACTCTCAAGGTCTCTCTCAAGAATTTTGGATTTGACTGTGCAACATGGGAGACACTGGCACAGGACCATTCAGCATGGGGTGCCCATGTCAGGAAGGGTGCTGTGCTCTATGAGCAAAGCAGAATTGAAACAGCTCAAAAGAAACGTAGGATGCACAAATTTGGAGTAACCATCCCAAATGTTCACGTGGATTATCTGTGCCCAATCTGTGCTAGAGCATTTCGAGCTCATATTGGTCTGATCAGCCACAGTCATACACATTCAAACTTCACTTTATCATGGTGATGTCATTTTGGTCCTCTTCGAGAGCAAAGGACGACAACCAAGATTAAGTATACCGTGGATAGAAGCTAATGAGCACAGCAGCCTAGTGTTTGACAAAGATCCAAGGAATTGGGGGCAAGAATTCACCATCTGAGCAGAACTTCTGGGACAACTGGGAAGCAGTCTGGCAGAAACTAGAAATAGACCAATACCTCGCATTGTATACCAAGATGAGCTCAGAATAGACATATGACTTAAGCATAAAGGGTGATACTATAAGCAAATTAAGAAAGCATGGAAAGCAAAGGGAAGAGTTTATGACCAAACAAGAGACAGAGAGGATCGTGGGAGGTAAAATGGATAATTTGGATTACAGTAGATAAAATGTTGTTTCACAAACAAAACCAATGATGCCAAATTTAGAAGAAAAGCAGGAAACTGGGGAAAAAAAATTCATAGCAAGTTTCCCTGATAAATGTCTTATTTCTCAAAATATGTAGCCCAAAGTTATAAAAACAAAAAACCACTTTCCAATTGATAAAAGATCAAAGGATATGAACAGGGAGTTTTCAAAAGAAGAAAAGTTATCAATAATCATATGGAAAAAATGCTCTATGTCATTATTGTTTAGAAAAATGCAAACGAAAGCATGTCTGGGGTACGATCACATACCCATCAGACTGGCTAAGATGACAGAAAAGAAAAATGACAAAGAAAAATTGGTGGTGAAGTTGTGAACTGATCCAACTATTCTGGAGAACAATTTGGAACTATGCCCAAAGGTTATAAAACTGTGCATATCCTGCGACCCAGAAATACCACTACTACGAGCTCTATATCCCAAAGTGATCAAAGAAAGGGAAAAGGACCTATTTGTCCATATACTTATAGTATCTCTTTTTGGAGTGGAAAAGAGTTAGAGATCGAGGAGATGCCTACCATTCGCAGCATGGCTAAACAAGTTGGGGTATATGATTGTGATGGAACACTATTGTGCTATAAGAACAGGATGCTCTCTGAAAATCTGTAAAGACTCCTATGAACTGATGCAAAATGTGAGCAAAATCAGGACACTGCACGCAGGAAGATATACCGTAAGAATAACCGATGGTGAGAGATGTAGCTACTCTGACTGATACAATGATCCCAGACAATTTCAAAGAATTCATGATGAAAAAATGCTCTACCCACCTCCAGAGAGAGAACTGATGGGTTCAGAGTGAAGACTGAAGCATATTTTTTTCTTTACTTTTTTTTCTTTTTAATTTCACAACATGGCAAATGTGGAAATATGTTATGTATGACTGCATACGTATTTCTTGCCTTCTCAAAGGGGGAGGGAGGGGTGGAAGAAGGGAGAAAATTTGGAACTAAAAATAAAAGTAATTTTTTTAAAAATCTCACTACTTTAAGCATTTCCCCTCTTCCTTAAATAAAGGAAAGAAGCTTCTCTAACAAAATGTAAACTTTATTTTGACATGACAGAATACCTCTACTTGGAAATCTCAAGCATAAAGATAGAAGCTTTATATTGCCACAGGAAAGCAAAAATACTTTTTACAATTAATTACAACTTTCAACAGAGAATAAGAAATAAACATTATTTTTTTAAATTTCATTGTTTTACAGATTAAAGGCTAGATTAGGACAACCTCTATATAAAAATATTTCTTCTGACTTTTATACATCAACAAATAACAACATATGTATGTATATATCTCTCTCTCTATATAGATATAGATATGCATATTTCCATCAAAGAAGTTTTAAAGGCATGCCAAACTGCAGCAGACAAATAAAAAATGTCTTTCATTAGCTCTAGAAGGGGCAGAACCCCTTTGCCTCCAAATAAAGGCTGTTCATTTGTAGCTCTACAGCCCAAAACCACAGTAGAAAAATAACATGGGGCAGTTGTCACCAACTTTGCCATCTTCGAAATTATAAAAACAGGCATTCTTTGGTTTGTAAGACTCCTTGTTTATATGGCCGATTTGTTTCCAATTCTGCTTATACTATAAGAAGAGAGTAAGGAACAAAATCAAGCAAAAGTCTCCCAAAAGACAATAAAACCCAATGGATTCTAGGGCCAAGGGTCACCTCGACAGCTCTTTTCTTAACTTAGCCTGGAGATGCTACAATTCTTCAATGTGCTGTCATGCTTCCTGTATCCTGCTAGGAAGAGAACAGATCCACATTTTAATATCAGCCACTTGGCTTTCTAGTTCCTTAGAAAGGACAGGAACACACCAGAATCATTAAAATTGGTTTTCTCTGTTACAATTCACCATAAACTCTCAACTCTTTTGAGGAGTGTGCAGAGAAATGGGGCTCACATGCAACTCCTTCTCCAGCCAGGCTCCTTCAGGCTGCTTCATTCATTCATTCAGTTGCTGTGAAGCTGCTCCCTTGTCTGCTCCCATCAGACATTGCCCTCTTGAGATCTAGCAGAATAAGACAAAATAGTGCATTAGCAGTAAATGCGCACGTGCATTTCTGTCCCACCAGTGTGGTCTTCAACTTCACTCAGGCTGCCAGGGAACAGGAATCAACCATTCTTTTGGGTTAAGTTTGGAAATGTACTAGGCATGTGTGCTCCCAAGAAGCACCAGCCCTCTCTCTGGAGCAATGATGGAGAAGAGGGCTGGGAGCGTGAGGGAAGATGGAGGGAAGCCTGAAGACAAAAATTTAAAGAAGCTGATTCTGTTGTGATGGCCAACCCTAATTCTGCCAGCTTCACTTGAGCATTTTTTGTCAGGTTATTACTTGTCAAAATATAAAAAGTGTTTTAAAATGTCCCATTCTAAAAAAAAAAAATCCTACCATGGCTTCGTAGGATGTCTTATCCTGCAGCCTGTTTTGAACCTGCTGCAGGAGGCACGAGACTGTCGAGTTGCTGGCTTTGTCCTGTGTTAATCAACCATTCGTAAAACTTGTTCTCAACCAGCACCTGGAATTGCTTCCTTTGATCCCTAAAATGTGGAATATGGGGATGTAGGAAATAGGGATGGGGAAGAAAAAAGCCATCAGAGAATTATTAACTCCTCGGATAACATAACATTTTTTACTCCAGATCATCACAAGTCACATGATTATCTCTGTCAGCTGAGCCATTTCCAATTTTTAATTTTCTGTCCCATTAAACAGCCTCCATGCTTGGGACAACTAGACCAGCCCCCCACCCCCCAAAAACCCCAAACCAAGACTTCCATAAAATTCCAACATAGCACAGCCACTTCTTCTTCCTAGTCCACAAGGCTCATTACTTTGCTACCAAAAGGAGATAGACTGGGCGGAGAGGACGCTCTTTACCAAGAGACCTGGGTGTCACTCGTAGGGCTCTGTTCTGATATTTGTCTACAGGAAGATCACGTTCTAGTATCTCTCCAGATCTGGGACCAATTAAGACAGAGAAGTCTTGTGCAACAAAATGCATCAAAGCAGATTTCTGTCCTTGGTCTGTTATCATGCCTCAGCAGCCTTGTCCCTCCATCCCTGTAGCTCCCTTCTCAAGCGGATGTCCAGGAAGCACTTCAAACTCAACATGGCCAAAACAGATTATTTTGTCCCCTAAACCCTCCCCTCTCCTTCCTTCCCTATTACTGTAGAGGGTACCATCATTACCCTAGGACCTCAAGCTCCCAACCCAGGTGCCATCCTGGATTCCTCACTTTTTCTCACCCCCCACATCTAATATGGTGCCAAGGTCTCCCAATTTTACCTCTACAGAATCTCTTGAATATGTCCCCTTCTCTCCTCTGACACTGCCCTCATTACTTCATGCCTGGACTACTGTGATAGCTGCTAGGGGGGAGGGAAGGATCTGCCTGCCTCAAGTTTTTCCCCATCCTTCATTCAACCACCAAAGGGCTTTTTCACTCCCCCCTCTCCCTCAATAAACTCCCCTGGCTCCCTATGGCCTCTAGAAGCAAATAGAAAACCCTGTTTGGCATTTAAAGCCCTTCATAGGCTAGCTCCCTCCTGCCTTTCCAGGCTTATCCCTAACTCTCCAACACATGATCCTTGATCCATCTCCCGGCTCCAAGCCTTCTCTCTGGCTCTTTTGCGCCTAGGATGCTCTCTCCTCTGCTCCAAATACAGACCTCACTTGCTTCCTTTAAGATCCAACTAAAATCCTTCCTCTTACTGGAAGCTTCCCCCAACCCCTCTAAATTCTAATGCCTTCCCTCTGTTAATTATTTTCAGTTTATTCTGCACAGAGCTCACTTCAGAGATGTCTGTCTGTTTGCTGTTTCTCCCAAGAGATTGTGAGCTCCTCAAGGGCAAGGCGTGCCTTTTGACTCTTTGTATCCCCAGCATGCAGTAAGTGCTTCATAAATGTTGACTGTTTTCCATCAATGAGTTCCTCCCCAAACCTCTGCTGTGAGAAGACTGTGCCACCATGTCCCTATGCAGGGGCCTTGCGGAGTCTTTCTTGGAATCCCTGATGCCTAGCATGGGGTAAGCTTTCAATAAACACCTGTGAACGGATGTCTGATTGGTGACAACTTCAGGTTGCTGGATTCAGCAAAAAGAAGGCATAGATGCTTATTGCATGGCTGCCAATGGCTACCCAATGTCATCCAAACATTCCGAGGTAACCAATACAGACTCATGGAAATCAATACAAAGACAAAAGGCCTGTTATTAGGAAGGTATTGAGGGCAAACTCTTGGGCCCTCCGACAACTGACACTACCAGCCTTATTTCAGTTCTCCTCATCTCGTTCCAACCTCCCTATACTCTCTTGTGCTTCACACCTTGGCTGGTGCTGTTGTACCTACTTGGAAAACCCTCTCTGGCCACATGCTTTGCATTAGAATGTAAGATCTTTGACAGCAATGTGCACTGCCTGGTCTGCTTGTATCTGTATCCCCAGCACTCCACGTAGTGCCTGGCACACAGTAGGAAGTGATTCATAAAAGTTTTTTCAGTCATGCAGCAAAATCTGACATCTCATGATCTAATTCAAACCTGTCTCTGCCATAAGGCATCTCTGATGACCAGGCTAATTTCTTTTGCTGAATTTCATCAGCTGTTATTGTCTGCACTAAATAACCTATTGTATTATAAAAGTTCTTTGCTGTTTCCCCAACCACATTCTCTTCTACTCAAGGGCAGGATTTATGCCTTCAGCTGCCCCGATATACCTGGTATACAATACGGCTTCTTAAACTTTTTTAGCTTGTGACTTCCACGGGAGGCTGTGACCTAGTTTAAGAAGCGCTGCTATATGGCATTCAGGAGATGCACTATACTGAAACAAATGGAAACAAAGAAGTCTGCACTCTAGGACTTTGAGGGAAGACCTGTGTCCTTTTAACAGGAAGATTAGTGTGAATGAAGTGCAATGAGGTTGGTTTTGGGCCACATTTTATGCAACAAATGTATGTCTGGTACTAGGAACGACTTACTCACTTGGTCAAACCTGCCTCCTTCACCGTCTTCTGCCAGATCTGTATCTTCTGCTCTCGCTGGCCCAGTGCCTTCCGATAGGCTGGTGGGAGACCCCCTGGAATCTCTGTTGTGTCCCCTTCCATCTCAAATGGAATCACAAACACATAGAACTCACTGGGGGACAAGAGTCGGAAGACCCTGGCATCATTATTTTCCCTGCACACAATCATCGGCTTGTCCCAGTAGTTGGGCACTGTGGCAAGTCCAGTCCTGGCCATGTGGTCTTCAAGCATTGGGTAATGAGTATGGAAGGGTCCAAATGTTACCATCTGATTGCCAGAGAGGAGAAGAGGGCGTGTGGGTGTCAGAATGTGAAAGGTACAGCCCGTGGTGGAAGAGACAGACAGACGATGGCAAACAGCAATGACCTTCACGTTGTCGCAGCTGTGGAGGTGGAGAGTGGTCTGGATAGGCCCCAGGACCAGTGTGCTATTCCTGCACTTCTCCACAGTCACAGACCTGAGAAATAGAAAAGCAGTGAGTAATGGGGACACTTTGCTGAACCAGAGGCTCCATCCTTTAGGAAAGCAGAGCTCCTGGGCGAATGGGAAATGACACAAAACAAAGAGAGTGCTTCTGGGTCACAGGAAATGCAAGAGCACTCCAATGAGCATGCTTACCGTAAGGGGGACAGCAGGTATATAAAAGACTCATTGCAACGGTGAATCTTCACATGGGCCCCAACTAAAGTCTCTGAGCTCTTGGCCAAGGTCTGCTTGTATACCTGGGTCATCACCACAATGCGGTGTATCTTGGGGGCCACATGTGTATTGCAAGCAATCTTGGCTCTCTTGGTGGTTCCTTCAACTGCAAACACACACATACATTAAATACAAATTAATGAAATGGTTTAAAATGGAGCATTGGTGTCAAGAGACATTCAGGTATGTGCATACCTGATGATGAGGAGAAACAAGGCCACAAAACGTGACCGAGAGCCCACTAGAAACCGCTCACGCTTCCCAAATGGGTCAGCCAATCTCTTCATAGAGATTCACTGTCCCCAAGGCCTCTCTGACAGCTGGGGTCAAACCCTGTTTCTGGAGCTGCTAAGCACTGCTGGAAAAAGCTGCAGAATCACATGGATCTGACACGTGACAAATTCATGCTCTTAAACTGAAATGGGCTTTCACTGCTTCCAAGCAGACCTTTTTAATATCTGTTGAATTCTTCCTATGACCTGTTCCGAACACTTTCTATGTTTCTAAAGCCCCCACTCCTACCCTCCCCTTTTTCACTTTCACCTCCAACTTTGCTGAGCTGCTGGTCCTTTAAGCATGAGACCCTGCCTCAATAATCATCAAACAAACATACTATGACAGGAAATGAACTGGATCAACTTTGACATGCTTGCTACAAACAAGACCAGAAGACAAGAGGGAGCTGGAGTCAAAAGGCAAGATAGCCCAGAGCTTCTATTTGCAGGGGCAAGTCAAGGAGCTGAACTGCCTGGGGGCAACAAGAAACATAATTTCCTGAGATCTAATGGATCTCTCTGTACTGCAGTTATTGCACCAGATGATGAGGGCTTACCTGCTGAGGGTCTCTCCTCACTCCAGCCCATCCTCCATTTGGTCACTAAAAGGATTTTCCAATAAACTCCAGGGGCTCCCTGTGGCCTCCAGGAGCAAAGAGAAAACCCTTTCCTTGGCATTCAAAGCCCTTCACCACCTTGTTTTCTGCTGCCTTTCCATTCCTTTTACACAGACTCCCCAGCATGTACTCCTGGATGCAGTGCCACTGCCCTCCTGGCTGGTACACCTACAAGACTGTCCGTTGCTCAGCTCAGTGGTTGCTCCCCATGTCTGGAACACTCTCCTTCTTCTCCTGATTACTGACCTCCCTGGCTTCCTAAATCCCACTAAAACTGTCCCTTCTACAGGAAGCCTTCTCAACCCTTCTTAATACCAGTGATTTCCCTCTTTTAATTATCTCCTATTTATCCAGGAAATAGCTTCATTGTCTCTATTTGTTTGCATGTTCTTTCCCTCAGTAGATTGTGAGCTCCTTGAGGTCAGGGACTGTCTTTTGCCTCTTTTTGTATCCCCAGTGCTTACCACAGTTCCTAGCACACAGCAGGTGCTTAAAAAATGTTTATTAATTGATTACATACACACCCATACAGCAGATGAAAAGGCAGAGATTCTTCAAAGAATGTGAAAAGAAATTAAATCAACCTATCTTGTGACACTTGGTAACATCAATACAAACAAAAGTAGATAAAAGTAATGATTGAGAAACAGCGAGTTGGAAAATCTTGGTTATGAGTAAGGCAGGGGAGAGGCCACTGTATAGGAGTCTCCTCTCTAGACACTATGAATACTTTCCTTAAAAAGAGCTTTGGAAAGTGCTACATTTGGCAAGTACCAGTAACACTGCCAAAAAAACAATACTGATTATATGAAATGACTCATTACTCCACTAGAAGTCACTCCCAAATCAGCTCTCTGTGCAGTCAGACTACCGATTTGTCAGAGAAAAGACTAAAATTAGTGTGAAATAAGAAGCATAAAAATAAGGAAAATATGGTGTAATGAAGGCAACTGCAGCCTGACCTATTTAAACAGGTCACCAACACTGAAAAATGGGAAATGGATGAAAGAGAGGATAAAGACACCCATTATAAGTGTTAAACAAAAGCTTCATCAGTATAAATCAAATGCCTTAACAGGGAGCCCCAAAGAGCCTAAAAATGGCTTCCATTAACAAAAATCATGAACTACTTGCCAGGTCAAGAAATACAGCATCCAATGACACCAGTTTAGAACAGAAACTTATTTGCAAAATCTCAGAGAAGGATGATAGAAGACTGAACATGATCACTTCATAAATAGGAAGAAGCAGTTGAAGTTGATGAGCAATATTGCTTCAAAAGAAGGAAGAAACTAGGGAGAAGAGGGAAAAATTAGTTGAGATAAAGGTGGGTGAGAAAATTCAATTAGCAAAGTCTTCCCAAGGTCATCATTTAAAGATGAAATTCCTAAAGATCAATTAAGAAAATTTTTTTAACCAATTCATTTTGGCATCAAGGGCATAGTAGAAAGTATCACATTTGAATTCCAGCATCATAAGTCTCAGATAAGTCTCCCAAAGCAATAGAAATGGCATTAAATGAACAACAACAGGAAGAGCAGAATAACAGACATTTGTTTAAGTATCTTAGATCATCTCTCTGAGGTTGGTGTTACTTAAAGACAAAAGTCCCCATGAGGAAAAGAGACATGCTCCTGTTCTCTGTCTCTCTTGCGCATCTAACACAGAAGACACAGGGCCACTTAGACCCCAGAAACAAGCCATTCCACTAGAGAGGCACGACGACTTAGACACCTACCTTGCTGGGCCCAAGCCAACTTCTTCCCAGTCTTGAGGCAGGCAGATGTGCCAAATGGGTTTGCAGTCAAACAGCCCCTGAGCCAGGCTTCCAGCTTCGGGAAGGAGAAGGTTTTGGAAGTCTTTGAGAAGCCACTCTCTGAATGCAGGGGCTGCCACAGTGCAAGCTCGTGGAGCGGATAGACCTTCCTGGCTTTGCTAACAGTCCCTTCAATGAGAAAGCTGAGGGCCTGCACAGCTTCAGGAGAGACCAGGCTTTTGTGAGTGGAGTGGGAAGCATCAGTGAGCTGCTCTGGGTCCAGAAGGAGCTCCAGGAGATTGGATAGGTGATTATAGACAAAAGCTTGGTGGCTGTAATCATTCCAGGTCTAAAATATCAAAAGAAAGCAGTCTTAGTGAAGATAAGAATTTTCCTAAGACATAAACACTGGACTGGAGCAAGGGTGGGAAACCTGCAGCCTCCAGGCCTCATGTGGCCCTCTAGGTTCTCAAGTGTGGCCCCCTAAATTCAAACTTCACAGAACAAAGTTGGAGTCAAAGATTGAGGCTGCAGGTTCCCCACACCTGGACTGGAGGCAACTAGGTGGATAGAGTGCCAGTCCTGGAGTCAGGAAGACCTGAGTTCAAATCCAACCTCAGACACTTACTAGCTGTGTGACCCCGGGCAAGTCACATAACCCTGTTTGCCTCAGTTTCCTCTCCACTTTAGTATCTTTGCCAAGAAAACCCCATGGTCGTTATGGTGTATGGTGTGAGGAAAAGTGAGACATGACCAAATGACTCAACGACAACAACAACAACAAAACACTGAATCAAATAAATTCTTTCTGAAGAGTTTCTGCAAGATGGGGAGAAAAAAGAGTCAGAAGATGGGTTTTCTCTTTACCTCAGCCATTCAAAAGGGCCCTTCAAGTCTCAGATCAAACAGACTTCCAAGTGCAAACAATTAATCACAACAGACATGTGGCTAGCTCAGGAAATATATCCCTTAATCATCTAAGAGCAGCTATTTCACCGCCCTTTGGTGGAAACCATGCCATGTGTGGCTTAAAGAGGACCTTCCTGAACAAGAGAGTGCTTTTGAAAGGGAGTCACAGCACAACAGGTGTCTCAGTGGTCAGTGGGTGTCTAGCTCCTAAGGACATCGCCAAACACTAACAATTCCACCTGCATTGTTTTCAGGGGCATCTAGACCACTAACTTCATCCATGAAATTAGATCAGAGCTTTATAGGGAAGCTATATTCTGAGAGAGTCCTTTATGGTAGTGAGAAAGGAAGTGATTTATCCAGAGTCACACAGCTAGCATGTGTCAGAAGCAGGATCTGAATCCAGGTCTTCCTGACTCCATGGCCATTACCACGCTGCTTCTCACGTGACCATGAAATGAAGGAAGCTCACGACCTCTCAAACATTTACAAAGGAGGAATTATGCACAAGATGATGCAATTTCATCTGTCTCCATGGTCTGACAGTAAGAACCTTCGCCATGTAACGGCTCAGCTCATCTCCCTCCTCCAGTCACCATGCTCTGACAGGGCTGCCCCACCTGGCTCACAGCCTTACAACAAAACTCAGTTCTGCCTCCTTGGGGACCATGCAATAAAACAAAGAGAGTGACATTGTATAAGAAAGCAAAACCCCCATGATGTGTTGCTTATAAGGAGCACATGTAAAAAAAAAAATTCAGAGAATAAAAATGAGGGGTGAGGACAAAATTGTTCTATCAATCATGTATTAGACAAAGCAAAAACATACATTCCTAACATAAAAAGAGACAAACAAGGAAATGACATTCTCATGAAAAGAGCCACCACTGACACTGCTTCTCCTATAGCACTCAAAACTTTTCAAAATCCTCTTAGAGACATAGGTAAACCGTCTTTCAAAAAAGCAATCACCCATCTCTTTTAAACGCTCTCTGTTCACAGGAGATTGTTAAATTCGCCTTTGGATGCCAATATCCTGGCCAATCACCTAAAGACAGTTAATCCCAGTGCCCAGCACACGGTATATGCTTAATAAATACTTTTTGATTGACTGGTTGATAATAAATGTATTGAATGGAGTTCAAAGCATTTTGCAAATACAACAATAATCTTATCAAATATGCAAATGAAAAGGGCTTGTGTATTTTTAAAGGATGAGAAAGTTAAGCACATATTATGTTGGAAATGTGGGCAGCTTCTCTATCAGTAAAAGCAGGAAAGCTGGGGACCCTCCTCCTTTCTCACCAGCAGACTGCAAACTCAAAAAGGAATCTCGGACTAATGGATCTCGGAGTCAGCCTGATCGACACATGGTCTGTTCACAAGGTAATCATGACACTGGAACCACAATAAGTACCTTATTATGACAGATGGATTTCCCAGTCAAGTCAGGGGAAGGAGATCTGTTTCTGGGACTTGGCCACTCTTCTCCAATCAAAGATGTTCTTAAGGAAACCTTATTTAACTGTTGTATGTACAAAAATAGCAGGAACTGAAAGGTGTCGACCGAGAGCTGTCCAAGAAGGAAATAAGAAACTGTCAACATGCCTATCGACACAAACAACAACCAGGCTACATTGAAATAGAACAAAGTTATGTTCATTTGCATCAGATGATAAAGAACTGAAGTGTGAAAATCATTTGCCATATGTATTTTAGTTAAAAAGCTGTAGCACTTTCAAAAATTGAACCAATATCTAAAAAGCATGCATATACACAGCTAAGATTCACTCCTCAAAATGACAACAAAATGTTCTATTTAGTAACATTTTCTGAAAGTTCTTTGTTTTAAAAGTTATCAACTCAAAAATCATACTAACAAAATCTGATTGTCATTTTAAAATCAAGTTCTATATTATGCATAATTCACAAGTCCCACTAACAATTAAATTTAAATGGAACTGAAAAAAACACAAGGAGGTCTGAATTTTCTGAGAAGACCTCCTTCCTAAGCATGCCAAGATTCTGGTAATAGAAACAAAAACAAAAAACCAAACTATTTGAAAAAGATGAGTGCATGTGCATTAGTATAAGATGGCCAAAATGCCCTATGTTTTGATCCATTCCAACTCTGTTAGTCAGATGGGGAGTCAAATTTGCTTTAGTACTTAATATTCTGACCATTATTTGATTAATTAGGTACCCTGGGGAGTATAGGAACAAGTTCATGTTCCCTGGTATGCTCTTTCAGAGCAACCCTTTTGCTTTTCCAGAAATGGTGACAGGTTCATACTAAGTCATTCACAAATGTGTCTGATCCCCCTAGAGACCAATGGCAGATACCTGTTGAGAACACAGTCCCTTACTGAAAGTTCAAAGGAAAAAAAGAGTTGATTCTAAAGAGAAAAGAATTGAGCATTCTTGCCAAGAGACTCACTCAGTCATGTCACACATGGGGTAATCCTGAAAAATCAAGAGGCATTTGGGAAATGGGTTTCAAGAATGTGAGTATCTCTAACCTCACATGGTATGTGGAATAGCAAAGAAAGGATCTAAATCCATATACACTGTCCACGATGTGTGGGTGCATTACAGAGCAGGGTGCTGCCTGACTTGGGGGCACTCTCATTTTCCCCTCCAGAGTTTTCTTCATTTCAGTTTCCCAGTCAAAATTTGAAGTTGGCATCTTGTTCTTTTTTTTGTAGCTCATCACAAGGTAGCAATAGTTCTTTAGTTGACTCTCCAATGTCACTTATTTTACATAAGGCACCTTGAAAAAATAGGGCCACAGAGTAAATTGTGGAAGTTAGGAAACATGAAATCTAAGCCCAGCTTGGTCACTACCTGACTGGGTGGCCTCAGACAAGTTATTTTACCTGTCTGATTTTTTTTTATTGATCACCAAAGAGCTGACCCACAGAATCTCAAAGGTAGCTTCAACCTGACATTTTAGGCAATTTGGGTCACTTCATGAGGACAACCAAACATTTCTGGCTTTTGTTGTTTTTAAGTTTATCCACATGACTGTGTGATATGCTCCAGACTGAGAGGACAGAGCTGCCTCAGGGTCAGAAAGATCTGACCTGACCTGATCTGGGGATTGAAGCTTCTGGTACATATTTGCTCCTACAGGGAAATCCACCTCTTAGTACTCCAGGAAGCTCTTACAGACAAAAGCTGCCTAAAAATTTCCTCTATCAATAAAACCAAAGCCTGGAGCTGGCCCTGCTCCCAAGAATTCTGCATTTAAAGGAATTTAATTTGAAAAATTAACGAGATTTTCAAACTACTCCTATACAGAAAGAATAATTACAACTTCTGGGCTAAGAAGCTGTAAGTATGTGGAAGGTGGATTTTTGTTAGTTCTTCTTAAGATACTAGTTCCCAGGATCATGGCCATAATAATCTCTAGTTCCCAGGCTCGTGGCTTGTCAATATCTCCACCACACTTGCACAGCATTATATAATGATAAAATACATAAACATTTGTACTTAAAGTTATAAATATCCATTGCGACTGCGCAATAAGATATAAAAATGAGATAATGAAAACTCGGGAGGTTATTGCTGGCAAACTGCCTTCTTTGTCTGTTACCCTATAAATCAAGGGGGCATTGGTCAGTAAGCGGAGAATCTGACAATGCAATGCTGTGCTTAGAGGGGAATGCACAAGCTGGAATGCTGTACGCGCATGATGGCCCGCCCATCAAGGATTAGGGGGAATCTTCAAGGGGAATACATGTGTCCTTCCTTGACCAGCCCCCATCAAGGGTCAGGGGATGCTAGGAGCTGGAACTTCCATTCTCACCGGTCCCTGAGAGAAGAGTTGTAGGGAAGCTATAGGAGCTGGTGCTTCCATTATCAGCAATCCTTAGACCAGAATAAAGTAATATTTAATCTCTTATTATGTCTCTGTTCCTGTCTTACTGTCTGTCTGAATCAAGAGTGAATGTGCTAGAAGCCCTCCTATGTGTGCTCCCACCTTACAATTAGTGTAGTGTGTTGCCCAGCACCCCCCACTCCAAACTGTTTTCCTTCTCCATGGGGATCCCTGCTCTGCTGCTGCTGGAGAAGGTGATTACAATGATGTGGGATGGGCTAAGGTTAATTCTGAACCAGAGACGCTGGGGTCCTCACTGCCAACTGCTCTGATGGCCTCCCCAACCTATACACTGCAATTGTAGAAAAGATAGTTTCTCTCCTGTTTGAACCCCAAAATACTGGGCCCAAAGGCCTACCTTACTCCTCTGCTTCTCCATATCCTCCTCACACGTGCAGCTAGACATCAGGTCAGCCCATTCCAGACGCTCCTCTGGGGTCCTTGGCACCAGACTATCGAAGATCTCAAAGTAAAGCCAAGCAATGTCTTTGGCTAACTGTAGCTTCCCACAGGCAATGTGCCTCCATGTGGGCCAGAAGAGGCGTGGGTAACCTCCCTCCCTGGCTCGGGTTCGAACATATGTGGATATCTTTCTGAGATAATGAAGGCTGAATTTGGCTGGAGGAGGGAGAGGCAAAGTGCCCACTATAAACGGTTCTGTTCTCACCCACAGGTGGACAGCTGACTGCTCCATTTTAACTCAGACACCATCTGTGTCTCAAGAGGCTCCTTTGCAAATCTAGGAAACAAAGTTTCTGTGTAAATTAACTGGAAACAAAAACATACATACATTTATCATTGAGGCGCTGACAACATAGTGAACTATTTTTAAATGAAGTAGCACAGAAAGGCCGGCAGTTTGGCTATACTGAATTACAGGCAGCTGGGACTACTTAACAAAACAATTCCTACCTGTATGGTCCATGCTAGCCGTTTGTGCCTATTTGGTCAAGCCATCCTCTATCACAAGGTGCCCAGCCCACAAGAAACCCAGTGTGTTTGGCTGAAATTAATGCAATGATTTTATAAGATAAAAGAATTAAAACTAGAAGGAAACTCAGTCGGGGAGTCTACTCCCTTCATCTTATAAGTAAGGGATTTGCCTAAGGTCACAGAGGTATTATAAAGTCCTGTTGGGCTGGAGGAAGTCATCAGATCATGGAAATGGTTTAAAAGCAGTTTGTGTGCTATAGACCTCAGAGTCTTCTATGATCATACTCTTGTAAGATGATCTCACAAAGAAGAATGAAAGATTATGGGGACTAAAGCCAGCCTGAAGAGAGTTTGCCAGGAGCAGAGGAGGCAGTTACCTCCAGGGCATTAAAGGTGACAAAGCCCAGAAGACAAACGGAAAAGCTGCCAAAGTTTTCACAATCAAATTTTCTCTCCGTCTGCAACAGTGGAGTCAGTGTGCCTGGACTCTGACAGTGACCCTGGCTGGGCTTTTAGGGTTGTAGAAGAAGGCTAGATTCAGGTAAGAGTGCAAGAAGGAGGCACACACCAAAGCAAGCACCATTAGGAGGGTGATGAGGGATTTCCCTTCAAGGAGGGGAAATATCAATGGTGGGAAACAAAATCTCAGCCCCTATCAATACCAAACACAGGTGAGCAAGAGAACATTGGTGGCTGCTGCCCACCCACCCAGGTACCAACTTTACAACTTCCCTGAGAATCAGCCCCAAAGGCATCATTGGCATCCTCAGGATCGAGGGGATTAGCAGCAAACAGGCAGCCTCTGACAACCAGTGTTTTTTTCCATTGGACCACATCTTTACCACTACACAAATGACTGCATCTAAGGTGTTTGTTGGCTTTTAAAAAGCCTGTGATTTGGCAGAAGAAAATGCCACTTTGAACAAGGCTCTCTCCTACATGGTGTCTCCCATCCAAACAGTCGGTCAATAAGCACATATCAAACATCTCCTACGTGCTGGGCACCGTGCTAAGGGTTGGGGATACAAAAAGTCCTTCAAGAGTCTTTGAAAGACACAAGAGATGACCATCTTCAGTGACCCAAGGACCAGAGACACCAAGTGAGGCATGCAGCAGGGCGGTGCAGGCTGGATGGCAGCACTGACCACTACAATAGAAAAGCTTCACAAGGTGAAGCTCACACAGTTGGAATGAATTCTACTTCTTAAGCACACATCAACCAGGCCATTGTGCTGAAATCTTTCCCCTCTGGAATCTTTGGAAAACAAACCACCTGAACAACAAAGAGGCTAAAGGAAACCGTCTGTCACCTGAGAATGGAACGAGGGAACCAGACATGTTTATTCTGGAGAAGAAAAGACACAGAGGGAACATGACAATTGTCTGTATATACTCGAAAGGTTGTCATGAGGAAAAGGGATGAAACTGGTTGTGTTTCATTCCTGAGGGCACAATTTGGATCAATTGATGAGAGCAGAAACAGATTTCAGGGTCAATACAAGTTTCCTGCTTGGTGTCCCCTGGCTTCCCGCATATGCCCCCCTGAATGAGAAGTTCGACTCCAAACTTTCTCCTTTGGTTTGGTTTTGAAATTATCCTGGGAGGGGCAGGATCGTGCCTTTTAAGGCTGAAGGGGCAAGCTGTACAATTGGAGACAGCTTCCAATCCCTCCCCCATCTCCCCAGGGCCTCTGGGATCCTCTGGACCCCTGGGATTCCCACCCGAGGCAAGTCCAGGGGCACAACTTGGGGGGGTCAGGGAGACAGACTTGGGTCCCATGTTAGGGGGGGCGCTCCCCAACCGGACCCTCCCTGCTCCCCGCTCGAGAAGGCCACATGACCATCCCCCAACTTGTCACCTCCAGAGGGAAGCCCACCGAGCCCCCTCCCCCCCAAAGGAGGCCGTGGGATCACCTCCAGGAAGACGGCACTACCACCCCAATTGGGGGGCTGCATGACCCCCCACTTTACAGGAGAAGCTGTGATGCCCCAGCAAATGAGACCATAGGACCCCCTCCTCAAATGGGGATAATCTGAGACCCTCCCTCTCCAATGGGGAGAAACTTGGATCCCCCTCAAAAGGGGAGGCCGGGGGGCCCCCTAAAATTGGACGGCATGGGATGACCCCCCACAACTGAGGGAGAACCTGAGATCCCCCTCAAATGGGGAGCTCTGGAGCCCGCCTCTCTTAAAAGGGGGGGTATCATGGGTCAACCTGGGACTGCCCTCCGAAGGCGTAATGACCCCCACCCTCCCAGACCACCGGCCCTGGACGTTACCTGCAGGAACCGCCCGAGGCAGAGCAGGGGGCGGGACGAGAGGGACTGCCCCGACATCCCCAGCGCCTGCGCAGAAGCTTCCTCTGCGGAGGCTGAGGGGAGCCACGGCGCAGGCGCGCAGGCACAGCAGGAGACACTCCAGTCCGCCGGCAGATCTGGAGCGGCCTCGGAAGGCTCCTGCGAGACGAATTCGGCCCGGTCTGCCGCGAGATCACGTGGTGCTTCTCGGCTCTCACGTTGACAATGCCCCCCTCGGAAGTCTGTATCAGTGGTGAGGGCTCAGTAAAGATTCAGTTGCAGTCCAGCCCTGACTTTGAAAAAACCTAACCTTCCTGTGTCCCAGTCTAGGACTGCCGTAAAACTCCCGATGATTGGTTCGGGATTAGGTAAGACGAGCCATCGCTTTTAGGGATTGGCAAAGCGAGACAGGAGGCGGGGCTCACGAAAAGCGCTACTGCCCGCAATTGGCCAGCAGTCCGTCGTTTTGCTCCAATCCGAGAGCCGCGTATCTCTATGGGAAAAAGGAGGGGGCGCTGCGACGCCGGTGACGCTGCCGCCTGTGATTGGTCGACCCTAGGATGCCGCTCTCCGGGTCCGTCCCTCCCGGGAACGCGAGCTAGGCGTTGAAGTGTCCGTCGGTGATTGGTCGTTGCGCCGGCACGCGCTGATGCCCTGGTCACTGATTGGCCTGGCGGTGCATCGGCCCCGCCTCCCGCGGGGAGCGGGGACTCCCGGGATAGGGGAAGAAGGTGCGGGCTGTCGCTGAGGAGACTGACCATGGCCCCGCATAGGCTGGGCGGCTTGTGCCTCCTGCTGCTCTACATGCTCGGAGCCGTGATGGCGGGGTGAGGAGAGACAGCCTCGGCGCGGAGGGCATGAGGAGGCGGGGCAGGAAGGATCGGGGGGGTTGAGGGGCTGAGGGAGGGAAGCGCTGCCGGTGATTGGGGGTGATGGGGGAGGGGACGAGGGGGTCTGAGGACTGAGGGGGGGCAGGGCTGTGATGGGGAAGGAGTTGGGGGCCGTGTGAGGGAGAGACTGAGGGGGCAGGGGTGGAGGGGCTCGGAGCTTTGCTGGGGGCAGCTGAGGACTGAGAGGTCAGGGTTCTCTGTGGTGGGGGAGGGGATGAGGGGGCAGCGTCCAGGACTGGGGGGCAGGGCTGCCGGTGCCAGCAGGAAGGGAGGGGGCTGGGCTCCCCGTCCTGGCTAGAGAGGAATGGAAGGAGGGACCTGGGGGGCGCTGGGGGAGAGGTGAGGGAGCCCGTCCTGGGGGGTCACATCCGGTACTGAGGTTGGCCTGAGGCAGGATTGAGCAGGTTGAGTGGATGAGGGAGACGGGACTGGAAGGTGAGGAAAGTGGGGGCGTCCTGGGGGGCAGAGTAGGGGGGCCGTGCTGAGAGAGGTGAGGGGGGTAGGACTGCCTGGGGGGGACCATGTTTAGAGAGGTGAGGGGGGTAGGACTGCCTGGGGGGGCCATGTTTAGAGAGGTGAGGGGAGTAGGACTGCCTGGGGGGTGCCGTGCTGAGGGAGGTGAGGGGGGTAGGACTGCCTGGGGGAGGTAGAGTGGGGGGACTGTGCTAAGAGAGGTGAGAGGGGTAGGACTGCCTGGGGGAGGTAGAGTGGGGGGACTGTGCTAAGAGAGGTGGGGGGGGTAGGACTGCCTGGGGGAGGTAGAGTGGGGGGACTGTGCTAAGAGAGGTGGGGGGGGTAGGACTGCCTGGGGGAGGTGGAGTGGGGGGACCGTGCTAAGAGAGGTGGGGGGGGTAGGACTGCCTGGGGAGGGCCATGTTTAGAGAGGTGAGGGGAGTAGGACTGCCTGTGGGAGGTAGAGTGGGGTGACTGTGCTAAGAGAGGTGAGGGGGGTAGGACTGCCTGGGGGAGGTAGAGTGGGGGGACTGTGCTAAGAGAGGTGGGGGGGGGTAGGACTGTCTGGGGTGCATAATAGGGGGACCATGCTAAGAGAGAGCTGAGGGGGGTAGGACTGTCTGGGGTGGGGCAGGGCTCTTATGAGGAGGGGTCCGTGGCAGGTGCATTACTAGAAATGTCTGGAGATAGACTTGTAGGAGCCGTGGTCATTACCTGTCAGGTGGGAACAGAAGCGTGTTTTGCTTGGCCCCGAAGGACTGAATTAGGAGCCAGCAGGCAGAAGTGGCAAAGTGGCTACTTGAGCCCTGAGGAAAAGGGAAAAAACAAGAATAAAAACTGCTAATGACTAAAGCTATCCGAAAGTGAGACGGAGGCCTCCAGACGTTATGGACTGCAGGCAGTAAGGTCTTCAAGAAAAAGCTCAGTAACCAGATTTATAAGTTAATGTTGCAAGAGAGCAGGGTCTTATTCAGGTTAAGGTTAGAGTCCTTCCAACTCCTCTTCTGTGGTTCTGGGGTAGGAGGGAGCATGACCAGTGGAAGACTGAGGAGGTGAAAAGGAGCTGAGCTGAGAAATTGATGGGCGAGTCACAGGTCTGTGCTCCCCTTTACTGGGGGACTGGCCTATGGACAGACTGACTAGTGTGGGAGAAGGGAGTTGATGTCATGTTTCCCCTCTGGAGGGAATGTCTTTTTAAAAAGCTGAGGAGTGACTGTCAAGCTGAGTGGTGTGTAACGGAGACACAAACTACACTGAGACAAAGGAAGGGAGAACCTTTGGGAACCATTGTCCTTCCCAAACCCAATGGAGTTTATTGGACATCATCAGCATCTTGAGTTCCTTGTGTCCCTGTCTAGGCCACCTCTGAGTGCCAGTGTGAAGTAGTGCAGAGAGCACAGTTGGAGGCAGAAGACCTGAGTTCTAGTCCTTGTTCCATCATTTATTAGCTGTGTGACCTTTTAGATGTTACCCTCCCTTTATCTGTAGAATGAGGATAATAAGGTGTCTGAATGAAGGCAGGGGACCAGACAATATGATCTAGTAAGGTGCTTACCGCTTTAGGATTCTATGGGAGGTCATAGGTAGTCATTTCTTTAGTACCATGAGATGATTTCCTCCAAAGTGTTCTATTTTTTCAACTCAACCAGCACAGAAGAAGTGTATCTACTATGTGAAAAGTACTCTGCTAGGCAGTGGGAATTAAAAAAAACAAACCCAAAACTCTGTTCCCAAGGATTTTACATTCTGAGGGGTTAAAAATAAATGTAGAGAGAAGCCAAACTGAATAATTTGAGAAAGAAGAGAATATGAAAAACTGAAGAACACTAGGAAAGGCGTCTGGTTGGAGATGGTGCCTGAGCACCACTAAGTCTTCCTTATAAGTAAATATAATCTCACCACTACTTAGAAATAAAGCATTAATGTGTCTCAAGGTTTTTAAGTGTCATTGAATTGTGGAAGTCTGTGTAGAAACTGTGTGTTTCTTGTACGATATGCCAGTCATACTTAATGTGGCAGGTTAATATTATATCATGTACCTGCTGCCTCCTAATTGAGATTTTTGAAGTGTTACTGCCAAAACAGATTTTGTGAAAATATTTTACGCTTCTAGAAAGATCACTTGTTTTATCCCAGACCATTTTTATTAGCTTGCTCTGATCAAACCTAGTTCTAAAACAGGATTAAAATTTGTTAGTTATAACAATACTTTTGATTTGTATCATTCCTATAGTTGAAAACTTTAAAATACTTTTACAAATTATCAAATAGGTCACTCAGTAGTTTAAACACCTTTGTGCATATTTTACAACCTGAGATTGATTTACTTCTTTTACCTAGAGTCTAATGGGAAAGAGATCCTTTGACAGAACTCCTAAGTCCCAAGGGTTCTGTACAACACTGGCCTACGTCCTGGAGTACAGCACTTTTACCACCATTACACCTTCATCTCTACCGTTCTGGTACCAATACCTACAGTTGTCAAGAATGATGTGACTTTCCCTTGGAAGATGAGGAGGGCTGTTACTTATAATTTATTCATGATAACTTGTACCAGGAGAGGAAATAATTCTAGGAGGAAGAATCTTTTTTTCATGAATTTGATTCCAAAGTATCTTCCCAGCAGTGAGGTCACTGTGCTTTAGGAACTAATCTTTCCTGAAGGTTTATTGAACTTTGGTGAATTTTTACCAGTTCTTGTGAGCTGCCTTTGGTCTACTAGGAGTAAGTCAGAGTGTGCGTTTTTGTAAGGCTTACATAACCCTTTTCTCATGAGGCAGGAACTGTATTAGTCTCATTTTATTGATGAAGGTTAGATGGTCCAGGTTGCCTATAGGCCTCATAGTATGCTGTATTGTATTTTTATTTATTTTCTCAAGTATTTTCCAATTACATCTTATTCTGGTTCTGGCCAGCACTGAGAAGTTTTGTGGGCTGCTTGCAGTGAGGCCTCTGGAGTAGATGACTTGCCCAAGGTCACACAGCTAATCAGTGTCAGAGCTATTGAACCCAAGGGTCTGCCTCTTTCCTTTGAGTCTAGAACCTTTACTGAATTGCCTTGTTGTAGACTGGGCATGCCAGCAATCAGTCATGTTCCTTTCTGTTGTACTACTCGAGAGGTGTGGTAGTGAAGCTGTTGTGTTGGGTTTTCCCCCCTTAAACAAAAACATCAGAAATCATAAATTCAAATGAATGTTGTTCCCTTCAGAGTAGACAAGTCACCTTGGGAAGCTCCATGTGGATTCCAGTGCTCAAAATGGTTTGGGACCTCTGTAGGAATCTGTTTCAGAGCCTGCTGCACATTCTTTGGAACACCCTCAGTTGGGGTAAATTGTCACCCCTGGAGGAATGATTTGATTTTTAAAAACAGCCAAAATTTGTTCTGGGCCAAATGTGGTAAATAAGATGGGTGATCATCCTGGATAATACTGGTTTGGAATTTTAAAAAATGAAGCATGGCTATATAATAATTGATTTTCTCGTGTAGCTCCCTATGAAGGTGGTTCCCAAAGAGAATTTCTAAATAGCATTTGAGCAAAATTAGAATTCAGGGGATCAGTAGAACTAGTGGAAAATAGCACTCATGATAAGTGTTTGGTCTCACAACAACCATCGAAGGTAGACAGTACAACTTTTATCTCCATTTTACAGATGAGGAAGCTGAGGCTCAGAAAGGTAAAATGATATACAGCTAGTAAGTGGCAGAGCTGGGACTCAGACCCAGGGCTTCTGACCCCATTCTGACCCCATTCCCAGTGTCCTTCCCACTCCCCACGACTGCCTCTCCAAACGTATAGCCTCTGAAGGTGACTACTTTGAAGGGGACAACATTTATTTGCATGTACAAGTTCTGGTTTGTTAAAAATTAAATCTTAGAGTCACACTTCTGGTATGTTCTTTGATTTTTCTGAGGAAGAAAAAGCTAAGGGAGTATTTTCCACAAAACTGTCTAAAACTCTTATAACCAAGTGATTTCTTCTCCCCAGGCGAGATTTCTATAAGATTCTAGGAGTACCTCGCAGTGCATCTGTAAAAGATATTAAGAAGGCCTATCGGAAACTGGCTCTCCAGCTTCATCCTGACCGGAACCCTGATGACCCACGAGCACAAGAGAAGTTCCAAGATCTTGGGGCTGCCTATGAGGTTAGTAAGAAAATGCACCTGTCACAGGTACTCCGACATCTATCTGTCACCGAGCAGGACTCAAACTTTTTGCTTGGGGAGCTTCCATCTTAAGTAGGGCAGGTGGAAATATAAGGAGGATTTAATGCTAAACCATATGTGGCCACCATACTCATCTTCCTAGATAACTTATGCTTTGTTTTCCTTCATTTCCATCAGGAAAGTGAAGGTGAAGAAACAAATGGGACCTAGGTATACATCTTTGGGGAGCTGGAGCTAAAAAAAATGGTACCGCTTTTGACTTACCTTTCCTCTAATGAAGATATAATGAGCCACCTCACTGTGTGCTCACTATGCTCAGGGATCCTTTTTCTCTTCTAGCAAAATGACCTTGGTGAAAGGTAAATGAATTGCCCAAGTGGGGGAGTGAGAATTCTTGAATTCTTACTTCTTCCTCCTTTTTGCTAGAAAGGAAGTAATGGAAAACAAACATGAAAATTAACCTTAGTGGTAGAAAATACTCTTAAGGGGAAGGTGTTGATAGCCACTAGTCTTTCTGATGCTTGTGCTTTGTAGCTTAAGACAGAGTTCTTATATCCCCTCCTAGGTTGTAAAAGCACACCCCAGGTAACCAAGCATCTATATAAGCATGAAGTACTGGTTTGTTCGTCAGTGAAACTCAGGGCAGATCTGGTTCCTTTAATATTGCTTCCTTTAACTCTATAACTCAAGTACAAGATCCTGGCCCTGCCTTATACCAGCTGTGTGTGACCTTGGGCAAGTCACTTTTTGGGCCTCAGTTTAAAATTTGTATAATGAAAGTGTTGGACAAGGGATTTCCAAGGTTTCTTCTACCTCTTGAAATCCTGTAATCTTCCTTTTACACATAGTTCAAGAAAATTATATGTGTTATCTTTCAAAACTAGCACTTTTGTCCTTCTCTGCAACCATACTTACTCTCCTTCAACACTGCATATCATTTGGATGAGTATCTTTTTGCAGAAATTCCAAAGCTAACTGTAAGCTCTTCTTATGCTAACAGTCCACATTTATGCAGCTTACAGCTTCTCCTAACTTCAATCAGTCTTACATAGGCTCTTCCCCCACCCAGAGCTCTGTCTCATTATTAATAATCTCATGGCCCACACATTTGACTCTACTCATTAAAACTATTAGACACTTTTTCTCTTCAAGATCTTCTTCTCAGTCCCAGTGTGAACACCTATATTTTTTAACTAGAATCTTTTGGGCTAGATATATCATCTTGCACTAGGAGCATCTAATTTTTGAAATTCTACATAAAAACTTGTGTGTTCCCTTTCCATTAAATTTTATTCAGCCGTGATTCTCATTCATTCTTAGAATGTTCAAAGGACAGGAATATTACAGAATCTAGATAATTGAGTATTTAACACTTGAGCCTGTCCCTCACCAACCCTCGGTATACCACAAGCAACAGCCGTTTTTTTTCCTTAAGAAGATGCCTGTTAGTTTAGATAAGGAAGCCTATGATGGTCCCTTTTATCCAATATTATTATTGATGGTGCAAGAACACAACAATTGATATCTTGGTGACTCATTGGCCTCTAGTATTCACAGGTCAGGTATGTACTCATTCATTTGTGAAGTGAGGGATTTAGCCTAAAAAATAGCTCTCTTTTTGGTAGTGTACAACTTCAAAGCACTTTCTTCACAACTTTGTTATGTCATAAGTTTTTAGAAATTGAAAGCCCTCAAAGCCCTTCAAGTGAAATCCCTTCATTTTAGGATGTGGGAATTGAGCCCAGAGAGGTTTTAGCACCTGGACTAGCATCACACAGTTAATAAGTGTCAGTGGTAGGATTTAAATCAGGTCTTCCTGACTCTAAGACTTTGAAACTAACATGTTAGGTACATCTCACCCTGTCTCCCCATGTCTTGGGCCCCCTAATTTTAGACATGTCTCAGTGGATTTAGAAAAACAAACACAAAACTTGAATAAGTCAAGGGAAACCAGGACCACCTAAAGCTTGAGCAGGTAACACGAAAACACTTTGGTTAGCAGGTCACTAGGATCTATTTTGATCTCCACATGGGCAGCCCATCCAGTAAGTTAGAATCATAACAGGAGGAATAATATAAAAAAAAACAGGGAAAGGAAAGAAAATGAATGTCTGTCTGTAGGCACAGATTCCTTAGTAGTCAGACTAGGAAGATGACAGCTGAGGTGACAGCTGAGGTGGTAACAGACAGGGAAAGTGGGACTGGGGGAAGTGGGGGCATTACTAGAAGTTGTGGCAGAGCTGGCTCTCTGGGTCTGGGCTGAGCTTAGAAGTGCTATAATTCTGTTACAGAACCTCAAGGACAAAAACCAAATGTGCTTTAATACAAACTTCTCTTGTTTATTGAGGAGGGATCAGTGATAATGCTTTACTAAGTTGAGTAAGTATGGTTTGGTTGCCCAGCATATGAAGAAACCATACTTCTGGCTTTCCCCCTTTTTTTCCCATATTAATAGTAATAAAGAGTCTTCAAGACTCACTATTGAGAAGCAGCATAACCTTAGAATTAGGAAAACTTGGATAGTCAGGTGACCAAAGAGTCAGGACAGCCTGGATGTAAGTCCTGCTTCCGTTCTGTCCTGGTAGTGTGACCCTTAACGATCAATTCACCTCTAAATCACTACCCCAACCCACTCTGTAAGACTGAAATTAGCAGACTGCTTAGCAATCTATATTGGTGGAAGTACTTTCCTCTTTGGAATTTCCTTATCCCTCTTAAATCACAGGTCCAGACCCCAAAAGCTTACTATTAATCTGCAAAAGGTAAAGAAACTAGGCATTGAGTCATCTACTTTCTGTTACTTCATCAAGTTGTCATTACTAAGACAGTAGTAATAATTTACTGATAATGATAGTAAGTTGTAGTGTTTGTCCAATTCTAGGTATAATAAAACTGAGTGATCTAGTCCCTTTACCTCTTCCTCTATAAAATGAGGGTGATTGTTTCAGCCCTGACAACCTCAAAACCCTGTAGAAAGAGAGACACTGAGACTGAATTCACTTCATTGCCATAAATGAGAGCACATAAAGTAGACTTGAAGGTAAAAATATTAATGAAACAGGTTGTATCAGTTCTTCAAAAGGTTTGGGACTTTACTAGTGCTAGTGTAGACTCTACAGTTACAGATCACAATCTGTCTGTGTCTTTATTAGCTGCTGTGGCCAGAATACTATATGGGTGACCCCCCACACCCAACCTCCCATCACTTTGTGGTGATGAGCCTCTCTGACCTCAGGATAGTGGACAAATAATATGAGCATTCCATGCCCCTACACCAGGGCCTTCTGGCATGGTAAGGACCATTTATTTCTTTTTCTTCTCCTTTGCCTTTGGAAACTAAGGACTACCTGCACCCCATAGTAAGGCACTGGAGTAGGATTTTAGTGGAGATTGTCCAACAGATTGATCATTAAAAGCAATGCTGAGTGCTGCATTTTTTCCAAGATTAGCTGCCAACAGATTTCCTTTTGTTCCTAGTTCTTTGGGCTGGCATCTGTCTTATGATACAGGCCTGCTTTTCCTCTTTCAGGATGCTTATGAACCACGTTTATCCCTCTGAATATGTGTGCAATATTTACAGTTGTTGCCATGATTCCCCTCTTCCCCATCTCGCACCACGCAATGTAGTGTTTGTATCTTCCTTCACTTCTACCGATGCAGCTTTTCCCCTTTTTTCTTGGGCCATTGAAAGAAAAGATTGGTTATAGTTTTCCCCTTCAGTCTGCTGTTCAGTGGTAATTAATCATATTAAAATGGAGATTGTATAACACATTACTTTGAGGACATCTGTAATAAAAAGCAAATACTTGTTAGAAATAGGAAAAATTTGCAGGAGTTTATGGAACCATCAAGGGATTAATTCTAGTTAATGTTTGTAACTCTCTAAGGTTTCAAGATGCTTCATGTCCATTATGTCATTAAAGGAAATGTAAGTAGATATTGTTACATCAGTATTAAAAGAATTAGGGGAAGACCTCATTGTATGAGGCAGATCTTATGAGGAACTTGGACCAGCATCATCCAGAATAAGAAAGCAGAATTGTTCAGCCTCACAAAGGGAATGCCTGCAGGATCCCAGGGAGGGAGCTAGGAGCCTGCCTCCAGTGCATGAAGACTGAGGAGACAGTGACACCTGGCTGTTGACCCAGGGGACCTCTTCAGTGATAGGGAAGTAAGAAAAGGGGACGGTTTGAGCGAGGGAGGGTACAAAAAATAATCTTACTCTGACTCAATAATCCAGTTGGAGGGAGGGTACCATATAGCACTTTGTCTCTCTAATTTTCTGTCAGACTTTGACCATCATTCAGATTCATGTAGCCTCACATGATCATTGGCAGTGTATGCTCCATTCTTCTGGTTTTGCTTGTTTTAAACTTTACCTTCTTTGACAAAGGTCTCTCCAATTACTTTGTAGTCCTTGTATTTGGTTATTTTAATTAGATTATTCTATTCATTACATTAATATTTCTCAACTTTTTAAACCATTTCTCTACTGTTGGTCTTTTAAGTTGCTTTTAGGGTTTTTTTGCAATTACATATACTATGATATTATGAAAACTTTTTAACGGATAGCTCTAAAAAACCCCAAACGCTATCAAGTATATTCCCAACAACTGAATTATTGAGCCAGGTTTTATCCCTTAACTTTCCTCCCTCCATATCCAATCACTTGTCAAGTTCTGTCATTTCTAAATTCCAAGCAGTTTTGATGTGTCTCCTTTTCTCTGACACTGCCACCACTTGTCTGGGCTCTCCTCGCCTCTTGCCCGGACTATTTCAGTAGCCTGCTGGTTGGCTTTCCAGCTTTGAGTCTCTCCTTATTCTAGACTAAACTGGCAAACTGATCTTCCTTAAATGCAGATCTGGCTTTGTCACTTCCCTTCCCCCCATTTATTCAAGTTCAGTGATTCCCTGTTATCTCCAGGATCAAATATAAAATCTTCTATTTGGTTATCAAAACTCTCCATGACCTTGCCCCTTCCTGCCTCTCCAGGCTTCTTTCTCCCCTATATATTCTGCAGTCAAGTAATACTGATCTTCCTGCTGTTCCTCACACTAGACACTTCAGCTTCTAATTCCAGACATTTTCATTTGCTGTCCCCCATATCTGGAACTCTCTCCCCCTCACTTCTGCCTTCTAACTTCTGTCTTCATTCAAATCCCAGCTAAAGTCTCACCTTCTGCAGGAAGCCTTTCCCCTGGTTCCCTGTGGTCCTAATGCTTTCCCTCTCTTTATTATCTCCTTTTTTTCTCATACATCATTGTTTGCATGTTATGTCGCCCATTAGACTGTGAGATCCTGGAGACCTGGAACTATCCACTTTTCTTTTGTATCCCTAGGGCTTATCACAGTGCCTGCTCATAGCTGGCATTTACTGAATGCTTGTTGACTCACTCACTGGTTGCTACATCCCACCAAATTGCTCTCCAGAAAGATTCTACAGGTGATTCCACTGTGGCTCCACAACCTTGCCAACTTTGAGTTTCATTATTATTAAATATTTTTGCCAATTTGTTTGGGAACTGGTATCTTAAAGTTATCATTGAAATATCTTTGAATATTAGTGAGTTTGGCATTTTTTGAGTGACTATTAATAATTTATGTTTCCTATTTTGGGAATTCTTTGTTTATAGCTATCAACCATTTGTCCATTGTGGTCTGGAAATTACTACAGTTCCTTACATAGTTTGAATATCAAGTTTTTTTAATCATATTTAGAATATCTATAATCTGAGTGGTTTAGACTCTGGCTGCAGCAACTAAGATTACAACCTGTTCATGCCTGTGCGTCCTATGCATCCCTTTTGTGTGGCCTCCCACAAGTTCACCACAGCATTCTAGCCCAATATACTAAATCCTAAAGGCCTTGCTGGCTTTTTTCTGATATTGTAATCATGATGGTAGAACACCTGGGCTGTCCATCAGTTACCCCTCAATCTTATGTGACCAGTCCATTTTATTTTTCAGTCATACATTTCTTTGATGACATATCTTCTTCAGGTCTTTCTGGTTCCTTATTTGTTCTATGTTACAGCCTTCTTGTGCCCACGATGCATGTCTCCATTATGCTTTGAGTGATACTAGTTTTAATTTTGTTGGAGATTCTTGTTACATGACTCATATCCATATAGTATATTTGCTATGAATTTTTTCCCCGTAAATCTTAGATTAGCTTTTCATTGCCACCACCCAAGAATTCAAAGGGAGAAAGATCTTTTTTTTCTTTTAAAGATATTTCCAAGGGTTAAAGTCAGTCCACACTTTTCTCTGTTTCTCTAGAAGTACCTCCTTTATCCCATAAGTCCTGTCCAGTGTAGCCCATTGCATGTGGTCATTTCAGATTTCAGGTACATGACTTCTTGTATGTCATGTGCATGAGGAATTGTGTATACTGGATAGAAATCAGAAAGGGTCTTGGGTTACTCAGTTTGCTTGGGATAGCTTTGCAAGTTTTGTCAGAGAGGGCTTGGAAGGAATTCCATATCAGCTATTCCCCCTTTGTGTTTCTAAGGGCCCTTTTTTCAGCCTCTGTCCTTCTGGTTAAAGTTTTTGCTAGTTAACTTTCACCATTCTTTTTAGTCTCTAGGAGCTTGGTCCTTTTCTGTTGGATTCTTGTCCTCTTTGGCATGTCTGAAACTACCATCCAGATGACCATGCACCTCACTTATATAGCTCGAGGGATGATTTTTGTTTATTTGCTATATTTTATTATACTCAAAGAGATTGTGGTCCTGATGTTTTCTTTTGGTTGGAAGGCCCCCAGTTCAATTCAGGTAGCATTTATGAAATGTTTGCTATGTTCCAGGCACTATGCTAGGAGCTGAGCATACAGATATAAAAAGAAAATGGCCCTGATCCTAGGAAGCTGATAGTAATGTATGTTACATGAAAGTACTTTGGTGAGAGAATGGGAAAATAGGAACACCTGGGAGAAGGGGGCAGGAAAGTGCCACTTGGGAGGTGACACTTGAGCTGAGCCTTGAGAGGAGTTAGGGGTTCCAGGAAGCCGTGGTGAGGAAGAAGCACTCTCCTGTGCAAAGGCACACAGGTGGGACATGCAATAGCATTGACAGGAAGCTGTGCATGCACCATGTTGATGAGTGTGCGCCATGTGCGAGGCCAAGGGAAACAGACCAGGCTAGAAACCCAAGTTGGAGGCAGATCTTTAAAGTATGCAGATGTCCGAAGTGGTTGTATTTTATCCTAGTATCGATAAGGAGCCACTCTTAAATGAGAGTGATATGGTCAGACTCATGCTTTAGGAGCATCAATCTGACAGCTGGGGGAAGGATAAATTGGAGAGAGGAAATGATGGGGGCAGAGAGACCAATTAGGAGGCTTTTAGTGGTCCAACTGAGAGTTGATAAGACCACACTTCACGATGCTTTGTGAATAGAGAAGATAGATATGGGAGAGAACTCTGGGGGTAAAATCAATACTATTTAGCATTTATAAGGCATTTAAAGTTGGCAAAGCATTTTATGAATATTATTTTCCCCATTTTACAGATGAGGAAGATGTAAAAGACAAAGGTTAAGTGACTCACGCAAGCAGGAGGTATCTGAGGTCAGATTTAAATTCAGACTGTCCTGACTCCAGATCTAGGGCTCTACCCCACCCCAGCTGACAATAAAACTTGATAATTATTTAGTTTATGGGAAAGGAGGGAGTGGAAAGTAGAATTTCTTGTCCTTGAAGTTGCAAAGATGCTGGTACCCATGACAGAAATAGGGAAGTTAGGAAGTGGGCTAGGTTTGGAAAACACTGGGTTTGAGGTATGCCTGCCTATCTCAGCAGAGCTGTCCAGCAGGCATTTGATGAGGGATTGGAGTGCAGGAGAGAGACTCAGCATTTGAGCATTTCTTAATCTTTTTCTAATGAAGCATACTATTATTTAACATATGAACCATTGCTGATAATTAGGAAGTCATCAAAGTTATCTGAAAGATAACTCTTTGCTCATTCTTTAAAATTATCAAGGGTGGGGAAGACACCACAGCTTCTATTCATAATCTTGTTTCCAGGGTCTCAAAGACTTTTTATAACTCAGAACTTAGAATCATAAAATCATAGAACTGAACAGCTGTATATCACCTTGAAGATTTTTGATCCAACTCCCTCATTTTATAGATGAGGAGACTGAGACTTATGAGGAGACTGGCTTGCCAACAGCCACACAGTTTGTGAGTTGAAGAGCCCAGGACAGAACAAAGGTCCCTTCTGGTCCAGCATTCTTGCCGCTCCATCGTGTTGCTATATCCCTTGTCTAAGTTTGCCATTTGTGTTGCCTTTTAAAGTCATTACTCTTTTCAGCAGAAAATTAAAATGACTTATAGGATAATCCTCCCTCTGTTTACAGGTGGAAGTTCTCCATCAGCCTTCCATTTTCTAGGTAAAGTAAGTCTGGCTTTGTTAGCCTTTACTCAGAGAAGAAACTGGCTTCCTAGGAGCCTTGATGTGAAGGGAGCTGAGTAAATATGTGTTCTACTGCTGGGAGGGCCTTGAAAGAAGCCATGCAGGGGCAGTGAGCCCTAAGACACCCATTCTGCTGTCTTCTAAAATATACATCAACCCTGCAACTAATTGGGATCTACCCTAGGGGTTAGGTGAGTGGTTTATCCTAGGATGTTTGTAAAAAGTTTAGATGAAGATTACTTTTCATTAGAAGTCTTTAGACTGGTGTCAGGTCAGATAAATATCACTGTAGATATAACTGAGGTCAGCTGTTTCCAACTCCCTATCACGTGTCTTTTATCCTAGGTGCTCTCAGATGAGGAGAAACGAAAGCAGTATGATGCATACGGTGAAGAGGGATTAAAAGATGGTCACCAGAGCTCTCATGGGGATATCTTCTCACAGTAAGAAATTCACCTGTCTACAAACTTCCTTGCCTATAGGAATTATTCACTTATTCATGGCACTAGGAAGTTATTTTCACTGTTAGTTTCTAGAATGCGTTCTCTAAAAAATCAACCTTATAAAATAGAGTAGGAAATTTCACCTACGTACACTGATCCCTTTTTTCTCCACCCCCACTCACATCCAGCTCCATCCCTGTCAGAAGTGTGGGTGCAGTGATTATAGCCAGTAGTGGGAAGTAGAGAACCTTATAATCTAGCATTTACTGCATTCTCAGTGTCCTGGGTATATGAAGGGCTGAGCAACACACCATTCCTGTTGAGTGGTAGAACTGGCACATTCCATAATAAGATAATAGTATCCCTTTCTTAATCTTTGAAAAGCAGTATATGCCAATGTCACCTAGTGAGGCTGGAGAGGGAGCACCAGACCTGCCTGTCTACCCTTTGACTGAGGGAGACAAACTGTCAAATTGAGAGCTTTTCATGAACTACAATGATGCCGGGTAACCCAAAGTGACCACAGCTACCTCTGGGGCCTTTGATTTTGAAAGATAACACTGAGGTTTATGAGTGTGTGTGGGGAGAAGGGGAGGTGTTTAATCCAAAGTGATGCCTTTGTTGGATATGTTACTTTTGCTTATAGAAATAAGTCTTATAAAGGCTTCAGTGGAGACATTGTCTTTAGATTTTGGCTTATGTAATGACACTTAAGGGGAAAATGTGACATTCACAAAACTCAGTCTCCTCAGAACATGTGAGCAGCATAAAAGATAAAAAAGTTTGTTACCATTCCTTTTCTGGAATTACATACCTAACCTTTGTCTGTAAAAAGCCTTTGCCTAATCCTCCTTAATTTCATTTCCTCCTCTTTGAGATTATCTGCAATTTATCCTGTAGATAGATTTTATTCATATAGAATTATTTGCATGTTATCTCTCCCATTAGACTGTGAACAGAGCAGGAATTGTGTTTTGTATGTTGTTGTGTCCCCAGCAATTGTACGGTAATCTGGCATGTGGTAGGCATTTGATAAGTGCTTGCAGACTGACTGGAGTTGGTCTGAAACTTAAATTTTCCTCTCCTAATGATTCCATAATTCCTTGCAGTTTCTTTGGAGATTTTGGCTTCATGTTTGGAGGAAGCCCACGGCAGCAGGACAGGAACATTCCAAGAGGAAACGACATTGTTGTGGACCTGGAAGTTACTTTAGAAGAAGTATATTCAGGAAATTTTGTTGAAGTGAGTTGGACAGAATGGTTACCCATGTAGGCCTCAGAAATTTGCTAATGTGACTTTCTCGTCCCCATATCTTTCTTAAGAAAAAAACTTTGTGGGTTAAGAAATGTCTCAATTGGCCCATAACGTAGCTGTGTCTAGGAGGAGAGAGAGCCGTCAGGATCGTTGTTCTGGTCGCAAGGGTGGGCAGCTCTGTCAGAGGTAATTAACTTGGTTTCAGAAATCTCTTGTTCTGGCAACTTTGAGAAACGGGGCACCATGACACTCTTTGGATTGGGAGGGGACTTCACCAAAACAGAGCAATAAAATCCTATTCTGAATACTCCAGGGGAATGTTACTTCAGTGATCATGTTCTCAGTCCTTTTGGAAAGGAGATAATTCCTTTGGAACAGTTTGACTTTTTCATAAGCCTGGGTTTTCACATGTTGGGGCTGCCAGCAAACAGTTTCTTGAGGCATTTATGTCCCCATTCTGCCTGAGCCTTTGCCTTTCAGTTGAGTATTTAATTTTTTTCTAACTTAATAAGAATGATGATCTTCATATGAACTCATGACCACATCCATGAAGGAATTTGGATGTTTGGTTATACTCTAAAGAAATGGACCTTTTATTTCTTCTTACACATTAAAAGTTTGGATCTGGAGATTGTGAGGAGAGAATTCCATGCTGAGAGTTCTGAAACAAGGAAGTTATTTCATGAGAATAACCTTGAGATTAAGTCTCAGCTGTGACTGTGATAGCTTTGTGACAACTATCAGTGCTCTCCACATAGTAGGTACTTAATAAATGATTATTTCCTTTCTTCTTGGATAAATCAATGAGTCAGCTAACTATTCTTTTATTTGGTGCATGAAACCCAGGAGCAGTGGGCTGAAACAAGGAGTCTGGAGATCTGCCTGACTCCTCCTTTGCCTTCCTTTTATAGGTGGTTAGAAATAAACCTGTGGCCCGGCAGGCACCTGGCAAACGGAAATGCAATTGCCGCCAAGAGATGAGGACAACACAACTGGGCCCAGGGCGCTTCCAGATGACCCAGGAAGTGGTCTGCGATGAATGTCCCAATGTCAAGTAAGAGCTGATGGGCTCAGCCATTGATTCCGCTTTGAATTTCAGTTAGTGAGACTTTCAGTTTTTACACTTTCTTCATTTGCTCCCTGAGAGTCATTCCTTGTAACAGACTAAAAAAGAAAGATTAAAAACAAAACCAACTAATCAACATGTCACCCAAATCTGTCAATGAAGGCACTATTCCTCATTGATAGTTAATCACCAGTGAGTACAAAGAAGGGAGGAATGCTTATTGTCACATCTCTTCTTTGGGACTAAACTTGATCATTATCAGGCAATTACCAAACATTAATTAAGTGTTTTACTATGTGCCTGGAGCTGTGCTAACTACTGAGAATACCACAAAAGGCAAGACCATGGTCTCTGTCCTGAAGGAGTTCACATTTAAATGGCTCTAACATGTAGACAGCTATCTCTAGGCAGGAGATGGAAGACAGGGAAACTGGGAAAGGCCTCTCTCAGAAGAGGGGATTTAAGCTGCTTGGTGAAGGAAGCCAGGAGCCTTAATTGAGGAGGGAAAGCATCCCAGGAGTAGGGGAGAACCAGTGGCAGAGAACCGAGTCTGGAGCTGGAATGTTGGGTAAGAGATTGTAAGAAGGCCAATGGTGTTGGGTCATATAGTAGATCAAGGAGAGCAAAGTGTGTAGGAAGAGGCCAAGCTGCAAAGGACTTTAAAGGTCAAACAGAAGTGTCTATCTTGGATCCTACAGGTAATGGGGAGCCACTGGAATTTATTGAGTAAGGGCTGATGTGGTTAGATGTGTACCTTAGGAAGATCATATCAACAGCTGAGTGTACAGCAGTAGAGAGTGGAGTGGGGGAGGGACTTGAGGTAGGGAGACACACCAAAAGGCATGAGCTGAGAATCTGTACTTAGGGAAAAGAGAACACAGAACGCAGACAAGGAATGTGGAAGAAGAGACAACAGGATTGTTTTAGGAATTGTTAAGGCATTTAGAATTGTTGTAGGGACAGCAGATTGAATTTGTGCAGTGAGAGTGAGAGAAGGTGAAAGGATGACACCTCGATTGTGACACTTGGGGACTGGGAATGTGGTGGTGCCTTAACAGTAATTGGAAGATCAGAAGGAAGGAAGGATTGTGGGGAGAACATAGTCAGTTTTGTTTTGGACCTGTAGAGTTTGAAATGCCTACAGGATACCTAGTTTGAAATGTCTGTTAGTAATTACAGAGATTGGAGGTCAGAAGAAAGGTGAGAGCTGGAAATGTGGATTTGGGGAATTACCTGAATAGATTAAAAACCCTGGGGACCTGAAGAGATCATCAAAGAAGAGAGCCTTGGGGGACACCTCAGTTAGTGGGCAGGAAATAGAGGGGAAAAAATCAACAGAGGAAACTGAAGAAGCATCAGACGCATAGGAGGAGAACGAGGAGACAGCAGTGCCCTGAGCACCTAAAGCAGGTGATTGACAGTGTCAGAGGCTACCTAGAAGGGTGAGGATGGAGAAGAGGCCACTGGATTTGGCCATGAAGAGATCATTGGTAACTTTGGAGAGGGGGGTTTCAGTTGAATGAAGAGGTACGAATCCAGATGGCATAGCTTAGAATGGAGTAAGAGGAGAGGATGTAAAGACCTGGACTGTAGACACCTTTCCTCAGGAATCTATCCCAGAAGGGAAGGAGAATTATGAGATTAGAGGTAACAGGGAGTGAAGGATCTCACACACACACATGCATGCATGCACTCGCTCACACGTGCGCGACTTAAAATGAGATCAGTTGACAAAGGTGAATTTTTGGTTTTGCTTTTTCAAATTCACTTGTACAGTAAATTTTGTTCTAACTTCATTTTTATTTTGTATATGTCTTTTTTAAGTGTAAACAAAAGATTGTAAGTTTTTTTCTTATCTGATTTGTTAACTCTTTCATATTATTGGATTTAGTCCATTTGCATTTAAAGTTATGAGTTAGGCTTATATTTTATTTGTCTCTAATATAATGTCCCACTTCCCTCCTGTAATGACAGTTCTTTGGTTCAGTTATTTTAGTTTAATCTACTTTAAGGTAACCATCTTGCCACAGGCTTTTTCCTCTCATTTACACGTTCTCTTGCCTAACTTTGGAGTTCTGTTTCACTTATTAGTTCCTTTCTCTTTCTTCCTTTTATCTAGTTACTTAATTCTTCTCCCTTTTTTATTTTCTCTCAGGTAAGTAGTCAGATAGGCTTTCCTTTTGTCTGTTTCACTTAGCTTGCCTTGTTTACTTTAAATTTCATTTTCTATGCCTTTTTATAAAAAGGATCTCTTTCCCTCATTCTCTTCATTATTTCTTTTCCCTTTTCTGTCTGTTCTAGACTTCTCTTATGTGATTCATGGCTCTTAAATACTTATTCCTTCTTTAATCTCTATATTCCCCATAAATTTTAGCTTGTAAGGTACCTGTTTGGTGTTCCCTCTTTGTAGACAGTTTCTGTGTTATCACCTTATATGTCTTGCCCCTAGATCCCTTTTTTCTGTTGCACTTCACTCTTAGAAGGACCAATTCCTGCAGGTTCTAGAGAAGGCAGAGAAGTATCACCCATTGTGTTCATTGCTGCCCTTTGTCCTCCTTTTCTTTTCCCATTTGCCATCCATGCTCTCCTGCTCCCAGGAACTCTTGATTGCCCTTTTCTGAGACAGTGGGAATAGTCTCTAAGCTCTTCAGCCCTGCAGACTCTATCCACTTTAAAATCCCCGTCTCTCATTACAGAATATTTCTTTTTCCTCATGGAAGCATTCTTCAGTGGGAAGCCCTCCCACCACGGAAACAAGATTTTCCTCTTTCTCCTTTCAGTCCCTCTGTTTCTTTCCTCACCGTTCTCTTGTAGATCATCTTCTTCCCAAGAGACCATAGGACCTATTTTTCCTTCATTGTTAACTTTGGAAGTGATTAAGGTGCATTGCATGTTTCCCTCTGTCTTCTAAAATCCCTCTTGCCCTTGTATTCTGCAGTATTTGTTGTCCCACAAAAATCTTGGGTTTGCCATTGTGAGGTTTAGTCCACGTTTCAGGTATATTATTCCACCATCTCTTCTATTTGACTTATGCTTTCACCTGTTTCCTTGTGTCATTTTAGAAAGAAATCTTTTCTTGATCTCTCTGTTGTTCTTCGTAGCTGTATTTATTTATCTTTCTTGTATTTCTGATGTCGGCAGTGTTTGAATAACACTTTTTTTCAGGTCCAGTTTTCTTTGTAGGAATACTTTGAACACCCCTTTTTCACTGAACAGCATCACCATAGTTGTGTATTGAGTTCCTTTGCCCTTCTGAATACATTCCATTTTCTCCTGCAACTTTTGGTAGATATAAAATAGTCTTATGTTATTAAGATTTCCTTTCCTTTATATTTGAAGACCTTTTTCCCAGTCTTTTGCAGAATTTGTTTGTAATTGTTACATCTAACCACTACGTGTCAGAGAGTTTGCTGCAGAGATTTTTTCCCCTTGGAGAAAACTGTTGATTCTTTGAGTTGACGCTTTGTTTTCTGTGTTTAGAAGTTCTGGGCAATTTTCTTGTATTATTGATTGATTACATTGTGATGTTGAAGTTTTTTTGATTTCTAGGAGACCTGTCTTCAAGATTAATATATTTCATTTATATGAAGAGGATGTTGTCTTCTAACATTATTGCTTTTTTTTTCTTCTCTTCTCCTATATTGTCCTTCACTTGTGTGTATTTGCATTCCCAATCAGTCACTCTTTTATTTCTTTGGTGAAACTTGCCCCCATAGATTGAAAATGTTTTATCCTGCCAGTTATTTCTGCTCTCACAATTCTTGTTACTCTTTTAAAACATCCTTTCTTGGGAATACATGGAGTCCTCTGCCTCTTCAGATGTTGATTCATTTTTCTTTCTCTTAGAATATTATTCAGATGTCTGGATTTGTTTTGTACATCTGTAGGTTATAGCAATTTCTGTAATAAATATTTTCCATGTTGGTTTATGCTAAGGATCATTTTTTTTCCTCTTGAGGTCTTTAATAAATTCAGTCTTTTTTTCTCCTTATATTCCCGTATTCCCTCTCTGATTCCTTTCCTCTTGATGGTGGTTTCTTTGGGAGCTGGATCTCAAATCTATCTCAACATCCCCACAGGGCAGCACACATTTCACTGGCCTTGGTTTCTGTCCCAAGTGACTTCTGAGGAGGCAAAATTGGCCCCCATTGGATACCAGTCCCCTTTCCCTCAGGCTGGTATCTTGCTCCAGTTCAGTCTTCACCTCAGTTTTCTGAGTATGATTGCAGCTCAAAGTGCTGCCACACTGTAGAGTAAGCATGTGGGTTGGTTTGTTCATCCCTGCCGGAGCGTGACTCGCTGGTGGGTGAGGGAATGCTGAATGAGCAAGTTAGAGATTTGCCTCCTCTGCTGTTAATTCATCAGATATTTACCTCATTCTGGATTTTTTGTCTCTTAGAGCACAAAGACAATTAAAATTGCTTTATCTCTCGAACATAATTCTTATTTTGAAAAGGCTTGAGAGGTCATAAGGATCAAAGAAAGTGTCTGGTCCTCCGACCAGATCAGAAATTTCAAGTGACAGATTTTGATAATGTTCTTAATTTCTACTTGATTTGCTGGATTATGTTTATAGCACAAATTTGCTGTAACCAGAAGTATAGACTAGAAATGCATGATTTTGTGTTTTGGCTATTTTTATCTACTAATAGTGCTTTGTTGATCTTGTTTTCAGTTTGACTTACGAGTAGTTATTCCGACTGATGATTCTTTTCATTCAGCTGACTGATATTGTACTTCTGAAGGCCAGTGATTCCTTTACCTCCCTCTTTTGGAGAACGTAATTGTTCTAGGTCTTTACAAAAGATAGTACTATGGAAGTATAAAGGAAATCCCTGATCAGTTCGGCTCTGTGTCACGATTCTTGAAAACAGTATGTTTGGTGCATCCCCTATTACTTGCACCAAACACTTAGGTGACTCTCTGACCTCATGGATGTGAATATTGCTTCTGTCAGTATAGATTTCTTCTCATCTTATTTGGTTCTTGCCCATGTTATCCAAAAGATCTTTCACAGAGGATCTGCCCAACATATACTGGAGCATTTTCTCTTAATTTCTGTATTTTGTGGGGAGCAGTGCAGCATTCAGCCTCTACTTCCTCCATTAAGGGACTGGCTCAGCATCTTTTCCTGTCATATGTTTACTTACGTAACTTCACCATTGAAAATTTGCTGCATCCTGCTTGAGCCCATTGGGTTACCTGCATCTTAGTGTTCCTCATTTTTTTGGAGAATGACTAATGGAGAATGTTATGGGATATTACTACCCTGAATGAGACAATGAGTGTAACAAATTCTGAGAAGCCTAAGAATTCTTCACACTATGAACTGGGGCACAGTGAAATAAAAACCTAGAAACTGGTATCTACGATGACGGTAATGTAAACAGGAAAGAAAGAAATGGAATGCTGGGTAGTAATCATTGTTGTCCAAGAGACGACTGGAGATCACATACTTCATCTCTTGACAGAGATCAGGAAAACTCTGGGTGTGGATAGTGTATATACTCTCCGGCATGATTACTGGATTTGGTTTTGTGGGACTGGTGGTAATTTTTTTTTAATCTTGGTTATAAGGTTTGTTTTGGCTATGTGGGGAAGGAGAAGAGATACATCCTAGTGATATAAGAACATCAGATATAAAGAAGGGTGGCAGTGCTTAATTTTCACAACTATCACTGAAGAACATTTGTATTGAGTGATGGATCTTTGTGTAGAAGAGCACTTTGGGATCACTTAAAAGCTCTGTATGTGGTTTCCCAAATACAGTCTAACTCACTTTCTTCCTCTTGCTTAATTCATAGTGTCCATCTTGTCTCTAATGTATGTGCTAATTTTTTGGACCAGTCATTTAGCTGAATGTATCTATACCATAGGCAGTTTTAAATTCAGCTAGTTTTTCCTGAATGGATTGTTCAGCTGACTTCTTGAGTAATCCTGTATCCTATTAAGGAGTTCCTGTAATTTTCTGGGCTTAGTGCTGTCAGTGAGGGCAGCTAGGTAGCACAGTAGATAGAGTGCCAGGTCTGAAGTCAGGAAAACTCATCTTTGTTTTTTTAATTTATCATTTTCCCCCTAATTACATATATAGACAATTTCAATATTCTTTTTTGAATTTTGAAATTTTGAATTTCAAATTCTCTCCCTACCTCTTTCCCCCTCCCCCATTGGGAAGGCAAGAAATTTGACATGTTATTCATGTGTGGTCATGTAAAAATCATTTCCATGTAAGTCATGCTGTGAAAGAAAACACAGACCAAAAAAACCAAGAAAAATAAAGTATCTTTGATTTGCAGTCAAGCTCCACCATTTATTTCTCTGTCGATAGTACCTTTCATTGTAAGTCCTTCAGAATTGTCTTAGATCATTCATTGTATTCCTGAGAACAGCTGAATCATTCACAGTAGATTAGCACACAGTGTTGCTGTTCCTGTGTACAGTGTTCACTTTGCAGCATTTCATATAGGTCTTTCTAGGTTTTTCTGAGAGCATCCTGTTCATTATTTCTTTAAGCACAATAGTATTCCATCACAATCATATCCAACAACTTGTTCAGCCATTTCCCAGTTGATTGACATCCCCTCAATTTCCAGTTCTTGGCCACCACGGAAAGAACTGCTATAAGTATTTCTGTACATATAGGTCCTTTTCCTTTTTGTGTTTTATCTCTTTGGAATACAGACTTAATAGTGGTATTGCTTGGTCAAAGGGTATGCATAGTTTTATAACCCTTTGGGCATAGTTCCAAATTGCTATCCAGAATGGTTGGATCAATATACAACTTTACCAACAGTGCATTGGTGTTTTCATTTTCCCTTATCCCTTCCAGCATTTGTCATTTTCCTTTTATGTCATATTAGCCAATCTGATAGGTGTGATGATAGCTCAGAGTTGTCTTAATTTGCATTTCTCTAATCGATAGTGATTTAGAGAATTTTTTCATATGATTATAGTTTTGATTATTTGGTCTAAAACCTGCCTATTCCCTATTCTTTGACCATTTATCAGTTGAGAAATGGCTCTTATTTCTATAAATTTGACTCAGTTTACTATATATTGAGAAATGAGTCTTTATCAGAGATATTTGCTATAAATTTTTTCCCACAGTAATGATTACTGACTATGTATTTCCCTCCATCCTGTTCTTCCCATGTTTATTCTGCTCTCGCTTTCTCCTTTCACCCTATCCATTCTAAAGTGGAAAACTCATCTTTGTGAGTTCAAATCCTGCCTCAGACATTTCACTGTGTGACCCTGGACAAGTCACTTTACCCTGTTTGCCTCACTTTCTTCATCTGTGAATTAGAGAAGAAAATGGCAAACCATTCCAATATCTTTGCCAAGAAAACCCTAAAAATGGGCTCACAAAGAATTGGACGTGACTGAAAAATAACTGAACCATGCTATGAGCACAGTATCACCCATAACTGGGACATGCTGTAGGCCTTCTCTGTCTTTTGAGGACACTCTTCCACTTGGACTGAGTAGAGGACATTCTCCGTGAAATTGGCAAATACATTTGGCAGGCGTACATATCCTTGTTATGTGATGTTTGGCATAGTAATCAGGGGATCATTCAACATTTTCTCTGTGGTTGCATTTATTATGGAATATCATAAGATCTTAGTATAGACATAAAAGACTCTTTGTTAGAGGAAGTCACCCAGGGCTGTATCTTTCACTGTCATTTCAAATGCCCTCTCTCAGTAGTCAACGATCAGGAAAGGATAGTTAGGATCTCATTATCTGTTCCCTTCAGTCAGTCAACAATTATTTATTGTGTGATTACAGAGATGTGATCTGCTATAGAAAATCATTTGCAAAAGCCTATCTGTTGTCTTCTATTTTTATCAAGGATGACTTTAATGTGTTTAGGTCATTTTCATAAAAAAAGTTTGAAGAGGAGAAAAGCGTATGGGTTGGTAGTTACTGAGGTCCTCTATCACCTTTTCTGAGTAACAGTGTTCTGTGATTTTTTTTTTTTTGTATTATTTTCGTCTCTTTATCTCCCCAAGATGTCTTATAAAATGACCCCATAGGGCTATTCCAATTGTGTCTTCTCTAGCACAGATTTCCTTGGTGGGTACTTGGTCTGGTAAGCACATATTTCTGATGTCATTGTCAGTGTTATTTCTTCTCTTGAATTGTCATGAGACAACTGAGATAATGTTTGTAAAACTCTTTATAAATCTGAAAGCAGCACATGCATGGCAATAGCCATGTCCTCATGTGGTGGCAGATTGCCTTGCATCAGTGAGCAAAACTGGTTATTCTAGAAATGTAGAGAAGTCTGTTTCAGGGACAGTATACATACATGCCTCAGTGGAAGTTTCAGAAAAATTAATTTTGCAGTTGTTTGAATGAGTGAGATGGAGCAGTTTTGTGCCAGTTTGGTGCAGTTCTTTGAGAGGCTGGAAATCAAGGTGATGTAATTACAGAAGAAGAAGATGCAGATGATAAGTGACTTCTTGGAAGGCTGTGTGTACTGGGGAGCTTTCTCCCTGGCATGTGCATGTAGGGCATGTGTACCCAGGTTTGCTGAGCAAGGGTCAGAAATAGTGTTTCTCTAGTAGAGAAGTTAGTCTGGTTAAGAAGTACTGAGCTCTTGATCACTCATCTTTGTCATTTTTTCATTCTTTTGCATTTCAGGTTGGTGAATGAAGAACGTACTCTAGAGGTGGAAATAGAGCCAGGGGTGAGAGATAGCATGGAGTATCCCTTCATTGGAGAAGGTAAAACATCAGTGTCCTATTTTCTTAGTGTTCACTCTCATTATTTGACATTTTCTCCAGATCTTTATCTTTCTGGCTGCTTAGCAGTGCTTAAAAAACACTTTACTTTACTTCAAGCCAGATAGTCATAGTCATTCTAAGCAGTAGTCTAGGTATGTATCCTTTTAGTATAATAGACAGTTTTATATCATCAACAAACTTCCAGATTTAGGGCTTAGAAAACATGAATTCTAACTAGAGTGTTTTTAAATGACACATAACCAGAGTTGATATCAGTACAACTGCTTGTGGACCACATTTCTAGTGTTGATGGTCAGTGAAAAACCCTGAAAGAGACAAATGTTTTATCATGGCAGTGAATTACTTTTCAAAATCTTTAGGAAATCGGAAAAATAATTCAGTACTTTGCTTGGAGCATCCGTCATATGTATTCAAGAGTTTTAAGCTTGATCTACCCTGATGGATACAGCTAGCTTCTCAGCTATTCCTCATGAATGCTGGTTAGCACTTGTATAGATATAGAGGCTTTCTTCTGCCATATGCTTTGCAGGTGCTTAGATTGTGACATATATTCATCTGTAACTTTCTGACCTAGGTGAGCCACATGTGGATGGGGAGCCGGGAGATTTGCGTTTCCGAATCAAAGTTCTCAAGTAAGTGGCATGATCTCAGGCATGTCGAAATTTCTTTAACAGAGAGCAGCTTAAAGTTGTCTTCCTGTGAATAGGTTCAGGATGTAGAGGCCATGCCCTCTGCCTTTCCGAGACCTCAGCACACTGATTTCATGACATTGTTATCTTGAGCCTCATTGCTAGTACTTAAATCAGGACTGAACATAGAAATTCTGTACCTTGATGAAACATTTCAGAAGTAAGTAAATAATTGAGGATTGAACCAGATAAATCAATCACTGTTCTTTGGTCTTGGAAGTGAGGTTAGGGGGGTTAAAACTACACATGTCTGTGTAGTCTAGTTTAGAAATTACAATCTGTATATGAAAAATTAGAAGGCGGACAATGATCTGTGGTATAGGAGACGTTAATGTAATGGGATACTGTAACAGAATGAAGACTAATGAAGCTGAAGACAAGGACCAATTTGGGAGATATATTTATGAAATAATGCAAATGGAATTAAAGCAGAACCAAAAGAATGGAGTCCTTAGTGACTAGGATTACGTTGGAAATCAGTGGGCAGTGCTAACTCAGCACCCTTAGGTGATTGGTGTTCACTGAGAAGTTCCCAATAAAACATTGAATTGAGGAAAAAGGGATTCCACAGAAAAATTGAACTAACCAAGGCAGAGAGGAGCCTGCATTGAAGGGCCTCTGGACATGGAATTATTCCTCACTGTAATGGGAAAAGTTCCCTAACTCCATCTTTGCATTCTTCCTCATGTTCCAAGGAAGGGATTCAAAGCCTGGACACTTCTCAGGAAGTCCCATCTCTGTTCTTATTTGCTCTGCAGGCACCCCGTGTTTGAGAGGCGTGGAGATGATTTATACACAAATGTGACTATCTCCCTGGTGGAGTCACTGATAGGCTTTGAGATGGACATCCAGCACCTGGACGGCCACAAGGTAATGCTGTCAGCCACCACCAGCCTTGGGGTCTGCCTCCTCCCATGGCCTTCCTGAAAAGGGCAGACCATTAGAAAGTCATCAGCTTGTGGCATCGTCTAGTGCTTCTTGATATGATGAATGGTCAGTAGTGGCAACTGTTGAGAACTTACATTTTTCTCTTCAATTTGGAGACATTCTTCTTTTGATTTGCTTCTACATGGTGATTTTTCCTGCTTTTTCACTTTCCCGTGTGCTGAATGAGGGCCTAGAGAAGTTGCTAACTGAGCTGTAGGGCAGGTCTTCTCGGACAGTAGTTCTGCCTTCTCATGACCCTTCCTGTTTTCTAGGTCCATGTTGCCCGGGATAAGATCACCAGGCCAGGGGCTAAACTCTGGAAAAAAGGAGAAGGGCTGCCCAGCTTTGACAACAACAACATCAGGGGCTCACTCATCATCACCTTTGATGTTGAATTTCCAAAGGAGCAGTTTACAGAGCAACAGAGAGAAGGTATGTGCTCCTCACATTCAGGCTGGGTCTGCAGCAAAAAACCAAGATCTCTGACATATTGACCACCAGCGGCTACTAACCCCTGGAAGAGGGGCTGAGCCCTTAGAGGAGGGCCTCAGGGGCTTGGCCTCAGCTGCTTTGCTGTTTAGTCACATGCTCAGGAGGAATTCACTTCCGCTCTTGGTCTGTTCTTCTATAAAATAAGGTTGTTGTTTGCATCAGGTCATGTGGTGAGGGAAGTGCTTCATGAGCCTTACAGATCTGTAGAAAGATGAGCTCTTCTTACTTTGGGGGGATGGAGACAGCATTCAGGGTTAAGTGACTTGCCCAGGCTCACATAGCTAGCAAATGTCTGAGGCCAAATTTGAAATCAAGTCCTACTGGCTCCAGGGCTGGTGCTCTTATCTGCTGTGCCACCAGCTGTCCCTCTTCTTACCTATTAATAAAACTGTAGAGCTGGAGAAAGGGTTGGAGCCAGGGAGAGGAAAATTCATGACCCATCCTTTGTGCCTGTGTGTGATGAGTTGCTTTAACGAGGTCCATGCCTTGGGAGGTCAGTGGTGGGTAAATTGTACAGAAACTATTCAGACAAGAAGGAAAGACAACAGTAGAGGGCAGGAAAAGGGATGACTGGAAGTGAACAGGACCCTATCCAAAGGGGTCCTCTCTCTCTGTCTGTGGCTCTTTCACTCTCTCTCTCCACCTCCCCTCTCCCTTGGGTGTGTTACCCAGACTGGCCACTTGTGGGCCCCTGTGTCACTTACCCAGGAAGGGAAGCTGGGTTTGTCCTCATTCTGTTTAACCAAGTGCTTTCACTGCCTGTTCTGAATGGTTGTGGAGCCATTCTCATTTCAAGGGATTGAACTGTGTTGGGGGTGGTCCAGTAAGTGACAGAACATGTACGTGGTGCTGAGATAGCTCTGTTTGTTGCCCCTCTGGCAGGTGAGCATGAGCTCACACAGAAGTGCTAGGAGTGTGCCCTTGGCACTAATCATGTCATTCCTTGTTCTTTCTTGCTGTCAGGTATCAAACAGCTGCTGGAGCAAGAATCAGTGCAAAAGATCTACAACGGACTGCAAGGATATTAAATGGATAAAATTGGACTTTGTTTAACATAATAAGTGGATCAGAGATATTTATTATCTGCAGGTGTGCTTTTTGTAAAAGACATACAAGATTTTGTTTTCTAATGACCTTCATGGAGTGAATGAGAGAGTTTGTATTTGTCCATTTACAATCAGAAAAGGAATGTGGAGACTGATTGACCAAAAGATTAACCCTTACCTCTCCTTTTGAGGATCCAATGCCTGGTGCTCTCTGCAGGGTTCTGGAAACCGAAACAGTAATGGCAGGTGGCAACTCACCAAGCTAAGAACAAACATCTTAAGTATCAAGTGGAGAGGTCTGTTTTTAAATACATTTGGTTGTTACTTTTTCTCGTCTCTTGTCTCCTGTTTTGGTAATACAGTTGTCTTCCCTATTTTCCCTTGGTCTGCCCTTTTTTCTTCTTTTATGCTTATGAACCATTTGGATTTTTTCCTTATCTGAAGAATGAAGGAAACAAACATCCTAGAAAATGATGGGAATTCATTTTCCACCCCCACTTCAGGTGAGCTAATTCAGAAATGGATTTGAAGTTCCTGAGTAGACTCTTGAATTAGTAGAAATTCAGAAATAAGGTTTAAGTGGCACCAGGAAATCAACTACTGTATTCCAGCAAGGAGCAGCGAGTTTCCATGAGGTGAATTTGATAGCTACTAGAAATCACTTTCTTCACCTTTTACATTGGAAACAATGTTTCCTGTCTTCTACAATTTGTTTGGGTTTGTATTAGAGAATTAACTCTAGTACTAACCCACCTAGCTAGCAGGTGTATTTAAAATGCATGATTCATATTTGACCTGTTGTGACGGCTGAACATTTCTGAGAAGTTCTTATGTCAACATTTGAGCATATCAGGCCAACCTTGAGGATTGTTTACAGTTGCCATTTATGAATTTAAAAGAGACTGGTTGTTTGCAGGAGTTAGAGATAGCATTTTAGGGGCCCAGCAATAAAATCCCCATGTGACATTCCTCTACAAAAGGGGTTGGCTCTCACAGTGACCAGGGCTTGAGTAGTCCTGGGGCTGCTGCCCAGAGTCAGGAGCAGAGGCTCAGTCTGGGGTCTTCTTTTGATGTTGTATGCTCAGTGGCTTAGTAGTGGCCAGGGAGAAAGCTGAGCTGGGGAAAGAGGATGTGGGTTTCCATGGAGATGAAGTATTTAAATTTATTTGCACATTTCACTTGGCTGTGCCTTTCATCCATGGAGAAGTGTTCAGAATTAAATTAAAAGGGAAAAATAGTCACCCTGTCATTTTGCAGTCTGAAGAGAAGTTTAAATAAAAAAAATAAATAAAAGGTTAAATGGTTAGAATAGTGCAGGCCTTTTATTTCTTTTTTATCAGGCCTGTTCCCTCCTGGGTACTCAGGGACCTGGTAAGAAAACTCCTTTCCTCCAGACTCCCTAGCCATTTATCAATCTGTAAGCATTTATTAAGCACAATGCATACGGTGTGCTGGGTACTGAGGCTAAGAAAGATAAAAATGCAGTGTTCCCTGTCCTCAGGGGGCTTATATTCCTCTGTTGGTGGAGACAAACATGTAGCTAGGTGAGCTGGAGTGTGCTAGCGTCAGCTCCTAGCTCAGGAGAGCTGTTTGTCCAGTACGGGCATTTACACCTTGGAAAGCAGCAGATGCTACAAATCAGGGCTTGATTTACTGTTTGTTGGTTGTCTAGACATAAGAAAGTGATAGAGAAAGTGTTAGTAATGCAGACTGAACTTAAAAGTGTGTTCTGCTTTGGAGAGCTGGTTGTTAAATATTTACCAGTGTACCCCTGTGTCTAAATATTTGCCAAATAAAGAGAAAGGCAGCATCTGCAGTATTGAATAGAGAGCTGGCCTGGGTTCAGAAAATTGTCCTGGCTCAGATTCATCCTGTTGTGGGAGACACCAGACCCCTCAGTGCTCCTATTCACAGAGACCAAAGGTTCCAGGGAAGGGACTGAGGATCCAGATTGAGAAGAGGGAGCTTCCTTATCCTTGTAGGGCCTACGCAGAGGTTATATTGTAAGGGTGTTTTGTGGAGAACAAGGATAAGAAAAGATTTCAGGGAGAAGGTGGAGCTTGATCTGAATCATGAAAGGAAGTAATGTATTCTTGGGGGTGGGTGCAGGGGGTGGGCAGCCAGTATAAAAGTGAATTCAATACAGGGGGAAGGTGTGGGGGACAGCAAGATGGCCAGTTTGGGAGGATTGTCTATGAAAAAGGCAGTGATGTCATGGAGGCTGGCAGTTGACAGCACTTTAAAAACCAAAAAGAGCCATTTAGATTTGATTCTAGAGGCCATAGGGAGCCCTTATGGAGTGCAGTGAATGGAGGAGTGATATGGTCAGGTCTACACTTAAGAAAAATTACTTCTGCAGCTGTGTGGGGTGTGGATTAGAGTGAAGACAGACAAGGCAGGAGAACCCACCAGGCAGGGCTTTGCAGTTCTTCTGCAGCTGCAGCTTGTCATTAAGTGACCTGCCCAGTATCACAGAGTATATATGTGTCAGGAGGCAGAACTTGAACCCAGGGCATCCACCTTGGAGACCAGCTCTCACTGCGTTAAGCCAACCTGCCGCTCTGTTCTTCCTTTCCAATTGCTATGTCTCATTGTGTGGGATGAGTAGAAAGGCAGCTTTACTCCTTTCCCTCTCTCTCTGCAGTTATCTGTAACTGCTGGTCTTTCCTGCTGCTCAGGATACCGTCAGATTGCTTGCCACTCTTTTTTTCTTCTTCAGTTTGCAAGCACTTATTTTCTCACCTTTCCCCAATGAAAAAAAAACCCAACAACATTTGTAACATCTGAAGCCTGTTAGGTAGAGGGCAGCCATCTTCTTTAGCATTGGCCCTCTGGCTCTGCCTCCCATTCCTCAGTAGATGGCAGTGGCCCTCTTCTTTTGCAGTCAGCTGGTAGTATCCTGGTCAGCAACCCACCTGAACTGCAGAAGGTAATGCCAGAGTTTCCATACGTTGGCAGAAATACTTTATCTCCAGCTCTTAGTGGTGTGCCAAATAAGGGCCCTTGCTTTGTCTTTCTTCCTTATGCTATGTTTTGATAACCTCTGGCCACAGTAGAAGCATGTCCAGCTGTTCAGAAAGTGGCAGCCCTTAGAACTAAGGAGGAGGTATCTATCCTCAGTGCTAGGCTAAGTAGAGCTAAGTGATTGCCTGCTATCCATCTGCCCACAGCAGCACTATCCATGATCTAGAGCAGATTTTAATTTTGTATAATAGACTTCTTTGTCAGTCTAGTGAAACCAGGGACCCCATCGGAATAATGGCTTTTTTACCATTGAAGGAAATAGTAAATGTTGGTTGAGGTTAATGCAAAGAAAGATGCATTTTTCCCCCCTCCAAGTTCATGGATCCCCTGAAATCTATGAGCTGCTTCGAGCTCTCTGGACCCCCAGTTAGAAGCTCCTGATTTGGAGAGTCTGCATACACATGCTTCCTACACCCCATGTCTCTTAAGAGCCTTGCAAGTTATTTGGGGCCAGCTGGGCCAAAAACAATCCAAGAGAAGGAAACTGCCTTTTGTGAGCAGCTTGCCTGAAGGGAAGGGCTTTATGGCTGCTGACTGGAAGAGCTATAGCATGCCTCTACAGGGAAGTGGCTGACTGACCTGCCCCATGGATAGTGATCAGAGTAACCACCAGCCCTGAAGAAGTCATCCTGCAAGACTCCCATAGCATCCCCTGGTGGAGGGCTGACAGCAAGGTAGCCAAGGAGATAGCTGAAAACCATCCAGAATGGAAGTCAGTTACGTTTGACAGCGAGAAGCCCAGCAAGGACGCCTGAAAGCATCCCCCGGGCAGGCAGCAGTTGTGCAGCCTGAGAAGGCGCTCCGCTCTTCCTCCTCCTGTCCCCTCCACCCCATTCATGTGTCCTCTCTGCATATGTTTCCCCCACATGTATGATCCCTCTTCACATCTAGTCTTCCTTCTGAGGTGATGTTTATATTTGGGAGAGTGAGCTCCAGGCTCATGGGGGAGAATGATCTGTTTTATACTTTTTCAGTAAATATGTTTGCTTTGATCTCTGTGGCCTCTGGATGATCATGTAGTGTCTCAGGGGGAGGGGGAAGATCTAATTTGTGAAAGGCCTCTGGAACACTGGAGGGAGTCATGCAGTAAGAGTGAAGTCCTTGGCATAATGCCTGGTTCTGGGGCCGACGGCTCCCTGGGAAATACCTGGAATGAAGAGGTGGGACACCTAAAGGGGGGGGGGGAGTCTAGATCTAGGGATGTGCAAGGTAGAAAAGAACAAAGTAGAAGGAGCAGATTATTCCAATGATAACTCACTGATGTTAATCCCAGTCCCTTCATTTCATCATCTTCTTGGCAAAAAGAGGAAACATAATAGCACAAGATGGACAAATGCACCTACTGTCACAGTTGTGAAAGTCAATGGGATGAGCTCAGCCCAGATCTGACGATACGTTGTTCACAAGAAATGGACTTAAAGCCAGAAGGCTCACACAGCTGAAGTGAGGCGCTAGAGTAGCGTTTACAGACCCCAGCTGAAAGCCTGCATCACTAGAATGTCAGAAGTCAGAGGGGGCAAGCGTGATTTCACAAAAGTAAAAATAGGTATGCTTAAAAGAGATAAAGGAAATGTATTGATACTATAGATAATATAGCCATAGTAAATAGATGTACTGAGAAGCATTACATCTGAATACTTAAAAGGTCATTGATTTAGGGAAAAGAGACAACCACAGACATTTGGGGGACCTTAATATGTTCCTTTGAGACTTAGATAAATCCTAGGAAAAGATGAACAAGAAAGAAGTTAAAAGTCTGAATACAATTTTATGTTAAATAGGATACACCTCTTAATGGGAATCACAAGTATACATATTCTCACCTTTGCAAAGCACATTTGTAAAAGGTTAACACATTTTTATAAAAGATACCTTTACAAAAATTAACCATTTACTAGGGTATAAAAATCTTGTAAACAAATGCAGAAAAAAATCAAGCAAATCCTTTACTGAACATAATGAGAAGAGAAAGTAATATAACTTAAGAATTCATGGGTCAAAGAACAAATCATCCAAACCCTAGATAATCTTACCAGATAAAAGGATAACAATAAGACAACATACCCAAAGTTGTGGGGATATACAGGAAAATATCTCTAAATATATTCATCTACAATAGATATAAGAGTAATGAATTGGGCATGCCACTGTAAAGTGAAAACAGCTACAAACCTTTTAAAAAGTAAATCCTAGAACAGAAATTGTGAAAATAAGAGAGAAAATTTTTTAAAACCCATTGAGTTAATAAAACTTGGAGTGGGCTTTTTGAAAAAACAAAACTAATAGACAAACCACTAGGTAATTTGATAGAAAATACAACAGGAAAAATCCCAACAAATAAATGGTGATTGTCTTCTACCTAATTATAAACCAAAAAGTAATTGTCAGCTTAAAAGAAATAGGTGAATACTGGCCAGATCATGTAACAGAATAAGAAATAGAATTTTTAAAATGACCCAATCTCAGAAAAATAATTGAAGCAATAATCAGTAAAGTAAAAGAATATAAAATAAGCCTTCAAAACTCGTCAGCATTTCTGTATGTTACTAACCAAGCAGCAAGAAGAGCTAATATGCATGTGAATGTATATGTATATACATACATACATTCACACACATATATATCCCATTCAAAACTATAGGGTGTATAAAATATATTGAAATCCACCTACATCCTTGGGACTTATCTGAAGACAACTACAAAATGCGTATTTGTGGAAGATGATTGGAGAGACAGTAATTGCTATGCTGCTATAAGAAATAGGATGATTCTCCTTAATTTACCAATTTAATGTTATACCACTCAAACTACCAAAGGTTTATTAGAATTATTTTAGAATAATTTTTAATTTAGTATTTAATTATTTTAGAATATTTAGAATTAGAAACTGTAGAATTAGAGTGGAGGAGCAAAGGATCACTAATCTTCAAGAGAAATGAAAAATGTAGATATGAAAGGTGCCTATCAATGGTAGATCTCAAACTGTCCTGTAAAGCAGTAATCACAAAACCATTTGATACAGGTGCTTAGCACCTTCAACAGAGTCCTGGTCCTGGAGTCAGAAAGACTTGAGTTCAAATCCTGTCTCATGCTTACCGGCCATTGACCTGGGTCAAGTCACTTAACCTTACTAAGTCTTAGTTTCCTTCTCTGTAAAGTGGGGATAATAACAGCACCTGCCTCACAGGGTTGTTGGGAGGAACAAATGAGATGACATGTGGAGTGCTTGCTAATTTTACAGCACTATATGAATGCTGGCTATTATTATCACTGATGTCAAAGAAGAAAAAACAGCCTATGCAGCTCCTAGATGGTACAGTGGATGGAGACTGAGTCAGGTAGACCAGTTTGAATCCTGCCTTACTAGCTATGTAACCCTGGGAAAGTTACTTAATCTTTATTTACCTCTATTCTCTCCTCTGTAAAATGGGAATAATTAATAACTTCTACTTCCCAGGGTTATTGTAAGGATCAGTTGAAATATTTGTAAGGTGACTTGCAAACCTTAAAGCACCATATAAGTGCTGGTGGTTAAGTCAATACTAATAAAAGAAAATGTGAATTAAAAGAACTTTGAGGTTCCTTCTACACATCAGATTGACAAAGCTGACAAAAATGCAAAATAACAGTTGGGGCTATGAGAAGACAGATGCACTAAAGCATTGTTGGTAGAATTGATCTAAAAATTCTGGAAAGCAATTTGAAATTATACCCACCTCCCCCCCAAATCCTCTAAACTGAGTGTAATCATATCACTATTAAGTATATTCCCCCAAGGAGATAAAAGGCCTATAGGTAAAAAAAAAAAAATGAAAAGAATGTCAACGAATCTTTTAAAAGTATACAGGACAAATTGTCAGAAGGAGATGGGCAAAAAAGGTCTATGTTGGGATTCAAATGTCAAATTTGAAATAGATTGTTTTTTTTAAAAAGTCTGTATGTGATAGATAACTCACTATTTCATGTGTAGTCCTTTTAAATGTTTCCTTGTATGGACAAATGTTCACATTTGTTAATGTTTGTCAAGTTCATAAAAATAAAAAATTAAATTAAGAAATTAATTTATGACAATTAAATTATTAAAAATAAGAAACAAAGAAAACAATGTGGTACTGGTTAAAAATTAGAAAAAAATTAATCAGTAGAACAGATTAGGTAAATAAGATCTAGGAGGAACTTAATACAACGTAGCAATGAATTTAAAGACACCAACTACTGGGTAAGGATTCCACATTAGGCAAAATCTGCTGGGAAAACTGATTTCTGTCTGGCAGAAATGAGATTTAGATTGATCTCTTACACTATATACCACATAGCCTCCAAATGTATAATGACCTAGGTATAAAAGGCAATATAATAAAATTAGAGAGGACAAAGATAACTTCACAACAATGAGTAGGTGAACAATTCTAACTTGAGAATGAATTAAAATGACTATAAAGATAAAAAAGACCAATTTCATTTACATAAAATTGAAGTTTCTGCACAAATGAAGTGAATGCAGTTAGAATCAAAAGACAAACCAAAAATCTTCTGATAGAGGTCCAAGATATATAAAGAACTGATGCAAATATATAAGAATAAGAACCATAGATAAGTACCTTAATATAAGGTCAGCAGTTAGCAACAGCCATATGAAAAATGCTCCAAATCACTAATAATAAGAGAAATTTAGATGAAAACAACTCAGTTGCCATATCTCACCCATTACATGGGCAAAAGAGAAAATACTTTTTTTTATAAAAAGAAAAGGCTGTGTGTAATAGATAACTCAAAAGAGAAAAACAGCAATTGAAGAGATTGTGAGGAAAAAAGGGTATTCTAATGCATGATGCACTGTTGGCTGAAACATAAGTTGAGTCAACAGTTCAGGAAAGCAATGTGGGACTACTCAAAGAGTTGCTAAAATAGAGACAATTATTAGCTTTCTGACCTAGTGGAAATCACTTAACATTTTCCTGCCTCAGTTTCCTAATCTGTGAAATGAGGATAATAATGCCTATCTCACAGGATTGCTCTCAGGCTCAAAGGAGATAACATAAAGCACTTTGCAATCTTTCAAGCATTATAGAAATGCTAATTATTAATAAGTAATAAGAGTAAATGGTGCATATCCTCTTACACAGAAATATTACTATTAAGCATACATCCCAAGGCTTTTTATAACAATGCTTCCTGTTGTAGCAAAGGTCTGCAAACGAAATAGTTGGCCATCAGTGGGGCATGACTAAACAAATTAGGGTACAGCCATGACCTTTTTCCGTAAAGCCCAGAAAGGGAAACAAGTTGATCCTGTCCTGGCTAGAGTGCCAAACAATTGAGGGCCAGTTACTAACCTGAGAATCACTGATTGAGATCTCATTAGAGACAAAGATCTTCAGTTACTTACCAATGAAAAAAAAGAATTGTGTTGTATGTGAATTAAAATTGAATAAAAGGCAAGGAACAGGTGTAGAACTCTAAGGTGGGGTCAGGGGATTGTTGGTAAATGTTTAACAACCAACTTTCTAAAAAGCATGATTCACTGAAGTTTAAATAATAAACCTTTTCTTCTTTGCTTTCTTAAGTCTATTCAATTTAAACAAACATTTACTAGGTACTCACTATATACCAGGCAGTTTTCTGAATGTTGAAGATAGAAAGAAAAAAATAGGACAGTCCCTGCCCTAGTCTAGGAGTTAAGTATTTGCTCATACTCCTCGACTGTCACACAATATTCCTTTTTACATGTCGACCCCATAAGGGTAAAACAAGATCTGACATGAGTGTTAATCATGGACATTTGGCATACAACATGATTCTTTTTTTCATTGTCTATAGTGGTACTATCTTACTAAAGGTGGGAGATCACAAAACTTTGCAAACCACTGATGAAGTGAATAGCCCTGTAGACTGGTGGGATCCAAGCCAGACTGCAGAGAGCTGAGGGTCAGAGAGACTGGGTTATCCCCATTTATCTAAGAGCAAAGACATTTAACAGCTTCTTGATTCCTCTTAAGAAGTCCTTTAGTAATGCCAGTTTCAGTAAACGTTTATTAAGTACCTAAGATGTGTCACGCTTTGTGTCAACAAGGCATTGAGACAGAGGAGGGGTAGAGTGTGTGTGTGTGTGTGTGTGTGTGTGTGTGTGTGTGTGTGTGTGTGTGTGTGGAGGGGGGGGCGGTATTAAGGACAGTAAGGCACCAGGAAAGATGGAGTGATGGGAAGTCATGATTAAGCCAAGGAATTTCCCAGTTCATGAACATGGAAGTGTAACAGCCGTAGTTCAGGACAAGGTCACTGTCTCTGGGTGTAGCTGAGATGGAGTATAAGTGCAGATTTGGGGGAAATGAGCACCTCTCCTCTATCTCAATGCCTAGTTGAATCAATTCAACTCTACCGCTCACTCCTTTAATTCTTTCTTACTTATCCTGCATATAGTTTGTTTGTACAAATTGTTATGCTTGTTGACCGTGAGCTCCTTGAAGGTAGAGACTACTTTTTGCCTCTTTTTGTATCTCTGATACTCAACACAAAGCCTACTAAGATAGTACCACTATAAAACATTATCTATATTATAAAATCATACACAAAATATAGAAAATGAGAAATAATGAGACAAAGATGGCATAAATAGTATTTTAAAATTTTTTACTTAACAGTAAGTAAAACTCTTTGCTCTTCCATCTAATTATTAATAATGATATTTTCATAGGTATTTATATTTTATTAATAATAACTTCGTGGGAGCAATGTGGTTGAAAATGCTTCATTTTTTAAAAATCTTGCCTTGAGGTTTTGTGACACAGCAATGCAAAGTGCTGGTTCCATTTATTCAGCACTTGGTTTTAATACTGAAAGTGTCTGGAGTGGACCCAGATGGCAGAGTTGCAAAGACTTCCTCTAGTGATGCTCACCAGCTTAACAGCAGTAGAGGAGGAGGAAAGCAACCCAGGGTTTGGGTTTGGAAAAGAATGAACTAAACCCAGATAAGGAGGCCAAGATTCTAGAGGAGAGAACACCTCAAGATGAGCTGGTAGTCACTCTCAAGATTGTGACCTCCCATCTTCCATCTTTCCTGGTGCCTTACTGCCCCTAACCCTATTTTTCATGTTCACCATGACTTCCAATTCCACCCCACCACCACCACCACATACACTCACCACCCAGGTCATCACTCCTGCATTGGCTACATTCTATACACTCAATTGATCGATAAGCACTTTACCATTTGTTAAGCATCTGTTATGCAGTGGGCACTGTGCTAGGCACCAGGGATACAAAAAATAACATAAAACAATCCCTTGTTTTCAGGAGCTTGAGTTCGACCTGTGGAGACAGCGTTCAGGTATGTATAGCATAAACATAAATAGATAAAAGCTAGTTATAGGCACCAGCAATTAGAGGAGGAGGTTTAGGAAAGACTCCATGTAGAGGTCAGTGAGAGCAGATCTCCATCCCCCATATCACTGTACACATTTCAGATATGCTCCAATATACGTTGAGCCTCGTGGATCACAGAACTATCTCACCTCAGACACTGGACACTCACTAGCTGGGTGACCTTGGGCAAGTCACTTAACCCCAACTGCCTCATCCTGGGTCATCTCCAGTCATCCCGATGAATATCTGGTCACTGGATTCAGATAGCTCTGCAGGAGAAGTGAGGCTGGTGACCTGCACAGCCCTCCCTCACTCAAAACAAAGTCAAGTGCAAGTCACGTCATTATTTTTCTGATGGCATGGTCTTCTTCGACAACGAAGGACTAACACACACACACACACACACACACACACACACACTTTCACTTTCTTTTTGACTTTGTGTTCACTTTGTATCAATTTCATTGCATTTATTTCATATTTAGTTACAATTTGTGGAAGAGATATGATTTATTCTTTGATGTCTCCAAAGTCTGCCAGATATTCTTCTGTTCGGTCGTTTTTCAGTCATGTCCAAGCACTTCGTGACTCCATTTTGGGTTTTCTTGTCAAAAATACTGGAATGGTTTGTCATGTCCTTCTCTAGCTCATTTTACAGATGAGGAAACTGAGGCAAACAGGGTTAAGTGACTTACCCACGGTTACACAATTTTTAAGTCTCTGAGGTCAGATTTGAACTCAGGAAGACAAGTCTTCCTGACTCTGGGTCTGGTAATTTATCTGCTTTGAATTCCAGTTATAAGCAGTCTCAGGTAGAAGTTTCCTTTTATAGCCAAATGGGCTTCCATTTATTGTTACTAGTGGCAAGTGTGCACAGAATGAAATGAAGGCATGGAACCAAGGGTAGTTGGTTTGTGTTACACACTGTCACTGAATACAAAAGCAGCAACATTCTACTCAAGGAGAGTACAGTACCATGGCTCAAGTAGGCCATTTCCAGGCATGGTCTTCTCACATGGTGCTTTATCATTCACCGTTGGAAGAGATAGAGCATGAGATCAAAGACTTGGTCAGTGACTGGACTCAAAGGGGACTCAGGACACGCTTCTCCCAATTATGTCCTTAAAATTGGGACACTTTAGCCTCAATTAATTAATGGGAAAATCCTCTGGCTCTTTAGTTAATAGTCAATAAGTATTAAGGGCCTACTATGTGCCAAGCACTGGCAAAATGAGATGGGGGAACATGGCCATATTGTGGAAGTCATGTGTTTATTTTGGGTATACTTATAGCATCATAGACCTCGAACTGGAAAGGACTTCAGAGATCATCTAGTTCAATGCATCCCCCCCTGCCTATTTTTACAGAGGAGGAAAACGAGGCATAATTTTGTGATTTGCCCAAGATCACACAGGTTAATAAGCGGCCCAATTAGGATCAGAACTCAGGACCTCTGGTGTCAAATCCAGTGTATTTTTTAATGTATCACAATATTATGTGGTTATGTTATATTCCCTCTGCAACCCCCACCCCATCCCAAATATGCTCCTTGTGGGTCAGAAGGTTTTCTCAGGACTTAGAACAAGGGTATATTTGTAAGTATTTGTTGATTATGTGAAGGGACTTATGATTTTTATAATAATCAATATTATACGTATAATGAATATACTAGTAGATTAGACTTTTCAGAACTGCCTCTCTTGTGAGAGAATTCACAAGGCACCTTGAAGTGATCAGTCAAACTTTGACAAGGCTCACCATCACTGACATCTTGCCTGCGTACCTGAAGTGAAGTGAATCAAAGACTGTAGAAGCTGTTGCCAGCACAGAACTCTGGTCCCGTGACCTACCACGTAATGACCCCCATGGACTTGAGCAGTATTGCTCCCACAGGACTCCAGAATTGTTGCATTATTTTTCATTTGTGGGTTTGTCATAGGAAACCACTCTGGCCCTGAGAATAATTGCTTGTAATCTACCTTCCCCCTTCCTTCCCACTTGTGATTTATGCATATGATCTCTGTCTTCACTTCAGCAAGATCCGGAAGGATTCCCTTTACAACTGATGGATGATGTTGAATTCTGAAATTACTTTCCATTTAAACAAACAAACAAAACCTCAACTCCACTGAACCTGCTTTTTTGTCCCCACTGTGAAGAATTCACACTAGTCCAACAAACTCTTTCTTTTCTCATTTTTCTCCCAATATGGCCTCAGATAGGGACAGATAGGAGTCAGAAAGATCTGAGTCAAAATCCAGCTTTAGACATTTACTAGTTGTATGATCCTAGGCAAGTCACTTATTCCTGTTTGCCTCAGTTTCCCCATCCGTAAAATAAGCTAGAGAAGGAAAAGGCAAACCAAGCTAGTATCTTTGCCAAGAAAACCCCAAATGTGATCACCAAGAGTCAGTCATGACTGAAATAACTGAACAGCATCAACTAGCCTTGAAAACTTGATCAACCAAAAGGCTCACTCCCATTATAGACTCAGCTAGCACTTATTATGTGTCAGACACGAGTTTAAGCCTTGAGGATACAAAGAAAGACTTGACTTTCATCAACTGCCTGGATTTTTACCTTCTATTCCTTGCTCATCCTCAGCCAAGGCAATTCTTTACCCTTTGAGCCCTAGGATTAGTCCATGCACTCGGATTCAGTGGAATCTTGGTTCCTGACTAGCACTTACTGGTGATGGGACTCATTCCTGCTTCCTTCCTGGCAGGGTGCTGACATGGTCACCAACCTACAGAGTAGCAAGTTCGATATGTAGAAATAATGACTATTGGTATATCCACAGCATCCCTAGCTGATAAGAAAGTGGCTGTCAGGTACCACAGTGCCTATACAGCAGAACCCAATGGGATTTGCTCCTATTGTGCTCTCAACCCTAGTATCCAGGCTCCACTGGGATGGTCCAGACCAGAAATAACCACAACCAGGCCTCCAGGTAGTCTTGTATAGTTGGACAGTTTGCTCATCTAAACAGAGGTGCACAGAAAGGAGGGCATTAACCTACAGACAAAATCCAAGCATACAAGTCATGACCAGACATTGTAAGTGAGAAGCTGAGGAAGCCCAGGAGCTGGAAGGATTTACTAGATGCACAAAGGAAAGAGGAAGTGAACCTAGATCACTAGAGAAGAGCTGGTCAGGGTCCTGGGAAGTTGTTTTGCAAGGGTACTCATATAGCTGTTGGAGAGTGAGGGAATCAACAATGGCTATCCAACAGAACTTCATCTATCCCCACTGCCTAGAGTCAAGATTGGTCCTAGAGGCTAAAGTCTGAGTGGACCCACCACTTGGGAGTTAAATAGACACTAGTGCTAGTGTTAAAAGTGCTGCCACAGGACGGAAGAAAGGCAATTGATTTGCAAAAAAAAAGAAAGAAATCTGCAAACTATAGAGCAGTGAGCTTGATTTCAAAACCTGAACTGGATCATGAATCTATTACTTAAAAAATAGTTAGAGAACAGCTAGAAAGTGATTACAAAGGATCAGCCTGGCTGCAGCAAGCACAGGTTATTTCAGATTCAACTGGTTTCCTTTTGGACATTGTCTCTACACTAGGTCAGTGGAATGCCACAGATATTGTTCACCTTTTAATTTTACTTAAATTAGTTTTAGTTTAAGAATTTAGAAAATCGGGTGAGTTTCTCATGCTATTCTTTGTTTGTTTGTTTTTATTAATTTATTTATTTAACTTTTAACATTCATTTTCACAAAATTTTTGGTTCCAAATTTTCTCCCCATTTGTCCCCTCCCCCCACCCCAAAACACCAAGCATTCTAATTGCCCCTATCACCAATCTGCCCTCTTGTCTATCATCCCTCCCTTCCCTTGTTCCCATCTTCTCTTTTGTCCTGTAGGGCCAGATAACTTTCTATACCCCATTGCCTGTATTTCTTATTTCCTAGTAGCAAGAACAGAACTTGACAGTTGTTCCTAAAACTTTGAGTTCCAACTTCTCTTCATCCCTCCCTCCCCACCCATTCCCTTTGGAAGGCAAGCAATTCAATATAGGCCATATCTGTGTAGTTTTGCAAATGACTTCCATACTATACTATATTTCCCTCCATCCTATCCTGCCCCACATTGCTTCTATTCTCTCCTTTGATCCTGTCCCTCCCCATGAGTGTTGACTTCAGATTGCTCCCTCCTCCCATTGCCCTCCCTTCCATCATCCCCCCCCCCACCCTGCTTATCCCCTTCTCCCTCACTTTCCTGTATTGTAAGATAGGTTTTCATACCAAGATGAGTGTGCATTTTATTCCTTCCTTTAGTGGAATGTGATGAGAGTAAACTTCATGTTTTTCTCTCACCTCCCCTCTTTTTCCCTCCACTAAAAAGTCTTTTGCCTGCCTCTTTTATGAGAGATAATTTGCCCCATTCCATTTCTCCCTTTCTCCTCCCAATATATTTCTCTCTCACTGCTTAATTTCATTTTTTAAGATATGATCCCATCCTATTTAATTCACTCTGTGCTCTGTGTGTGTGTGTGTGTGTGTGTGTGTGTGTGTGTGTGTGTAATCTCACCCACTATCCAGATACTGAAAAGTTTCAAGAGTTACAAATATTGTCTTTCCATGTAGGAATGTAAACAGTTCAACTTTAATAAGTCCCTTATGACTTCTCTTTGCTGTTTACCTTTTCATGCTTCTCTTGATTCTTGTGTTTGAAAGTCAAATTTTCTTTTCAGCTCTGGTCTTTTCATCAAGAATGCTTGAAAGTCCTCTATTTCATTGAAAGACCAATTTTTCCCCTGAAGTATTATACTCAGTTTTTCTGGGTAGGTGATTCTCGGTTTTAGTCCTAGTTCCTTTGACTTCTGGAATATCCTCTTCCATGCCCTTCGATCCCTTAATGTGGAAGCTGCTAGATCTTGTGTTATCCTGATTGTATTCCCACAATACTTGAATTGTTTCTTTCTAGCTGCTTGCAATATTTTCTCCTTGACCTGGGAACTCTGGAATTTGGCCACAATGTTCCCAGGAGTTTCTCTTTTGGGATCTCTTTCAGGTGGTGATTGGTGGATTCCTTGAATACTTATTTTGCCCTCTGGTTCTAGAATCTCAGGGCAATTTTCCTTGATAATTTCATGAAAGATGATGTCTAGGCTCTTTTTTTGATCATGGCTTTGAGGTAGTCCCATAATTTTTAAATTGTCTCTCCTGGATCTATTCTCCAGGTCAGTTGTTTTTCCAATGAGATATTTCACATTATCTTCCATTTTTTCATTTTTTTGGATTTGTTTTGTGATTTCTTGGTTTCTCATAAAGTCATTAGCCTCCATCTGTTCCATTCTAATTTTGAAATAACTATTTTCTTCAGTGAGCTTTTGAACCTCCTTTTCCATTTGGCTAATTCTGCTTTTGAATGCATTCTTCTTCTCATTGGCTTTTTGAACCTCTTTTGCCAATTGAGTTAGCCTATTTTTCAAGGTGTTATTTTCTTCAGCATTTTTTTGGGTCTCCTTTGGCAAGGTGTTGACCTGCTTTTCATGCTTTTCTTGCATCTCTCTCATTTCTCTTCCCAGTTTTTCTTCCACCTCTCTAACTTGATTTTCAAAATCCTTTTTGAGCTCTTCCATGGCCTGAGCCCACGGGATATTTCTTTTGGATGTTTGGGATACATAAGCCTTGAATTCTGTGTCTTTGCCTGATGGTAAGCATTGTTCTTCCTCATCAGAAAGGAAGGGAGGAGATATCTGTTCACCAAGAAAGTAACCTTCTATGGTCTTATTTTTTCCCCCCTTTTCTGGGCATTTTCCCAGCCAGTGACTTGACTTCTGAGTTTTCTTTCCACACCCACTTTGCCTCCAGATCCACCCAGCCAGCACTTGGGGTCTGAGATTCAAATGCTGCTTCCCAGCCTCAAGGCTTTCAGTGGTGGCGGGGTTGCTATTCAGTGTGAGATTAAGGTCAGGTGCTCAGGTGGGGGCAGGGCCACCACACAGGGCTCAGTTCCCTCAGGGGGTTTATGCAGAGACCTTCAACAATGGATCCGAGCCCCTATCTGCTTCTGCCTCTGCTACTGCCTCCCAAGGGGGCCTGAGTTATGGGGGACACTCTACTCTCTTCTAGGCCAGCCAAAGAGACTCTCTCACTCACCTTTGGTGCCTGTGGGTGGAGGGACCTGCGCTGCTGCTGGAGATTCTGTCCCTGAAGCCTGCTCAGATCTGCTCCTCTCGGTGCCGCGTGGCCAAGGCAGGGCTGGGCTCTGCTCTGGGTCTGGTGCCTGACAGACCTTTTGGGTCAGTTTTTCAGGTCTCTCTGGAACAGAAATTTCCTCCACTCCATTGTTCTATGGCTTCTGTTGCTCCAGAATTTGTTGGGAGTTCTTTACAGGTAATTTATGGGCTGTGGGTTTGGAGCTAGCATATGTGTATCTTTCTACTCCGCCGTCTTGGCTCCTCCCCCCTCATGCTATTCTTGTGAACAGGATGGAAACCTGTTGGTTAGACAATAACATAGTTTAGTGAAGTTTGGGCTGGTTGGATGGTCAGATGTAATGTGTGGCTATTGAATGCTGTCCTGGAAGGAGGTCTCCAGGGAAGTGCTGCAAGGGTCTGTGCTTGTTCCTCTGCTACTAGGGCTCTTAATTTAGCGTGCCTGGACCTAGTTTTGTTAAATATATTTTGATAATTTTATTGTAATAGGATTTATTTCCCTTGTGATTCTCTGCATTTTATTTTGTGCATTTAAAAACAATATTATCAGATGGAGTCCGTAAGCTTTACCAGAGTGCCATAGGATCCAGGACACATTTTTTGAAAGACTGAGAAGTCTGGATCAAGTGCTTAAGATTTTTTATCAGTTATCCAATTTGCAGATTGCTATCTGGAATAGTAAAGAGGCCTTTTGAATAACAGAGGAAATGATTGTGACAGGTTAGATTACAGGGGTAGGGTCCTCAAGTGTGCCTGCAGTTCCCTACACGAGTTTAGAATGTTGGGTGGAACCTAATATAGTAGAATTTAATCAGGTTCAATATAAAGTCATGTACTTGGCTTCAAAAACTTCACTTACCAAGGACAGGACAGGGGGGATGTTCATCTAGGTAACTGTTCATCTGAAAAAGTGAGTGTCCCCAGTTTGCTATGAGCCAACTGCATACACTCCCACCCAACTTGCACCAAGAGGCATCAACCATGGATAGGGGAATCTCTTTGGCCAGTGGTGAAGGGTCCTGAATACCATGATTTGGAGGACAAAACTCTGACCTTTGTTGTAGGCCAATCCTATGAGTTATTCCAATGGTACAAGTCTGATGGAAAAGATCAATGATAAGTATGACAAGGCTGGAGGTCTTCATAATTTCTCAGGGTAACATTGAGAGATTCTCACTCTGGCAACTCCAAGTTCCCTTTTCTTCCAGGGAAAGGTAAAGACCCTTAGGGGAGCAACTAGGTGTCTGAAGATCTAGAAGGTGAAGGCAAAACTCACTAGAATGTTGAAGGGGCTACCCGCAGGATGGGTTCCTTGGATGGGAGAATTTGATGAACTTTTGACGGGCTACTAAAGTCCTTTATGTAGTTCCAGACTTTCTGTGGGAGGGTACAAAAGGTCTCTCCTGTGTCCAATTATTGAAATAAATAGAAAATAATCACTATTACTGACCAATGATAAACAGTTACAGTGCTTCATCAAAAAGGAATGAACCCTCTCCCTCTACAAGTTGGATTCTCCATCATTCTTAAGTGATATGTACTTGTTGAGAGGAAGTAGATACCCTGAAACTGGCGATGACCCTAATCCTCAGGTATGTTAATCACTTCATTAAAAAACAATCCCTCTCCTCCCTTCACCTTCTTCTTTTTCTTCCTCCTCTATATTAAGCATCATCATATAAGTGGATTAAGTACTGGACATAAAGTCAGAAAGATCTTGAGTTTTAATTCTGACATTTAGTTTCTATGTGACCTTAGGTAATGTCACAGCCTCTCTGAACCTCAGTTTTCTCTGAGGATAATAATGCCTGTAGCACTCTCCTCATGGGTTGTAGTGACATTTAAATGAGATGATGTACCCACTGCAGATGTTGAACTGGAATTTTACCTGGATCTGTCATCCAGTGACAATGACTCCCATGCTCTTCCTCATGCAAGACCCTCCATCTCCAGCCTCCAGGCATTTTCTCTGGCTGTGCCTCATGGCTGGAATGCCCTCCCTTCTCATCTCTACCCCCTGGCTTCTCTGGCTTCCTTTAAGTCCCACCTAAAATTTAAGAAGTCTTTTCCATCCCCCACTTTACAGCTAATGCCTCCCCTTTGTTGATAACCTCCAGTTTATCCTGCCTATATCTTGCTTATACATAATTGTTTGCATGTTGTTCAGCCATTAGATTATGAGTTCCTTGAGAATGGGAGTTGTTTTTTTGGGTTTTTTTTTTGCCTTTCTCTCTATTCCCAGAGCTTAGCACTGCCTGGCACACAGCAGGCGCTTACTAAATGCTTACTGACGTGATATTGATGTCAGCTACTAAGCATGAACTATCCACATTCATAAAATACTTTGAATTTTTAGCTAAACTGTGGGACAAGGACCCAAAGAAAAAACTAATCCCTGGCTCTCTTTCCTGAATAAATACTGTCAAAGGCAATCAGCAACTGTGGGGATTACCACCTCCAAATGAAGTAGTTCAAGGGGCTTAGATACTGGCGTATATTTTGCCAAAAAAAAAAAATTAACATTTGTATGCAAAATTATGTAGATTTTATTAAATTGTGACTTTTATAAATAATCACTTGCCACATTGAATTTCTTAGCACTAGGAGACCAGGGATTCTAGAGCAGTCAGGTCATATAGAGAGTGCTGGGTCTGGAGTCGGGAAGATTTTTCTGAGTTCAAATCTGGCCTCATACACTTACTAGCTGTGTGACCCTGGGCAAGTCACTTCACCCTGTTTGCCTCAGTTTCCTCATCTCTCAAATGAGCTGGAGAAGGAAATGGCAAACCACTTCTGTGTCTTTGTCAAGAAAACCCCAAATGGAGTTACAAAGAGTTGGACACAACTGAAAAATGACTGGACAACAATATGCTATGAAATTCTGGAGAAGATTCCCTTTCCCCCAGCTCCAAGAAACTGAGCACTGCCTCTGTTCCTCCGCCTGCTGCTGGCTGCAAAGGGAACTCAAGTTGGCATCCTCAATTGGCAAAGGCATCCATAGTCATCCATGCCAACTATCCTCCTCTGTGAGCAGAAGATGGCCAGAAAGGGAAAGCATGTGAATCTTTAGGGAGGGTTGGGGAAAAGATGTTAACATCCTGAAGACACAGGCTATCTGTAGTCAGTGACTTCTCTGTATCATTAGTCTGCCACAGCTACCTAGAACTCAGGGAGGTTCTGTGACTTGCCCAGGGTCACACAGCCAGTACATGTCTTCCTGGTCTCATGACTGGCTCTCTATGGACTACACTATGTTGTCTTTCATATTTTTTATTTATCATGTTTTTATCAGCATTATCACCTGCCATGATAGAAGAAATGCCACATCCCTGAGATCACAGATTTACTGAAATGCTGAATTCCTAGGATTTGCCTTGTTTTTCTATTTCTGTTGCCTGTTTTCTAGATAAGTGTGATGTGTGCCCACACTATGCCAATCTGGCCAGGTCAGATGAATTCAGCTGTAGGAGCTGTGAGGTACAAAGGACAGCTGACATTCTGTTATGTTTTAAGGTTTACAAGGAGGAAAAGTGGGCTTCCCATGTTCCACCTGACTATAGATTCTTTCCCCTACACAATTTTGCCTCCAACTTATAGAACATTTCTATAATATCTATATTATAGATATTATATATTAATATATTATATACAGATATTATATATCTATATTATATCTATATATAGGATATGTTCGGTGAAAACCTTTTGGTCAGTCATGTCAGTTTCTATGTAAAAGAGTACTTGCTCTGGACTCAGAGGTCCTGGATTCAAATCCCACTTCTCATACTTGCTTTCAGCTCCTGGTGCCTCAGTTTCTTCTGTAAAACAAGAGTCAGACTGGAGGGACTCTAAGGTCCCTTCCAGTTGTAGGGCCATGGTCCCATGAATCTAGGGCAATGCTCATGCTTTGTTAACTTTTGACTGAATCCTTCCTCTACCCAGTGCCCAACAAACCGTACAGAATATAGATTAATAAATAAATAATTTAATAAATAATACGTTTATATTATATTTATAATATATTAAATTTATGTATATTGTATATATTGAATGAATGAATAATAAATAAAGGCTTATTGAATGAGTGATGCATGAAAATCAATCCCTCTAAACTAACAAAGCCAACCTTGCCTTAGGGGTTAGGGAGCAGATGAGAAAATCCTCACTAACTGCTTCCAGGAGAGGTCCCCCATTTACCTGCAATATCATGCTTTCACTGGGTGGGTGGATGTTTTCATTATAATCGACCATCAAGGAACTCATTGTTTCTAAACGTCAGTTAGCGGAGGAAATAGCAGTTCAGGAGAGAGGGGAAACATTGAAGGAAGGGGTGATCAGAATGCAAGGTATTATGGAGTGGGGGAAGGGGAGAGATAGGGAGAAAAATTGGAACTCAAAATTTTGTGGAAATGAATGTAGAAATCTATAAATAAATAAATAAAATTTTGAAAAAAGAAATGATTTTGCTCTTGACTTTAATGAGCCTTGGGAGAGCTCAGTTCATCATCATACTTGGGCAGACTTCTCCTAGGTTTGGGATGCTTCAGCTAAGGAGGTAAGATGAGTAACGGCTTTCCTTCTCCCCTGAGTGCTGACACACCCCTTGCGGCTTCTATTGATCAAGGCTGCTCTCTGATGCCCTGCCTCACCCCTTTCCCAAAGAGGAGCACATACCTCCTGCCACCTCTGAACAGAGACAGGTCTTTTCTTTGGGTGATATCACTGAGATGCTTGAAACAGAGAGGAGCCCATTCTTTCCAGGGATAGGGTTTGAAGGGCTCTTTCCACCCTCTCACCTCTTCTACGTTCTTTATTTTTTTGTTAGTCTTCTAAGGGGCTACTCAGGGTTGGAAAGGTTCATGGAAGGGAGTAGTTTAGCTGCAGAAAGACAAATACTCAGCCACTGGAATGGGAAATATCTACTCAATGTTCAAATTCAATAGAAACATTCCTGATGTGCCTCTACTTTCCATGACTATCTCCAGCACCACCTCCCCCTCCCCAGTTCACTTCCTTTCTCAGTTATATGCAATAACAATTCTCAACATTCATTTCTAATACTTTGAATTCCAGCTTCTCTCTCTCCCTGCCTCTCTACGCATCCCCACTAAGTAGGTAAGCAATTTAATATAGGCTATATATGTGCCGTTTTGCAAAAGACTTCCCTAATAGTCATGTTGTGTAAGACTAACTATATTGCCCTCCATCCTACCCTGTCCCCCCCCTTTTTTTCTGTTCTCTCATTTGATCTTGTCCCTTCCCAAAAGTGTTTACTTCTAGTTCCTCCCTTCTTCCATTTGCCCTCTCTTCTATCATCCCCCTCACCCCACTTGTCCCCTTCTCCCATACACAAAGTCATTTCTTGATCTAAAGGGGCTATAGAGGGATGCATTTTCTTTCTCCTTTTCCTGGTTCCTTTAGAAGAGACAGCAAGCCGCCAGCAGAGCACAGTCATCACCTGCAGTCTATAGATGCTGCTGATTCCAGGTGCACTTAACTCACATCTTGACAGCAAAAGCTCTGTGGCTTTATTTTCCTTTCAATCCTCCCTCATGGATTGGAAATGAAGGCATGGTATATTTAAACAGTTCAAAGCAGGCTTGGTCGGGTCTTACCAAGCTGAAATTCTTCAAGAAAGGGACCAGCATTTGTGTGTCCATACTGCAGCAGATCAGGATATAGAGAGAGGGTCATTTATCCCATCATGCTTCCAGATGGGAAAAATTGGGAGGCCACAGCAATTCATCAGACAAACTGCTAAGGAGCATAATCCTCTATCTGCATCACAGAAAGAACTCCCACAGAGAGTTCCAAAGATGAGATTCCTCAGGGAAGAGGAGGGAAAAGTGCTAAGTTTTGACTGCCTTGATATCACTGTAGCGATGGAAGGGATCTTGGAGTCCACCTAACTCAAATCCCTCATTTTACAGATAAGGAGAGTGAGGTCTAGAGTGGATGTGACTTGCCCAAAATCACAATTCGTATGTGGCAGAGTTTTGATTCCAACTCAGGCTCTGTGACCCCCAACTTCCATTGCATCCTCTCCCTTCACAACTTTCCAATCAGGAGAGCAACCCCATTATTAAAAATGCTGGGTTGAAATCTGAGGGTATGCTCAGTGGAATGAATTGCTGGATGGGTTTGACGCTCAGCCAGTGCCCACACCTTCCAATGCTCACTCACACATACCTGTGGATGAACTTTGCTTTGGCTGCTTATAAAGACACAAGTAGAAGAGTCAGAAGTAGAACTAGTCCCACCCCCCTGCCACCCTCCCTGCCACCCCTGCCCCCAACTTACAAATTGCCTTGAGCTCATTTTCTATATACTTATCTATGTACATGTTATTTTCTCCTCCCCCTTGGCACCCCTCCCCCCACCATGTAAACTCCTTGACTGCAGGGACCCTTTCATTGTTGTCTCTGTGAAGCCAAAGTCTACCACAGTGCCATCTGGCATATAGAAGGCACTTAATAAATTCTTTTTGATTAATAATGACAATAGTAGCTGACATTTACATAGGGTCTACTACCTGCCATGCACTGTACTAAGCACTTTCCAGTTATTATCTCATTTGATACTAACCCTGGGAGATAGGTGCAATTATTATCCCTATTTCACAGATAAAGCAATGAGACAGAGGTGAAACAGCTTGCCCAGGGTCATACAGCTAGTAAGTGGCTGAGGTCAAATTTGAATGCTCACATCTTCCTCACTCTAGCCCTGGCCCCCTATTCACTGAGCCACCCAGTTGCCCCTTCAGCTGAAAGGCTCATCTAATCCATCTTCATCATATTATAGATGAGTAGACTGAAATCCAGAGAAATTAAATCCTTGGACTAAGATGATACAACCAGTTGGTAGAAGAGCAGGGATCTGAAGGCAGGTATTCTGGCTTCTAGCCTTATGCTCTCTCCATTGAAGAGTCTAAGAAATCATCCCTTTACAACCTTGTTCAATCTGTACAATTTTTTAATGAGTCTTTACGAGGATCTGAGTTCTAATTTTGACTCTTCCACTTGCTACCTGTATGACCTTGGGTGAAATATTTAAGCCCTCTGGATCTAAGTTCTCTCATCTGTCAAATGATTGGACCATATGTCCTCTTATATGCAGGGTAGTTCTATTTGTAAGATTCTATAATCCTATGGGCTTCTTTGTGCCTCAGTTTCTTTATTTATGAAATAAGAATTTTATCCCAGCCTTCCCAAACTCACAATCTGTCAGACTAAATCAAATCATAGATGTGACATGTTCCTTAGACTTCCGAATAAATACAGCATTCTAAGATTTAGAGCTGCAGGGGACTTAAGAAAACAGTCACTAAACCTCCACCACTTCCATCTGACAGATAGAGAAGCAGAGATCCAGAGAGTTTGAATGACTTGCCTAAGGTCACACAGGTAACTCTTTCAGGAGCAGGAACTGATATCCCGACTCAGGTTCTTCTATTCCAAAGAAAGCAAGTGCTCTTTCCACTACAACAAATAATAGTGAATATGGTTTTCAGCTTGTCCATTGGGCTAAACATGGGCTAAATTACACAATGCCTAGCCCAGAGAAGGTGCTTGCCCATTGACTGATTCATTCACTCATTGGAATTTTCACTTTGAGGTGTCCTCAGACTAATTGGAGTCAGGGCAGCATCTGAGAAGGGGGAAATGAGAAACATTTTTCCAACCTGTCAATTCAATTCAGTAACTATTTATTGAGAGCCGACCGTCCATGACCTTAGAGAATTTATAAACTTAGTGGAGAGAGAAGAAAAAAGCACACGAGACAATCAGAACTATATAAGGTCCAACATCACAAAGGCTACATTAATTACATCAAGTGTCAAAACATGGTGTTGCTAGCAATGGCAAGTGAGGAAAGGGGAGAGGTAGGAGATGACTATTGGCTATTGTTATGAAGGAAGATTTCATGGAGGATGTAGGATTTGAGTCAATCACATTAAATCAACCCTTAGCTTACTAGTCACATTCATCTAATCTTTTTTTCCATCCTTTTTATATGCCAGGAGTTCCAAAGTCTACTTACTAATAGATCATTGCCAGGGTAGTAGAGATCAGGGAATGCCAGTTCCCATACAGGTATTTATGGATTTGGAGGGGGGAAGGAGAAAGAGAAAATAATATTCCTATCTGTCACAAAGTAGAAATAAAAATTCACTAGGAGATGTCATCCAACCAATTCCCATGCTCTGCTGCAATCCCCTTCTTCCCATAATCTCCTCAAATCTGGAATATGAACATAAAGGAGGAAAGACTATACGAAGACCTGAAATCATGGGTTCAGAAGAGAAAAGAATGGAAGGGATCAATGAACATCACTACCTCATTTTAAAGATGAGGCAACTGGAGGTCCATAAAAGTCAAGTGCTTTGCTTCAGACCAAAGAGTTAGTAGGCTGCAGGGTCAAGATTGGAAATCAGATCCTTTAGCTTACACTGGAATGTGAAGATGAAACTGGGGAGGCAGCTTGAAAAGCAGCTACTAACATCTGAACATGGAACTGTGAGCTGGAGGAAGACCTTAGAAGGAAGAGAACAGCAGTACCAAAGTACTGCATTGTCAATTGGCCACCATCTTGACTCTCAATCCAAGCTTCTTTCCCTTAATCATTCCTTTTCAAGAGTGAGATGGCTCTGGTGACCTGCACAGTCCTCTCTTACTCAAAACAAAGTCAAGTGCAAGTCATGTCATCATTTCTCTGATGGCATGGTCTTCTTCGACAATGAAGGACGAACACAAACAATCCTTTTCAAGGGTAGATGAGAAAATGGGGAATTGTGACTGAGAGAGAGCAGGGGCCCCTCTGACCACATTGTGCTCAGCACTTCAGTGTGGAAAAGCAGTAAGAAAAGAAATGGTTGTCTTAGAGACATGGTATTGAGAGTGTGAAGATTGTGGGATAAGGGGAAAAGAAATCACCATCCTACACTGAGATGATGATCCCACTACCTTCTGCTCTGCTCAAACAAGATCTAGAATATTTCATTCAGTTCTGGATGCCACATTTTCAGAAGAAAGTTGACAAGCCTGACAGCATCCAGAGGAGGATGGTGAAGAGTCTTGAGATTATAAGTATCAATTGAAGGATCTGTCCAAAAGTAGAAGGGAGGCAGTAAACATCACCTTACTGGAGGGCCTCCCACAAAGGTTGAATGGCCACTTGTCAGGCATATTTTAGAGAAAATTCTTGGTCAGGTTTCAGTTGAACTAAATGTCCCACACAAACCTTTCTAGTGCTGAGATTTCTGTGAGCTATTCCCATAGCACTGACAGTCTAGTGTTTTCAGGTGACATCAGTCACTTGAGTCAGCAAAAATTCATCTGTTTACAAATGAACCCAAGATATTCTGTGGAGTTTGAATTCATCTCTAGGTTAAGAATTAGACCTATAAGCACATTGGGAGATGACACTCCTAGGTGAGGAAGCTCCCTCCACCAAAAAAGTTAACATCTTTTCTATAACTTCTGTCACTTGTAAAATGAGTGGTTTAGCCTCAATGGTTTCAAAGGACCATCTAAGACTTGATCTCGGATCCGACAGCCTGGTCCTCTTTCAGTCTTTGTCACAGCCCAGTAATCCTTTTCAATGTTAAGGCAATCCCACCAACTATGTAACACAGGATTGTGGGTGAATTGCTAAAAAGATCGAAATTGCACAGAGTAGTCACACCAAAAAAAGGGAGAGAACAGGACAACCACAGTCACTCTTCCATTTCAAATTTTCTTCCTATTCCAGGCAGTAATAGAACCAGGGGTGCATAAGTGAGCAAGAGGAGCAAAGAGAAAAGAACTTGGCTCCCCAAGAGATGGGGGCAACTGTTGACAAGACTCCTGGGGAAAGGAGAGAACTCTTTCCAGAAGATTTCTTTGCTTGCCAGTACCCCACCCCAGTCAATATGAGCTTTCACCCCTTGTGTTTGTTTAATGCTTTATTGTTTACCCAGCAGTTTCACAAATAGCATTTGTTTTGAGTCCCAAAATGACCCTGTCAGGTAGACCAGCAAGCTCTTTTGTCTGAAGATAGGGATTTGTAGCCACTGTGTGTTTATTTTTGTGTTTTTCTCTTACTGAGTTCTCTGAGGGCTGGAAGAAGAACTGCTACCAATAGAAATCATGAATGGGTCATGCAGGAAAAGTTCTGTCTTTGGCCTTTGTGATTTCATATTTTTATACAGATTTGGCTGAAGCCCTAGACGTCGCTCTTGTCAGATTTACACAAGACACAAAGCATGGGTGGAATGTTGGTGGAGAGCCGACATATTGGGTGAGAGTCAAGAATCAACAGGACACAGTATGTTGCTATGATGGGTCAAATCTAATAAGAGTCAGAGTAAGGAGATGAATTCGCTGTTGTTTGTCCTTCATTCTTAAAGATGACCAGTGATACCACAGGATGCTATCTTGACTCATGTGTGAATTGGATTTAAGTGAGGCAGAGCTGCATGAAGTCATTAGCTTCACTCTTCCAGAGTCACGAAGGTTGAGTTGTAAGACAAAAGTCAAGAATATCAGCAATTGCCCAGGATGTTGGAGTTTTTGTTGTCTGACCAAGCTTTAAGTAAACCACAGTGCCTGCTTCAGCCTCCTTCGTGGCCACTGGAACAAATTGTTCTCATCAGGTGAAGTCTTTACATGCTTGGAGTAGACATCACCCTACTCACCAATGGGTTTGAGGCCTGTTAGTTACCCTCAACCTGGTTTAATCCATCTGCCAAGGTGGTTCACTAGGTTGCAGTTGCTGGACATACTACAGTTTCTTGGAGCTATACATGAGAATTGAGTGACAGGTAGACACCAAAGGTGGATAAACAGCCCTGCCCCTGTGGGTAGGCCCACACACAAGAGGTTCTAGTCCTCTCTGAATCCTCATACATCTCAAATAGGTAAATACATAGCACACAGTTGTTCCTCTCCCCAGGAGCTCCCAATTTGCAGTTACTCAAAGTACATGCTTCCTAGGAGATAGAGCTAGACTAGTTATTCAGAGTGCACTCTCTACAAGTGCCACCAGATGGCTCTCGAAGCTTGAACTAGATCTCCAAGGTCCATTTTAATTCCTCTGGCTGACAAAAATGGGGTAATTTTCTACTGCGTTAGCCCAGGTTTTCTGTCTCAGCTGTGAATATGGAAATCATACCTTATTTGACTCCTTTTGTGCTCACATCACTTGAAATGTTGATCTCCTTCCACTATATATTAGAATATATTTACTGAAAGGAATCAAAAGCAAAGAATACAACATGAAAATTCCCAAGAGAGAAGATCTTTAGAGAAGTGCAATTCTCTTCTGTCTGAGGGAATCCATTCTGTTGGTTGATAGTTCTGGTTGATGAGAAGTTATTGCCTGATATCGAGCCTAGATATGCCTCTTTGAGACTTATGTTATTGCTCCTACATTCATCCTCTGTAGACTAATAATAGTAATAATAGCTAATACTTAAATATGGCTATGTGCCAGGCTTGTTGTGTTCGTCCTTCATGTTCAAAGACCATGCCATCAGAGAAATGATGACACGACTTGCACTTGACTTTGTTTTAAGTGAGGGAGGACTGTGCAAGGTCACCAACTTCACTTTCTCCTCCTGAGCCATCTGGATCCAGTGACCAGATATTCATCAGGATGACTGGAAATGGCCCAGGATGCACTGGGAGACCTTGGCCTATTCAGGTACTCACTTAGAGCGAGCTAATGTCCATTCAGTGAATAGATCTCTTTAAAAAATAATCAAGAGATTTCTTTCTCCCTTCTTTCCGTCCTTTCTTTTTTCTTTCCTTCCTTCCTTTCTTCCTTCCTTCTTCTTTCTCTCTTTCCTTCTTTCCTTCCTTCCTTCCTTCTTTCCTTCCTTCCTTCCTTCCTTCCTTCTTTCTTTCTTTCTTTCTTTCTTTCTTTCTTTCTTTCTTTCTTTCTTTCTTTCTTTCTTTCTTTCTCTCTCTCTCTCTCTCTCTCTCTCTTCCTTCCTTCCTTCCTTCCTTCCTTCCTTCCTTCCTTCCTTCCTTCCTTTCTTTCTTCCTTCCTTCCTTCCTTCCTTCCTTCCTTCCTTCCTTCCTTCCTTCCTTCCTTCCTTCCTTCCTTCCTTCTTTCTTTCTTTCTTTCTTTCTTTCTTTCTTTCTTTCTTTCTTTCTTTCTTTCTTTCTTTCGCCAGGCACCATACGATTATTATCGTATTTGATCCTTACAACAACCTGGGTGGTAGGTGCTATTTTCATCCTCATTTTACATACAAAGAAACTGAGGCAAACAGATTAAGTGATTTGCCCAAGGTGATATAACTAGTAAATACCTGGGGTCAAATTTGAACTCAGGTCTTCCTGTGTCCAGGTCTGGCACTAACAAATTTATTCCCTTTTCCATGTGGTAACCATTCAAATATTTGAAGACAACTGTAATACTCCACCCCAAGTCTTTCCTTCTCCAGGCTAATCATTCCCAATTCCTTCAATTGGTCCTCATATGACATGGACTCATGACCCTTTACCAACCTGGTTGCTCTGCTCTGGGCACAATCAAAGTCTAAGTTCATACATGTTGCTCCTACATTGTGCTTTTCAGAACTGAACATAAATCTCTAGATGCATTCCCAACTAAAGAAGAAGAAAATGGAATGATGACCTCCTTCTCCCGGAAGCTCTGCCTCTTTTAACACAGGCCAAGCACTTAGCTTTTTTAGGATGCTCTATCACAGCACGGTCCCCCAGAGAGCTTGAAATCCACCACAGCCCCCAAATCCTTTTCAGATAACCTGATTTCTCCCCAAACCTTTCTCATCTCACACATGTGAAGCTGATTTTTGTTAACTCAAACATAAAATTTTACAATGATCTCTTTCAAATTTTGCCTTTTTCAATTTGAACCAATGTGCTAGCCTGTCCCGTTAAACTCTTTTGGAATGCTGACTCTGTCAGCCAAATCATCCAAAATATCTGTTGAAGTATGGTTTTATTTTGCCTTCACTGCAAAACTCAGAGAAGGAACTTACTAAAAGACATGGGGCGGGGTACATATAAACTGTCTTCAAATAGTTGAATAAATGAAAAAAGTGCTTAAAATTTGCAAAGGGCAATGCTAAACACTTGGATTTGAATTCTGAATTAAAATTTGAATTCAAAAGCAAAAAACAATCCTTGTCCTCAAATAGCTAGAAGGAGACAATACATAGAAGGTTAGAAGAGGTCAGAGAAGGGTATTTTGGGTTGGAAAACTTGAAGGAATATCAAGAGAAGCTATTAGGCAGGAGATTGGCACACCCTTTCCAGTGGTGCTGGAGACATTGACTTGATTATGGTTCTAGAGCCAGTGATTGGGGGAAGAAGAGAGAGAGGGTATGTGCATGGGAGCAAGGCAGCTGACAGTGATGGTCAGGGACTATGATGAAGCATGGGTGGAACTGGCCTAAATGTAGTGAGTCATGGCACTCACCAACCTCAGTAGGGGTCCAAGGGCTGGAGTTCTCAACTAAAAAGATTAAAAACTAAAAGAATTAAAGAATGATCTCTGTTGGGAGAGTAGGAGGCAGGGAGGTAGACTTGCTCAGCTTTGGTCCCAAAGGCTAGAAGTAGAGACGATGATGGAAATTGAAAAGAGAGGAATTTAGGCTTGACATTGGGGAAGAAAATCTTCATGATAAACCAGAATTATCCAGAGTAGAATGACTTGCCTTGGGAGGTAGGGAGGTTCCTTTCATTAGAGAACTTCAACCAAAATCTGGATGGATGATGACCCATCAGACATGATGTAGAAGGCGTTTTTTTGTCAGGGAAGAATTGGACTGCTTAGCTCCCAGAGGTCTCATCCAACTAAAATTTTCTGATTCTGTCATTCTATGATTCTGTTTCTATATCGTCCATGGCAACAGGGCTTGCTTTGACAGAGACACAACCAACTGAGAGTGGCAAAAGTAGACATGACAGATGCATTCAATAAAGAACTGCAGACCAAGAGAAGAATGAGGAAGTACAAATGAATCATTGTGAAACCCAGAAATATATCTTGCTGCCATTTGGGGAAGACAAGGAAAACCTCAGGAGAATAAGTTACATGACTCAGAGTCAGTTACTAAGGAGGAAAAAAATTAGAAGGAATGACTAGGAAAACCACTTATCCGGGGACCACCTCAGAGACATCACTGTCTGGGGTCTTTTAAGGATGAAACTGAAATGCCTCCTTCTTACGGTTGACTACTACTCCATGCTGCATCTCAGTTCAGACATGAGATGCCCTTAACATGGTGCCCAACCATGTAGCATCGCAGAAGGGGTGATGAGAGAGAAAGCTAAGGAAGTCCATACTGTGGATGTATGGAAATGTATACCTCTCTCAGAGGTGAAGATCACAGTCTTGCAGAATGGGGCCAACATTTGAAAGTGGGTCCCAATGCCCAGATGTTTCTTGAACCACCAGCCTGTTATGATATTGTCAAATTTATCTGGAATATCTATGTCATTATCATCCCTAGAACTGTTTCCAAAGACAGACAATATACTCACTGTTCTCCTAAAATCAAGGAGCTCCACTTGCCACATCATGAGCTTCTTGGCATATAGCTTGGGACCCACTGCTGCAGCTTGAGTTGTGGGGACAAAGGCAAAGGTTGTGGGTTGTATCTGATCACCTTGGATGGGCATAAGACCCCAGACCAAGAGCCCAAGTTGGAGCTGAAGCCAGAGACAGAGTCATAGGCCAAGCTGAAGCCATATCCTCAGGATTTAGACAAGCACCTTGAAGATATGATTGATTTCATTGAACTTCCAGTTGAGGGAATCCCTCTACCAATGCAGCGAGGCAATTTCTCTGAAACTTACACTTTTAAAGAGCTGCATGGTTAAGTGACTTCCCCAGGGTCACATAGCCTGATTGTATACCTCTAAGTGTCAGAGTTGGGATGTGAACTCAGGTTTTCCTGGTTTCATTGCTAGCCCTCCATCCATTATGTACTTCTGCCTCTCTGCACATTGTAAATACTTAATAATCTTTAATTGATTTGTTTCACAATTAGGACAATGTAGAACATTTTCAGTTATCCCAAGAGTCTCTCTTTGATAAAAGCCCATCTTGCTAACATCATTATTCTCAAGGTTATGCTGTACAGCTACCAATAGTGCAACAGCACCGTCTCTCTCTCAGGGGCAGCTAGGTGGTGCAGTGGATAGAGAACAAAGTATGGAGTCAGGAAGATTCCTCTTTCTGAGTTCAAATATGGTTTCAGACATTTACTAGCTGTTTGACCCTGGGCAAGTCACTTAATCCTATTTACCTCCATTTCTTCATCTGTAAAATGAGCTGGAGAAGGAAATGGCAAGTTACTCCAGTTTCTTTGTCAAGAAAACTCCAGATGGGGTCACAAAGAATCACACACAATGGAATGACTCAACGATAATCACTTCTGAAGAGTCAAAATGACAGACAACTTTAAGGAAAATTCCAAGATGCATGATAGGCATAAATGGGATGCAGTGGATTTCCAATGATGCCTTAGGAATTTGAAATGGCATAAGAACATTATCAAAGGCATGGAGTGCAAGAAAAGGAAATGGACCAATCACGCAGTGAGAGCAAAAGATGAAAGACGGATAGCCCAAGTTGGATACTGGTATTTACAAAATATTCAACAATCTGAAGCAGGCGTCCTCAATGAACTTTAAAAAAAATGTGTCAAGAACTGTATTTTAACATAATCCTATGAATCATCATAATCCAAAGTATTAATCCTATGTAAAATATAATTCTATATATTAATTCTATGTAATTCATGCATTTAAAATATTATTCTGAAAAGAGGTTCATAGGTTTCACCAGCCTGCAAAGTTGTCTAGGACACATAAACAGGTAAGAACCCCAGTTCTAGAGGAAGGTTTTCAATGTGGTAAATAGATTCTCTATCACATATCTGTGGAGGAATGGAGTTGAGAATCACAGAAGCCATCAACAGGTTAGAAAGAGTAAAATTTCATTGATTAGATAAAGAATCCACCTATATTTCAACTAGTCAATTAGTCATCTAGCATTTTTTGAGGACTTACTGTGTGCTAGACCTAGTTTGAGGTGTTGGAGATATAAAGGCAAAAATGAATCAGTCTTTGCTCTCAAGAATCAATCAATCAACAAGCATTTATTATTCTCCTATAATGGACCAGGCTCACAAAGACAAAATGGAATCATTCTCTGCCCTTTTTAGGTACTAATCGATATTTTATTACCTTTTAAGTATTTGGGTTGGCAAAGCATAAGAATATACCCTCCCTGAATCTGCAGAAGAAGTCACAGAAAAGAAGGTCCTGTAATGGGATTGAAGTGGAGAGCTTTCTATTGCTAACAGAGCAGAACCTCCATGGTTCAAAAAGAAGGGAAAGCATCCACGGAAACTCTCAAATCTAACATAGAATTTGTCAAGCAGTAGTTATACATCTATTTCTAGTCTGCACAGAGGAGAGGAGGTGCCTAGAGAAACTAGGAAGAGGAAGGGTGTCCTAACTAGGTACTTTGAAGGATTGGGAAGGATATAAGGAAGATGCATACAAGACTTCTCTTCTTTTCTCATCTCTTTTTTTGGGGCAGGAGAGGAAATGGATCATAAGCTGCAGGCAGTAGCTATGTCTTCTCTCTTTCCTTGTAAGTGCCTTTTTTTCCTGGCAAAAGCTTGAGGTCTCTTTGGGGGAGCATTTCTTTTGAGGGAGCATTTTCCAATTTTTTCCAATAGGAGTATGATCCTACCTTCTGCTTTATCCCCCATCCCCAACCTCCAATGTCTTTTTCTTCACGCCTTATGATCTTGGGTCAAGGTATTCCTAGCAGGGTCCAAAAGATGAACTGACTTGTATTCTAATTCCAAAGCATCACAGGACCTTGGCAAGAGCTTGTCTGGGAATGGGGAGAAGCTTGAAGTCAAATCCCACCTCTGATACTAGCTGTGTAGGATCTCTTCTTAACCTCTCTGATCCTCAGTTTCCTTGTCCGTAAAAGGGGGATAATAATGGTCCATAGGTTTTCTGTGAGGCTCACATGAGATAGAAGTTTTCCCAAGTGAAGTGATGAGGTCCTACAGTCCAACTGTGATCACAGAAGCAGTTTCACCTGGCATACATGTTTCTGAATGCACTGATAACATCAAAGTCCATAGTCTGGCATTGTGAGCACACGAGTCTTCCTCATGGGTTTCTCTGACAGGTTCTACAAAAGTGCACCAATTCTTCACTGTGGCTATTACAAGTACACTAGATTGTGAGTTCTTCCATTAGATGGTGAGGTCCTTGAGGGCAGGACCTGTCTTCTGTCTCTTCTGCAAACTCAACACTTAACACAGAGTCTTTCATTTGTTGCTGTTCAGTCATTTTCAGTCATGTCCAACTCTTTCTGACCCCAGTCGGGGTTTTCTGGGCAGAGATACTGGGACGGTTTGCCATCTCCTTCTCCATCTCATTTTACAGATGAGGAAACTGAGGCAGAAAGGGTGAAGTGACTTGCCCAGGATCACACAGCTAGTGAGCATCTAAGCCCGATTTGAACTGAGGTCTTCTTGATTCCAGACCATGTGCTTAATCCACTGTGCCACCTAGCTGCCTTGCACATGGTAGGCACTTAAATGTTTATTGCCTATTATTTACTGACTACTGACTATTGAGTTGCATTAATGGACAAATATGATTTGGGTTTATATGTTTATGATGATGTATTTTATTGCTTACATGCTACATGCTATATATAATAGCAATGTCTTTTGCCTTATTATTAAGTAAATTGTTATATTTATGATCTAAAAGTGTCATTATTGCGAATGTCATTGGAAAAATATCACGCAGTGGATAGATGCATTATCTAGTGAGGGGCTGGTTGTGTAGAAGAAAAATAAATTGGATGGGGGCTCAAGAAATAGAGTGCTAAGTAGTGGAAATGTTTTCTATGCCCAGGGTTACCCTAAGGGGGGTAAGTGTATTCACGTGACAGTGGTGTCTTTCTGGGAACATAGTGCGGGAGTAAGTTGCAGTGGATGAACCAAACTCAGAAAGTGGTGGGGTGTCTCCCGCACCTCAGTGAGAGTTATGAGGCTCCAAGTGCTGCATTCTGGGAGGCTTCTGGTCCATTTTTTTCTATAGGCCCCACTATAATACACTATTTATGTTACATTTTTCTGGCATCAGAAGACACCACATATTACTGGTGTTCTATGATCAACAACACCAGCAAGGGATGGCTTTGAACAGGACCCTGCTGGTTGCCATAAAAATGACTTTGGGCAAACTCCCCCAAGTAAATCCCAATTCTTATGACCATAGTAGCTGAAAAGAGCAAAAACATTAACAGGTGCTTAAAATGCATAGACCCTGACATCCTACTATAACTCCCCTGCCACCTGGGGAACAGACTAGACAAAACCATAAGCTCTGGGGAATTTCCTTAGCTGCTCACAAGAGTTTCAGTCCCATAATTGATTTGTGGGTTCATCTACAGTTGGGTTGTATGAGGTTGTTTATAACCTTCCTGGCTATGACCAGAGTTCTGGAGTCTCTGTTACTAGGCACATCAGGCAGCGCCTTCCATAGCTCAGAGTAGAAAACAACAAAAGGTTGTAACCCTGAAAAGGCCAGAGTTTGGCAAACCTATTGGCCTTTTTCTTGTATTGGCCCCCACAAGAGAATGGTTACATCAAAGATGCTGCACTGGTGTAATGTATAAAGGCAGTATGGTGTGTGAAAACAGAATTTGAACCTGGAAAGCCCTAAATGCAAGTCCTATCTCAGACTTTTATAACTGTATGACACTGGACCTTTTATACTTCTGTTTCCTCATTTGTGAAATGAGAGTGTCAATGGCCCCTAAGGGCCCTTCCAATCCTACATCTCTAATGATGCTCTCATACCCTCAGCAAAGAGTTTTTTAAAAGATAGAAAGAGTTAATGTTGAAGGGTCTATGGGAAGATAGGTGTACTCATACATTGTTAGTGGTGCTGTGAATTAGTCCAAGCATTTTAAAAAGCAATTTGAAATTATGCTTTAAAATAGGACTAAAATTTCTATACCCTGTGTTCTCATAGCTAGGCATATAGGTTAAAGAAAGAAAAAAGTTCCCATTTTCACAAAAATATTCACGATAACACTTTTTATAGTAGCAAAGAACTGGAAACAAAGTAATTTCCAGAGTGGGGAATGACTAAACCATGTCTTGTATAGGAATATAATGGAATATTATTATACTGTATGAAGAATTCAGAAAAGCATGGTAAAACATATGAAATGAGGTAAAGCAAGCAAAATCAGGATAACAGTGTACCCAATGGTGACAAAGATTAATAGACAACAAAAACTGAAATTGAACAAGTGTCACTTTTGGCTTTTTTTTTTTTTTTTTTTTTTGCCATTGGTCTAGCATAATGGAAAGAACACCAGCTCTGGAGGCCAAGGACCTGGATTCATATCATAGCTCTGACTCTTACTACATATGTCTGACCTGGAACAGATTTAACCTCCTCAGTTTCTCGATCTGCAAAATGGATTAGATGGCATCTAAGGTAGCTTCCAGAGTTATGACTGTGATTACAACTAATTACACAATTCAGAAACTTTTAAAAAGTTCTTGAATATATTCTCATTGTTTGGGGTGGAGGGGGGGAACAGACTTGTTTTTTGCCTTAATTTTTGAGGGAGAGAGAAGACTTTTTCCTCACCTTTTTCTTCCTCCATCCCCCACCAAACCTGACAGATGTCTGAGCAAATAAATTTGGTCATCTCTCCAGTTACCATAACAAACAGCAAATTTCTCAAAAGCCTGGTTTCAGGACCAAGTGAGCTCATTCCCTGGAGTCAGACTCCCAACAGTCACTGCAAAGCAACAGAACCCAATAAGAAGGTGAGGTAGGCAGAGAGGGGTGGGGAAGGTGGATTAATCATGAACTCTTAAAAGGTCAAAACTGGAAGGGAACACCCCTTTTGATAGGGAAAAGGGAAGTAGAGAGACCAGACTAGAGGCAGCTCACAATGACCTCCCTGCCTCTTGGGGCATTTATGGCCAGAGCAGGGATATGGCCACTGAGGTTGAATTGGAGGCTGGCTGCCCATATTCTTCCCCAGTATTATAGAATTTCCTAGTATGAATGAATCTTGGAGATCACAAAGCCATGGGGTCACATTTGAACCTTAGAGTCTGACTACTCCACCTCCTTCACTTTCCAGAAGAAGAAACTGAGGCCAAGTGACTTGCCTGGGATCACATAGCATATAGAACATCAACAAATACAGGGACCAGTTGTGACTCTAGAAAAATTCCAATGAATTCTACCCCACCTCCACCCCCTCTTGGAAGTGATGAACTAGAGGGTGCAAGGAAACATCAAATCTCAGATATGAGCAATGAGTTGATATACTTAACTGGTTTGTACATATTTATTACAAGGTGGGGCTTCTACGGAGGTGGGGACAGAGTTGTTAGTGGGTAGAGAGAGACATGCAAAAAGAAAGCTTTAAAAAAACATTTTTAAAATGTACAGAGGAATACAAAAATTAAATTAAGAAGAAGATGCAAATGAGAAGTTTGTTACTACCTTACTAAATTGAATAGTTTACTTTTCAGATTTAATAGGTTCATATACAATCTTTTTTTACTCTTCATGGAACAGTAAAATGTTTGTATTTTTTATTATTTAATTAAGGTTTTTAAAATAAATTTTTAAAATTTAAGTTCATTTCAGAAAGATGTTTTAAAAACACTAGGCATCTGCTGTTACCATTGTCCTTACCAGCTCTCAGTCTCAACAGATACATTTTAAGGCTTTGATTTTCAATATTACAGTAGTGGTAAAAGCTTGCCCCACTATCACCCCTAATCATGTCAGCACAATGGACAGGGCCCCTTGCCACCAATGACAATCTATGTGAATGCTTTGTCAATTTCTCTAGATGTGCAGATCCAAGCACACAGTTAATAGGTTTTCCAGCATGTACAATTCAAAGAACAGGGTTTGAAAATCTACGCCTGACTTCTACATCAGGGTAGGTTGTCGAGAAGTTGATATATGTGGCTCGAGAAGTGATACTTACAGTTTTAACATTTTATGATATTTAAATTAATGGGCACAGGATATAAATTTGTCATGTGGTCTATAAACAGAAGTAGATGTATTTTGAGGTTCGTTCTGATTTGGGATTCTTTGATCTGGTTACTAAATTAGAACATGTGGTTCATGAAATGCTATATATGGTTTACAGAGCCTATGTAGCTTAGAAATGAGTATGCTAAAAAATGAGCATGAGAATAGAAAATGACATCTGGAGATGTACCATGAGTGAGTTTCAGAGGCCTTACATGGGTCTGTTTTGGGAAGAAAAACATTTAACATCTGTTCCTACTTCCTTAATGCTGGCACACAATTATCAAACTCTCCCATCTTCTATGAGGTTGCCATACTCTGTCATGTACACTGCCTTTCAGATTTCACAGAAGGTGGATCATTGACAATTATGTACCACACTGAATGTACATAGTTCCAGGAAGCTCAAAACTGATGAGGGCAGACTGAGGCTCCTTCCCACTTTTCCTTATGGTTCTGTTTGTGTTAGCCCAATGGTGGAACTTTTTTGTTGAACAGCAAAGGAGTTCATGGGATACATCCATGTTTCCCCACCTATCTGCAGGGGGCCCGTTATGGACCCTGTGCTTCTCCTAAGCCAGGTCAGGGTACATTCCCCCAAAGTGAGGACATGTCTTTCAGTCTTGACTCAAATGCCTCATGCAATAGCTGGTCCTCTTTGACTGAGATCAAGTCCTTGTCACCTGGAAAGGTGTCCAGAAGGTGACATTCACCACGTATGTAGTCAATAATTTAGGGGATGGAGTTTAAAAATCAGGGGACATTTTTTACAAGATTATTGATATCTTTTGAATCATTCCATATGCTAATCAGTGTATAAAGACTGACAAAAATGTGGACATAGTGTATAAATCTTTGTGAGGTACAATAAAGGCTTGTAGTTATGAAGGCAGATCTATGGATATCCAGAACCACTCCCCTTCTGCCACAGATTGAGCCCCCAAATAGGCAATTTCCAAGCTAACACTCAATAGAAAAGTAATTGATTAGAGCACCTAGGGTGGTTCTGACATGGAGTATTGTTCTAAGCTGATTGGGCCTTGGTCCCAGCAGAGGCAGGCATGGCTGATACAGTTAGGTGATAAGTAGGTTCAGACTTGTGATTTCACTGGGATTGGGAATGTCTTCTATGAGAGCAAATGAACATTTGCTTTTCAATTTATGGTTTTAGGGTTGCCTGGGGCACAGAGAAGTCAAAATATTTGCACAGAGACATACAACCAGGGCATTTCACAAGCAGAGCTCAAAACCAAGTCTTCCTGACCCTTAAGCTAGCTCTCTACCCACTACACCATACTGGTTGATGTAGCATGGAAGCTCTGGGACCACAGACAAAGCAGTAGGGCCTGTGATTCTTGAAATGGACATTGGAGGGAGAAAAGGGCACAGGATAACTGGATATTAGTCAGTCTTCAACCCACAGCCACAGTTTAGCTTCTAGCCATTGGAGCTGTCCACATAACACGCAAAATCGAGCACCCTCCAGCTGTGACCTCCAGAAACCAGTCCGAGTCCCAGTGGGGAGTTAATTGAGGCAGCTTCAGATCTCCCACCAGATGCCAGAAGAGAAATTGTTATTTCTGTTTTTCTTTTTATTGTTAACTTAACAATCACCAACAAACGAAAACATTGCATTATGCAAAAAAGAACAAGGAAAAGGATACTGGGAACTGTTATCTCTTACTTAACTTAACCCCTTACAATATGACTTCCAATCTTATCATTCCATTAAATTGTTCTCTCCAAAGTTACCAATGACCTCTTAGTTGCCAAATCCAATGGCCTTTTCTCAATCCTCATCCTCTTTCACTACTCTGTGACTTTTGATACTGATTTTCCCCCACCAGGTTAGGCCTCCTTAATGCGTCCTTAGGCTACTGAAGCAGGAATCATGAGAAAACATATACCTTTTTGCTTTACAGTCAAAACAGGGGATAAAAATAAACCAGTTTGCAGGGGGAAATGGTTTTGTACACGGGGTCTAACATTGTAAACTCAAGACATCTCATACACAAAAAGGTGACCTCCCCCAACTATCACCTGTCTCTGCAAAAGTTTACATGGAACATCCCTCCAGCCAAAACCAACATGCTTGAAATGCCATCCAGGTTTTTCCAAGACTTCTGGACTGTTTATTTGTCTTGGAATGTCCTCAGAAAGCTCTGTCAGTGATTACATGACAGGGTAAGATCCCCAGAGTCCATTCAAATAGCAGGGAAAAAGAAAACAAGAGAGAAGCTGTTTAAACTTTGTTTTCTTTCCTTGTGGTTTGTTGTTCCCTTCTACTCCTCCATCTCCTTGGAAACTGCCCCAACCTTCAAGTTTCCTTGGCTTTTGCCTCTGAAGTCTCCTTGACCTCCTCTACTGCCTCCTTGGCCACTAAAGTCTCCACAAACATTGCCACTATGACCGCCATCACAACCTCCAAAGCCATTGGGCTTGGCCCAGTCCAGAGTTACTTTTTTTCCATCCATTTCCCTATCTTCCATGATGTTTTTCATACCTTTAGCATCTTTGTCGAAGTCAAAATGCACAAAACTGAACTCTTCAGATGACCCTGCCCCCCCAGTCTAGGACTATCCTAGTACTACTAACAGAGGCATGAAATGAATCAGTCTCTCAATGTTTCTTCTGTCATGTCTTTGGACAGACCTTTGATGAACAAAGTTTTTCAGGACTGGCTCCTTGATGCTGCATAAAATTGTCTCCTCTCCTTTAACCTGATCACTCTGCCTTCAATTTCTTAATTGTTACAAGAATTTAAAGTTTCTTTTGCATCTTCCACAGAAGCAAACTCAGTGAATGCATACGCTTTAGTTCAGCCTTGGTTGTTGTGAGGCTGACCAATGTTGCCTTTTCAAACACTTCCTGGAGACTTTCTTCAATGGCAAAGTTATTTAGTACTGATGTCTTTGAGTTTCCCTCCTTAGCTCAACTTCCAACTGAAGAAGAAGTTTTGAGGGTCATTAGGCTCCTTTCATGTGGCAAAGCACCTGGTGCTGATTCTATTCCAGTTGAGATTTACAAGGTAGGGGAACCATTGCTCATACAAAAGCTGGCTGAAATATTCCAGGTTATATGGCAAGAGGAAGTTTTCCCCCAGGAGTTCAAGGATACCTCCATTGTCCATCTCTATAAAGGTAAAGGGAATAGATTGTCCTGCAACAACCACAGAGGGAATCTCTCTCTTAGTCACTGCTGGCAAGATTCTTGTTAGAGGGGGGCAGAGACAAGATGGCAGAATAGAAAGATGGACCTGCTACACCTCTCCTCCCATAGCTCATAAAATACTGTAAAAATGACTCTAAACAAATTCTAGAGCAGCAGAAGTCAAAAAAATGACAGAGTGAAAGAGATTTCCAGCCTAAGGCAGCCTGGAAGGCCGACAGGAAAGGTCTAACACACCAGGCTTGGAGCAGAGCACAGCCCAGCCTTGGCTGCATGGCAGCAGGGACAGGACTGGAGCAAGCTTCAGGGTACGGAATCACAGGCAGCAACTGCGGTTCCCAGATTTCTTAACCTACAAATGCCAAAGACAGCTTCCAGGGTCAGTGAGAAAGCTCTTTTACCTGGTTGAGAAGGGAGCAGGGTCTGGCCCTAGTCTTGGCCCCAGGCCTGGCAGTGTCCATTTTTGGAGCCCTTGGCATGAAAATCCTGGGGGAATCAAACAACTGATCTGAATCTCAGCCCTGAATGGCAGCCCTAGGATGAGAAGGAGCACTGGTTGGTGGAGCTGGTGGAGATTCTGGACAGGGAATCCTACTCATAAATCCTGGGCAGAAAAGCTTGTGGTTACTCCCAGACCAGAGTGTAGGCAAGGAGAGGAGTAAACTCCTCTCCCTTGATTGTGCCACCTCGGAGGAATTGAAAACTTATAGGTCCCAAGAGTATGCCGTTCATTTGACAAAGGACTCAGAAGTCAAGTAACTGACTGGGAAAATGCTCAAAAAAGGGGAAAAAATAAGACTATAGAAGGTTACTTCCTTGGTGAACAAGTATTTTCTTCCATCCTTTTTGAATCCTTCCATCACCTGTGACCATTGCATTTTTTTTTTTGGAGATTTTTGGATGCAGAAGCTTTGACTTTTATGTCTTCAAGTGAGGGAAGGATTCAAAAAGGATTTTGAAAATCAAGTAAGAGAGGTAGAAGAAAAATTGGGAAGAGAAGTGAGAATGATGCAAGAAAATCATGAAAAGTGAGTCAACAACCTGCTAAAGGAGACCCAAAAAATGTTAAAGAAAATAACACCTTTAAAAATAGACTAACCCAAATGACAAAAGAGGTCCAAAAAGCCAGTGAGAAGAAGAATGTTTTAAAAAAACAGAATTAGTCAAATGGAAAAAGAGGTTCAAATGCTCACTGAAGAAAACAGTTCTTTAAAAATTAGAATGGAGCAGATGGAAGCTAATGACTTTACGAGAAACCAAGAAATTACAAAACAAAACCAAAAGAATGAAAAATAGAAAACAATGTGAAATATCTCACTGGAAAAACAACTGAACTGGAAAATAGATCCATGAGGGACAGTTTAGAAATTATGGGACTACCTGAAAGCTATGATAAAAAAAAAGAGCCTAGACATCATCTTTCATGAAATTATCAAGGAAAACTGCCCTGATATTCTAAAACCAGAGGGTAAAATAAATATTGAAAGAATCCACTGATCACCTCTTAAAAGAGATCCCAAAAGGAAGACTCCTAAGAATATTGTAGTCAAATTTCAGAGTTCCCAGATCAAGGAGAAAATATTGCAAGCAACCAGAAAGAAACAATTCAAGTATTGTGGAAATACAATCAGGATAACACAAGATCTGGAAGCTTCTACATTAAGGGATTGAAGGGATTGAAACATGGTATTCCAGAAGTCAAAGGAACTAGGACTAAAATCAAGAATCACCTACCCAGCAAAACTGAGTATAATACTTAAGGGGAAAAAAATGATCTTTCAATGAAATAGATGACTTTCAAGAATTCTTGATGAAAAAACCAGAGCTGAAAAGAAAATTTGACTTTCAAACATAAAAATCAAGAGAAATATGAAAAGGTAAACAGGAAAGAGAAATCATAAGGGACTTACTAAAGCTGAACTGTTTACATTCCTGCATGGAAAGATAATATTTGTAACTCTTGAAACTTTTGTCAGTATTTGAGTAGTTGGAGGGATTATATACATATACATATACATATACATATACATATACATATACATATACATATACATACACACACGTATATATATATATACGTGTGTATATATATATAAACACATATACATGTATGTAGACACACACACACATATATATACACATAGTGCACAGAATAAGTTGAATAGGAAGGGATGATATCTAAAAATATAAAATTAAGGAGTGAGAGAGGAATATATTGGGAAGAGAAAGGGAGAAATAGAATGGGGCAAATTATCTCTCATAAAAGAGGCAAGAAAAAACTTTTTCAATGGAGAGGAAAAGGAGGGGAAGTGAGAGGGAAAAAGTGAAGCTTACTCTCATCACATTTGGTTTAAGGAGTGAAAAACATGCAGGCTCAATTTGGTATGAAAATCTATCTTACATTACAGGAAAGTAGGAGAGAAAGGGATAAGTGAGGTATGGGGGGGGTGATAGAAGGGAGTAATTAGAAGTAAACACTTTAGGGGAGGGACAAAGTCAAAAGAGAGAATAGAATAAATGGGGGACAGGATAGGATGGAGATAAATACAGTTAGTCTTTCACAACATGACTATAATGGAATGACTACACATGTATGGCCTATATTGAATTCCTTGCCTTCTCAGTGGGGATAGGAGGGAGGAAGGGAGAGAAGGTGGAACTCAAAGTTTTGGGAATGAATGTTGAGAACTCTTTTTGCATGCAACTGGGAAGTAAGAAATACAGATAATGGGGTATAGAAATCTATCCTGCCCTACAAGAAAAGAGAGAAGATGGAGACAAGAGAAGGGAGGGGTGTGATAGAAGGGAGGGCAGATTTGAGGAAAGGGTAATCAGAATGCATGGGTCTTGGGATCCAGAGGAGGGGGGGAGGTGGGGAGAAAATTTGGAACTCAAAATCTTGTGGAAATGAATGTTAAAAACTAAAAATTAATTAATTAATTAAAGTTTTTTTAAAAAAGATTCTTTCCAGAGTCCTCCTTAATAGAGTGATCCTTCACCTGAAAGATGGTCATCTACCTGAGAGCCAGTGAGGCTTTAGAAAGGACTAAGGAACAGTCAATATGGTGTTTGCTGCCCTACAACTCCAGGAGAAATGCCAGGAGCACAACAGAGGTCTGCACACAACATTTGTAGATCTGACTAAGGCCTGTGACACTGTTGGTTGTGAAAGCTTATGGAAAATTATGTCAAAATTTGATTGCTCAGAGAAGTTCATCAGCATTGTATGTCAATTTCATGATGGCATGTTTGCCCAGGTTCTGGATAGTGGACAATGCTCTCCTGCCTTCCCAGTTACCAATAGAGTGAAACAGGGCTGTGTGCTTGCTCCCATGCTTTTTAGCACTATGTTTTCAGCCACGGTGACAAATGCTTTCAATGAGGATGAACATAGATGGCATCAAGGTCAACTACTGTACTGATGGTAAGTTCTTCATTTGAAAAAGGCTACAAGCCAAGACCAAAGTGGAGTGAGTGTTGGGGCATGATTTTCTGTTTGCAGATGATTGTACACTCAATGCAGTCTCTGGAGCTGAGATATATCAAAGTATGGATCAGCTCTCTGCTGCTTGTGCTAATTTTGGCCTAATAATTAACACCAAGAAAACACAGGTGCTCCATCACCCACCAGTACACCATCCATACGTGGAACTATTGGTTACAACAAATGGAGAAGTTTTGAATGTTGTGGATAAGTTCACTTACCTTGGTGGTGTACTTTCCAGGGATGTACACATTGACAATGAGGTTGACACACTCACTGCCAGAGCTAGCTCAATGTTTGGGAGAGAAGAAGAAACTTTCCAAAGAAAAATTTGGGAGAGAAGAAGTATTAGACTGACTACCAAACTGAAGGTCTACAGAGCCATTGTGCTGACCTCATTGTTGTATGCCTGTGAAACATGAACAGTCTACCAGTGCCATGTCAGGAAACTGAATCACTTCCATTTGAACTGTCTTAGGAAGATTCTGAAGATCACCTGGCAGGATAAGGTACCAGATACTGAGCTCCTTGCATGAACTAAACTAAATAAACCTTCAAACTATGCTTCAGAGAGTGCAACTCTGATGGGCTGGCCACAGTGTTCAAATGCAAAATGTATGCTTGCCAAAAAGACTATTTTATGGAGACCTCGCATGGGGCAGGTGATCACATGGTGGTCAGAAGAAGCAATATGAGGACACTCTCAAGGTCACTCTCAAGAACTTTGGATTTGATTGTGCGACATGGGAGACACTGGCACAGGACTGTTCAGCATGGCATGCCCACATTAGAAAAGGTGCTGTGAGCAAAGCAGAATTGAAATAGCACAAAGGAAACATAGGATGTGTAAATTTGGAGTAACCACCCCAAATGTTCACACAGACTATCTGTGCCCAATCTGTGGTAGAGTATTCTGAGCTCATATTGGTCTGATCAGCCACAATCATACACATTATAACTTCACTTTATTATCGTGATATCATTTTGGCTGTCTTCGAGAATAAAGGACAACAACCAACCATTACCACTCCAGGAATTATTCTTTTGACCTCTTGAATTCTCTTGCCTTTGATTTTTCACTCCTGTGTAGTCCAGAATGAGTGGCCAACCATCAGTCTTAGTTCCCTGCTTTACTTCCAAGACCTTGTTCATATCTGTTTTGGTCTTAAATTTCATGTAGGAAATTTGTTTGGTTGTCTCACGTTGGTGCAGACCAATCTAACCTTAGTAGCATCTTCAAACCCTTCCTTGAGCTCCTCCTGAGTTACTTTACAAGGTAGATTCTTTAAAAATTTTTAAAATAAATTCATTACTTATTTATTTTTAATAATTCTTAAATTTTTTTGCATTCTAAATTTTCTCCCTCCCTCCAATCCTCCACTCACTGAGAAGGCAAGCAATTTGATATAAATTATATGTGTGAAATCATGCAGAACATACTTCTACATTAGCCATGGTGAAAAAAAAGGAAGAAAAATAAAAAAATAAATAAAATTATACTTTAATCTGATGTCAGAAATCATCAGTCCTGTCTCTAGAGGTTGATAGCATTGGTCTTCATGAGAACTTAGGAATTATCTTACTTCATCATGTTGCTGAGAATATCGAAGTCTTTCACAATTGATCATCATATAATATTGCTGTTACTGTCACAATGTTCTCCTAGTTCAGCTCACTTCACTTTGCATCAGTCCATATAAGTCTTCCTAGGTGTTTCTGAAACCATCTTGCTTGTCATTTCTTATTGCACAATAGTAGTCCATCACAATCACATACAAAAGCTTCTTCAGCCATTCCCTGACTGATAAACATCCTTTCAATTTCCAATTCTTTGCTGCCACACAAAGAGCTACTATGAGTATTTTTGTGCATGTAGATTGCAAAGTAGATTCTTGATGAAGAGTATTCTTGTATCTTGACTTTTTTTCCAGTTTCATTTCAGAGCCAAGGACTTTGGAGGCAAATTTATTGAGTTTTTTCCATGCTTTTAGAGGATTCAAATTCCATATAACCAAACCTCCTGGTCTGCCAATGCAGACAAGCACAACCATAATGTTCTTTTGTGAAAAGAAGTTCATGATGCCAGTTTTAGCTCAGAAATGGTTTTGTTAAAATTCAGGTTACCAATGAAGATATGAACGTTTGTATATGCTTCAGCGTCCAATGTCTTCAGGGACTTTCTATCTACCCATTTCCTTTTTCCTCTTTCCTGGTGGTTCTTAGATGAGTGCTTCCTCTCCTTCCTCATCTTTCTCCCTCTCCTCATCTTGATCTTCCTCCTCCTCTTCAGATTCCTTGACTTTGCTGACTTTCCCAGCTTTCCCAAGCAAAGCTTTCACAGAAGCAGTCTTCCCCTTTAGTAGGCTTGGTATCCATGGCTCCTTCAGGCATTCTTATTTTCTTTTTCCTCATCATTATCATCTTTCTCCTCATCCTAAGTGTTGTGTTTGGCCAGAGCTGCTCCCATTTTTATGGCTTTGGGTGGTTCAAATTCTCCATCCTCCTCACCTTACTATCTTCAGACTCACTGTCCTCTTGGTTGGCATTCTTCCCATTTTTTGGCCCCATATGTCAGAGGTGCTGCTGTTTTTGCTAGACTGGTTCCCTTCTTCTCTTGTGTGATGACAACTTTGGATGGAGTAGCCACTTTTTTCACTGGTGCCATGGCTGCCTTCTTACCAGGAGTCACAGCTGCTTTCTTGGCAGTTGTAGTGGCAACAACAGCTTTTTTTGATCAGTGGTACCTTCTTTGCTGGAGTAGCCACTGCCTTCTTGCCCTTCTTCTGAGCAATCACAATCTCTTCTTTACTACTTTCCTCTTCATCTTCTGATATGTACTTAGCCTCACTGTCTTCTGTCTCCTTGGGGGCAGATGCCACTTTTTGATTCACTTTGATTTTTAGGAACCTTCTCAAGCTTCACCATGGTGACATCATGTGATGAGGGAAGTGGAGGGTACAGATCCATTGGGCAGAGGCCCAATCTTTGACACTGTTGATCACTATTTCTTCCTTGAGGCTATTCTCTTTAGTTTTGGGGACACTACTCTCTCCTAGTTTTCCTCCTTCCTCTCTGACTGTTCCTCATACCCTCAGGATGATCCCTAGAGCTCCTTCTATTCTCCTTCAATACTATTTCACTTGGACATCTCATCAGATCCTGTGGATTTAATTACCATTTCTAAGCTAAAGACTCTCAAATCTACCTTTACTGGTCCAATCTCTTTGCTGACCTCTGACAGCTCTCTCCTGCTCTCCTTTGCTGGATCCTCAAATATGCCAATCCTGCCCCAATCTATCTGTTAATCTTAGCAATCTCCAACTGCTTTTCAGACATCTCAAAATGGAAGTTCAGTAGACATCTTAAACTCAAGTCTTTTTTTTTTTTTATTAAATTTATTTATTTAAGTTTTAACATTCATTTTCACAAAATTTTGGGTTACAAATTTTCTCCCCTTTTATCCCCTCCCCCCCCAAACACCAAGCATTCTAATTGCCCCTATGACCAATCTGCTCTCTCTTCTATCATCCCTCTCTGCCCTTGTCTCCATCTTTTCTTTTGTCCTGTAGGGGCAGATAGCTTTCTATACCCCTTTACCTGTTTTTCTTATTTCCTAGTGGCAAGAACATTACTCGACAGTTGATCCTAACACTTTGAGTTCCAACTTCTCTTCCTCCCTCCCTCCCCACCCCTTCCCTTTGGAAGGCAAGCAATTCAATATAGGCCATATCTGTGTAGTTTTGCAAATGACTTCCATAATAGTTGTGTTGTATAGGACTAACTATATTTCCCTCCATCCTATCCTGTCCCCCATTACTTCTATTCTCTTTTGATCCTATCCCTCCCCATGAGTGTCGACCTCGAATTGCACTCTCCTCCTCATGCCCTCCCTTCTATCATCCCCCCCCAACCCTGCTTGTCCCCTTATCCCCCACTTTCCTGTATTGTGAGATAGGTTTTCCTACCAAAATGAGGTGCACTTTATTCTTTTCTTTAGTGGAATGTGATGAGAGTAGACTTCATGTTTTTCTCTCACCTCCCCTCTTTATCCCTCCACTAATGAGTCTTTTGATTGTCTCTTTTATGAGAGATAATTTGCCCCATTCAATTTCTCCCTTTCTCTTCCCAATATATTTCTCTCTCACTGCTTGATTTCATTTTGTTTTAAAGATATGATCCCATCCTATTCAATTCACTCTGTGCACTCTGTCTCTATGTATGTGAGCGTGTGTGCATGTGTAATCCCACCCAGTACCCAGATACTGAAATGTTTCAAGAGTTACAAATATTGTCTTTCCATGTAGGAATGTAAACAGTTCAGCTTTAGTAAGTCCCTTATGACTTCTCTTTGCTGTTTTCCTCTCGGTGCCGCGGCCGCGGCAGGGCTGCACTCAGCTCCCAGTCCCGGCGCCCAGTCCGCAGCGCGAAGGACCCCCCCGCGAGAGGTTTGCAGGTCTCTCTGGAACAGAAATCTCCCTCGCTCCAATGTTCCGTGGCCTCTGGGTGCGGAATTCGCCGTGAGTTACTTCCCTGTAGCCATTCTATGGGTTGTGGGTTCAGAGCTATGTGTATGTGCGTCTTTCTACTCCGCCATCTTGGCTCCGCCCCTATTATCTTAAACTCAAGTCTTAAACTGAACTCATTATCTTTTCCCCTAAATCATTCCCACTCCTACTTTCCCTATTACTATAGAAGGCCACCCCATCCTTCCTGTGTCTCAGGTTCACAACCTAGAAGTCATCTTGGCTTCCTCACTAATCTCTCACTCCCCCATATCCAACCTATAGATTTCACCTTTGCACCATCTCTTGGACCTTCTTGGATCTTCTCTCCTTTAACACTGCCACCACTCTAGTGCAGTCCTCATTGCCTCACATCTTAACTATTGTAATAGTTTGCTAGTGGGTCTACCTACCTGGCATCTCTTCCCCACTCCAATCCATCTTCCATTCAGCCACTAAAGTGATTTTTCCCCAAGTTCAGATCTGACCATGTCACCCTCCTATTCAGTAAATTCCAGCAGCCCCCTACTATCTCCAGGAGCAAATACAAAATGCCCTGCTTGTCATTCAAAGCCTTTTATAAACTCTTACTTTTCCAGTTCTCCTACATCTCTTTGATCCAAGGACACACCAGCCTCCTGGTTGTTCCACAAACAAGACATTCCCTCTCTCTATTCTAAGCATTTTCTCTGGATGTTCCCCCTACCTGGAATGCTCTCTTCTCCAATGACTACTGACCTCTTTGGCTTCCTTTAAGTCCCAACTAAGATCCCACCTTCTACAGAAAGCCTTCCCCCAACCCTTCTTAATTCCAGTGCCTTCTTTCTATGAATTATCTCCTATTTATCTCATTTTGAGCTTCCTTTGTATATATTTGTTTCCATGCTGGCTCTCCATTAGATTGTCTTTTGCTTCTTTTTTGTAGCTCCAGTGCTTAACGGTGTCAGGCACGTAACAGGGGCTTAATAAATGTTTACTGATTGATTGTTGTGTGTGAGTATGTACGTTAAAATTATTATTTTCTCTTATATTAATAACCAATGGTTAAATTCGAATTAAGGTTTTTCCTTCCCATTTCCTCATTTAGAGGTCATTCAACTAGTCTCTGAAGGACATTGCTTCGCCATATTGGGTGGGACTCCATCCAACTAGAAGACTTTACAAACAGAATCCACTCTAGGTGAGCTCTGGTCCTTAGGTAATAAGCCCTTGTCTTTGGAAACTTCCACTGAAATTTAGGGTGAACCAGCTTGTGAAAAGGAAAACCAATCAGAGTAGTCTGGGTAGAGACGAATTCTTTTGTTTAGATTGCTGGAGGCAGCTGACTCTCATGATCAGGTCTTGTTCTCAAGAAAAGGAACAGAAAATTGTTTGCCCACTTTCTCATTTATGTGTTCACCCCCCCTCATTGATTGTGAACTAATACTGATTTCCACTCTCAGGGACCCCCACTTTTCCAAAGGTATTTAACAATTCCATGGTTGCCAAGATTTATCTTTGGTGTCTGAGAGAACCACTGACCTCAATTCATTGATTATTTTCTAGTCATAATTAAATTAATTATCCAGAAACTTTATCTCTGAGACTTTTTATCCTCCCCCATCTCTCTGTCTCACTCTCACACACACACAAATATATTCTACATATATACATCTACACACACACACATATATTAATGTTAACAAAATGTCAAAATTATCCTTTTTCTCTCTCCTGCATTTCTTTTGTTTTCCTCTATTTTTAAAAAAAAAACTTTGTTTCCCCCTTTTAGGATGGTATAACCTATCAATTTTTTACATTTGTAAAAATTTTTATATTTGCATTTGTACTTATATTTGTATTTGTATATTTTGTTTGTGTCTTACTTGTATTTTATGTTGATATTTTTATCAGTTTTTATTTGTATTTGAACAATGTCTGGAACAGAGTATTTAATAAAGACTTCATTTGTTCATTCTTCACTCTCAAGGTCTTCTGCCCCTTAGAAGCCTTTCTTTCCTTTGGAGATTAGCTCAAGCATCACCTCTCAGGAACTTGGCTTCCCCCAAAATGATCTTGTATTTAGACATCTATTTTACATAGGTTTTGTACAGATCTCTCTGTGTGTGCCTGTTATCTCCTTCATAGAACAGAAACTCCTTGAGGGCAAGGATAGCTTCATTTTTGCCTTTGTAACCTCAGCCCTCAGCATGGCATCTGGCACATAGTAGATACTTCATAAATGCTTGTTGATTGATTGGTTAGACCTGGGTTTCCTCATCTGCAAAATAAGGGGGGTGGTGGCTAAATGGCCTCTAAGGGCAGTTATCAATCAATCAACCAATCAAGAAGCATTTATTGAGTGCCTGCTATATGCCAGAAACTGCTAGAAATACAAGATGAAGCTTTAAGAAACTTCCAACTGCACTAAGACTTTTGGGACACCCTCTGAAAGCCCGATAAATGCATAACTCCAAGAGCATTTGTATGAAGGGGCTTTAAATTCTAGACCAAGGGCTTTAAATTTACCCTTAGGGGTAATAGGTGGCAAACTGCAAAATGAAGAAGTCCCCACATTCATAGATTCAAGAATCCTGACAATATCAACGTTTGAAAAAAAAGAAAGAGATCAACTTTTATAAAACAAAATTTATTAAAATTTGTACAATTTCTTTGGCTATTCCCAGTTAATTTCCACAGCTTTCTCGGGTCTTCTGGAACCCAGAAGTTTCCGGGTCTGCTATTGCAACTCTAAGTCAACCCTAGAAGTTTACATGATTAGTTGAAAGGATTAGACAGATATGCTGTGGGATGACAGATTTCAACATGGGAATTAAGATAAAATCCTACTCAAATACAAGACCTGCCCACAGCACCAAGTCATGGAAATCTTATAGTCATGATTAACCAACACTGAAGTAATTATATTTCAATCTTATTTCACCTTATTTCTCCATATAGAGAATATAGATTTCAAAATATTGCAGCCTCAAGAAACTTCCTTAAATTAAGTGGAACATTTAGATAGAAGACTAATTTCTGACTATCACAGCTACTATTCCCAGCATCCCCACTGAAAAACCTCAATGATCTCACTTTACTGCCTTTTTGTATCTCAGAATCAAATATCAGAACAATTTTGCCAATGAGTCAGAGAACAGAGCAGGAAATGCCCAAGGTTCAGAGTCCTTTAAAAAAAAATTAAAAGCCCAGAAGGTGACATAGATTCAAAAGTAATATCACATCTGAGCATAGGCATTAAAGGGAAACTGAGTCTTAGAGTCAGAAGCTTAAGAATTGGAAGAGATCTTAGAAATCAAATATAATGGCGCCTCCACCACTCTCCCCAAGTGTGGGCTGTTCCAGGAGCATTTGCTACCTGTAATAATTCCATGTGATCGCCCTTCAATGAGCTTACTTGTATTTGAATCACACACTGCCTTGCTTTGGTTGTCCTATGTAGATAAGCTCCTTGTCTCACACTAGATTGAGTAACCATGTCCCCGCCACTTCTCTCCCAGGCAGTGGAGCCTGGCATAGGGCTAGGCACAGAGGGTGATCAGGAAAAACCAGTGGTGTCTTAGAAAACAAGCTGGATTTGAGTCAGTAGATCAGGATGCAAATTGCAACTTTGCTATTTCCTGTCTGTGTATACTTGGGGAAAAAAAATCATTTAATCTCCCTAGAGCTCAGCCAAAATCATGTGTAAGATGAGGGTGTGGACTAGATTGGGGGTTCTTTGCCTTTTCTGTGTTATGGACCCCTTAGGAAGTCCAACGAAATGTGTAGACCCTTCTCAGAATAATGTTTTATCACCTACATTCATAATCAAAGGAAATGCACGATTTCAGGGAGAGTTTAGTAAAAATAAAGATGCCACTTTTTCTTATCCAAGGTCATGGACCGCTTGAAATCTGTCCATGGATCCCTGGGAATCAGTAGAACTTGACTAGACAGTCGCTAAGATCCTTTCTGTTCTAAATCCTATGCTCCTATGACTCCATGTCAACCAAACACTGCAAGTTTAAAAACATATATTGCTCTCCTCCAGTGGTAGACTTTAGAGAACATAGACAATCAGCTATATAGGAAAACAAACCATTAACAATACCGATTCACATTCAGAGAACACTTTACAGTTACTAAGCACTTTATAGACATTCTCTTCTTGGAGCCCCCACAACAAACCTGTGAGGTAGGTAGCTTTATTATCCCCATTTTACAGATGAGGAAACTGAGGCTCAGAGAGATAACGTGATCTTCCCAACATCCTACCAGAAAGAGGCAGAGCTGGGGCCCAACCCCAAGACAGGAAGCATGCACAGAGAGTAGCTGAGTGGTGCCACAGTGGCTTTCTCTGTGTCAGTCTAGTCCAGGCTCACTGCAGGTCAGCCTCCAGAGTAAGAGGTTACATACCTCACCTAGAGGACTTGAGGGCTGGGGATGGCAAAGGGGAATGGTATTGTTACCAGCTGACTTCCTGAAAGGAAAATATTTTGAGACAAGAAAAAACAAATGCTTTTTTGGCTTGATACTCCCAGATGGGTACCATTTAGCCAAAGTCAGATCCAATCAAGTCCTTCAGGCCTCTGATGGCTGCCAAGAGGAGAATGTGAATCCCTACACCATGATTACTGGACTGCACCAGCAAGAGGGTACAGCCTCATCTGGGGTGGGGAAAGAACTGGGTATTGCTTCTAACTTCAGGGACCAAAGCTGACCAGGGAAGTGCGCCTTATGGAGAGCCCTAGGAAGGGTCTTTTGGAGAAGGAGCCCTTGTGCATCTGGGTTTGACCCTCAGGCTCCCACAGTCCCTTAGCTCTGCATAAAAAGACAGGATGTGCCCATCTTCTCTGACCTCAGCCTTCTGTGCTAGACCAGCGGGACAGAAGCTACAGGATGCAATCAAAATGAAGGGAGCAGCTTCCCAGCAGTAGAGTAGCAGAGGGGAAACTTGAGCTTCAGACGTGCTTCGGAAAAGGCCTTTGGGTCAGCAGAAGAAGGCAGGGGAGGGCGAAGCAGACCAGGGACTTGCCCAGATGTTAGCAGTGGATATTCCGGAATCCAGATACCGTCACCTTCCCTTTCAGGTAAATGTCCTCATCTGGCCCTTGGTTGAGGTGCTTCACCATGTTCTTCTCAAAGAGAAGGGGATGGTAGGCACCCATAGTGCACGCACTGTCAAAGAAGCGCTGGTAGTAGTAACAAATGTCTGTTTTACGCTTTGAGGGCAAAAATTCATATACATCCACCTTGTCACAGAAGTTCATCATGATCACAATACCTGAGAAAGAAAGAGATGGAGAGAGAAAAATGGAGAGGTAGGAGATGGAGAGGGAGAGAGAGTTAAAAAGTTAATCCCCCATCATAGAAAAACAGTATGGCATGGTAGAAAGAACACTAAATTTGGAGAGCTAGAATCATAGGAGCTACAGAGAAGGAACCTCAGAATCTGTCTAATTCAATTCATCTCATTTTACAGAGAAGGAAACTGAAAGGCAGGATGGTAAAGCCACTTGCCCAAGGTGACACAGCTAGGAAGTTTCTATGGCAGGATTCAAACCCAGGCTGTCCATGTCCAGCATGCTAACTACTCTGCCAGGCAGTGAAAGGAAGGGCAGAGACTGGGCAATATCTGGGCTAGGGTGGCAGAATTAGGGGGCAGTTTTTTTCAAGAGAAGAGCCACAAGAGCACTTGAAGACAGAAGGAGGCAGTGAAGAGGATGAGTGCCAGTGCTGAAAAGAGCAGGCAAGACAGTAAAGGATGGAACACAAAGTGCCCGGAATTCCTCAGTCTTATCTTCCCAAGGACCTAAGCCCAGGGACTCAGATCTTTTCTCCTGTCTCCACTAGCATGCCTAACATGGGATCTGATACCTAGGGATCAAAGGACCAGTTGCATTCCTGTGATCTGAGGGTCAGTTCCTAACTAATCCCAGCCTAAACTACCTCCAAGGGCAGGAGAAGTCAATGCACCAGAGCATTCAAGAAAATGACTATGGGTGTGACCTCAATTTCCTCTTGAATTCTCCTAGAATAAAGGTGCTGCCCATGGGAATCATTCCAATTCTTAGGAGTATCTGAGGCTTCAGAAAAGAAGAGGATGATTCTAAGGGCAAAGGGAAAGGTGGGGCAGATCTAGCAACCAAGAGCAAATTCATGACTTTGGTTTTCACATCTCTCCTCCCCCCAGCCCCCACGGCCATCCCTTTGTCCAAACTTGATAAATCTTGGTGGGCATTGTAGTATAGTGGAAAAAGCGCTGGGTTTATAACCAGAGAACCTGGGTTTAAATCCAAGTTTTACTACACCTTCCCTTTGTGCCACATGGCAAGTCTCCTCATCTCCAGATCTCACTTTCTGGCCCTGTCCAAAAGATAATCTCTAAAGTCCCTTTTAGTTCTAGGTCTAAGACCCTATGTAATCCCTTAGATTTCCATGGCCCTCAGTTTCCCCTTCTGTAAAAAGAGAGGATTAGATTCTAAGATTCCTTCAAGCATCTGATACTATGACTGCCATTCCCCAAGTTCATTCACTTTGGGCTTTCCCATCCATTCAACCTCCTCCTTCTGGGATGCCTGATCCTCTACCCCACTGGTCAAAATTCTGCTCAGCCTCTAAAGGTCTCTCACTAGAGGGGAGCATCCATTCACCCTCCCCAGGGAGAGCTCCATTTCTCTCTTTTGTCCTAGTACCAGACACTTCTGATACACAATAGATATCAGTTCAAATGGGTGCTTCTCTTAGGGTGCCTGGGGAACTCAGAGGTTGTCAATTGCTCAGGATTACAGTCATCATGTGCCAAAAGCAAGGCTTGTACCGGGGCCTTCCTGACTCCAACGTAGGCACTCTATGCACTCTGGCCCACTGACTGTCCCATGTAGGGTTTTACATGGGACACTAAACTGTAGACCAGTTATTAGATACTTACTGATGGCTTATGAGTACCATGGAGTAAGCCCTCAGAGGACAGACCGTTTCATTCTTTTGTTTTTATGTCTCCAGTACTAAGCAATAATGCCTGGCCCATAGTGAAGGTTTAAGAAACGGTTACTGATTGACTATTTGATCATATTCCCCTCTCTCTCATAGCATCTAGCATAGTATATTGGCCATGCTAGGCGCTCAGTGAATATTTGGAAAGTGAACAATGGGAAGGCTACCCAGAATCCAACACTGCTAGAAACCAATGCCCAACTACCTTTTGGAAATAACTCACCAAGCATCCCTGAGGATGGGGGATTTGGCTGAATATCCTCTGGGGAATTCTCCTGGAGGATGTCCCAAAGCTCCCATGGCATCTTGGGGCTGAGGATGTAAAAGGGCTGCTGAGGATTCTCTTTACGATATTGCTTGTAGCTTTGAAAGAAATTGTAGTCAGGCTTCTTGTACCACTGAAAAAGAGAATATTGGTCTTGTGTCTACACTTTACATTTCTTGTCTATACCTATGTGTGAGTGGGTTATCTCCCCAATTAGAATGTTAGCTCCTTGAGAACAGGGGCTGTTGCAAATTGGTCTTTGTGTCCCTAGCAGTTAGTATGGTGTCTGGTCATTAATAAATGGTTGTTAACTGAATCTTGGTTATTTCACCTGCGTGTAACACTGGGCAAGTCATGTCATCTCCCAGGATCTCAGTTTCCTCCTCTGTAAAATGAGAGGATTGGATTAAAAGTTCTCCTGGTCTCCTCCAGTTCTACAGCTAGAAACCTATGACTCATTTCCCTGGACCATGGACCAGATGACCTCTATCCATCTTCTAACGCCTTTATTACGATCTTGGAATTTCTTTTTGTTGTAGATGCCCTTCCATGCCTGGAGACAGATAAGATCTTTCTGCTAACATAGCTATAATATTCTAGGGGTCACCGTAAACCATAATAGAATATCAGTGCTAAAGGACTGGGTCGGACAAATTTCCAGTGAGAGGGAACCCACTAAACTGCAAGAAAGTCACTCCATTTCTGGATAGCTCTCTCTCTCTAGCTTTCCCCCACTGCTCCTCGTTCAGTCCTCCAGGGCCAAGCAAAATAAGCTTAATCTCTCTTATTTAACAACAGCCCTGGTAGGGTATTTGCAGATAGATATCACATTCCTACTACATCCTCTCTGCTCTTCCCCAGGTTAAACAGAGTCAGTTCCTTCAGTCAATCTGAAGTCAATATATTCAACAGTGTCCTCACCATTCTGATCACCCTCTGCTTGAGACTTCCCGCTTACCTCCGGGATGTCAGAATGATATGGAGAGGGGTCCCACACAATTAAGATTCCTTCTTTATATAAACTGTCCTGAAGAAAGTTGTGCTTGGCTGAAGTTACCAACTGAGATGAGAGACAAGAGAAAACACAGGCATTAGAGTTGTGCATATATAGGAAGCCAAGTGACGCCACAGTGTCTTTCTGAGTTCAAATCTGGATTCAGACATTTACTAGTTGTGTGACCCTGGACAAGTCACTTAACCCTATTTGCCTCAGCTCCTCATCCATAAAATGAGCTAGAGAAGGAAAAGGCAAACCACTCCAGTATCTTTGCCAAGAAAACCCCAAATGGGGTCATGAAGAGTTGGACACAACTAAACAACAAAAGAACATGAAACAGCACTTTGTGTTCAAGTAGTCTGGGGTGACATATGACCCTTCAAAACTTTAGAAAAGGTAGTATCCAGAGGAAGACAAACTGAAGTCTATGTCAGATAAAGAGAAATTAATAGACCCAGAAACAGTTGGCCAGGAGCAGAGAAGACTGAGAGGAGTCATGATGGCTCCCATGAAGGGTTGCCCCATCAGAAAGCAGTTGGAGGGTCCAAAGCAAAGAGGCCAATCTGGGCTTAATATCAGGGGAAATTCCTAATAATTAAAGCTGTCTCAAATTGAGTCAGATTGCCTTGAGAGGTGGCGGGTTCCTAAAGTTCCTTGGAGGCTGGATGACCATATGTTTAGTATAACAACAACAAAACGAGTATTTTAGAATGCAAGCAGCGCCTTTTCTGGTGGCAAAGAATTGGAAACTGAGGGGATGTCCATCCACTGGAGAATATGTGATTGTGATGAAATACTATTGTGCTATAAGAAATGATGAGCAGGATGTTCTCAGAAAAACTTGGAAAGACTTACATGGGCTGATGCAGAGTGAAATGTACTGCGTGCAAAGTAATAGCCATGTTGTGGGATGATCAACTGTGAATGACTTAGCTGTTCTGAGCGATACAATGATCCAACACAACTCTGAAGGGCTTAGGATGAAAAATGCCATCCATCCCCAGAGAAAGAACTGATGGTGTCTCAATACAGACTGAAGCACACTTTTTTAACTTTCTTTACTTGTCTTGGTTTTTGGGTTTCTTTGGGGGGGGGGGGGTCTATGTTTTCTTTCACAACATAACTAAGTGGAAATATGTTTTGCATGACTACACATGTATTACCTATATTGAACTGCTTGCCTCCTCAATGAGAGGGGATGGAGAGGGAGGAAGGGAGAGAATTTGGAACTCAAAGTCTTAAAAATGAATGTTAAAAATTGTTTTTGCATGTAATTGGGGGAAAATAAAATACTCAACCAATTTTTTAACAAAAGAATGCATGCAGCACCTACTACATGTCCCTGCATTAGTTGTGAGCCATCTTGGTCTATTTATAGGATGGGTCTTACCTAAAATTTGAATCTCTTCTAGTGCCAAGCGTATGTGTATAACACCTTGTGGAACTGAACCAAATGAATATGATTCCCCCATCTCCCATCTCTGTGCCTTTCCAAGGCTGTCCCCAGTGCCTAGAATTCATGATTCCCTCCTCACCTTTGCCTCATAGAATCTCAGTTCAAATGGCTTCTTCTACATGAAGCCCTGCCCAATCCCCCCAGGTGCCAGTGTCCACCCTCCCTAAACTGCCCTTTTGGTATGTATACTATTTGGTATGTGTACTATTTGGTATTTATTCTATAGACAGTTTTATACACACACACACACACACACACACACACACACACACACACACACACACACATACACACACACACACTGCATAATTATAATGACCAAGCTTGGCACTGATTTAAAACATAAAAAAAATGCACTTCCCTCTTCTTTGGTATGGAATCAGGGAAGTATGGGTAATGGAATATTATGTAAAAAATCAGACTCATCTCTTTTTTTTTTCTTTTTTGTTACAAAGTATGGCTCACTGGGTGGGGTAAGAGGAAAGAATGGATTTGAAAATGCTGGTGACAGCAAAACAAGAAATATCAATAAAAATAAAAATATGATCAAAGGATCCTAAATTTAGATCTAGAAAGGACCTTAGAAGTCAGTGAGCTCAGCTCCCTCATTTTACAGATGAGAAAACTGAGGCTCACAGAAGAGCAGTGACTTGCTCAAGGTTGCACAGCCCACACATGGCTGGGGCAAGATTTGTACCTAGGTCTTCATGATTCCAAGTTCAAATGAATTCGGAAATACTGGTTGATAAGAATAAAAGCAGTTTCTGGTTCTTCCAATGGGTCTATAAATGAAACAAGGCTGCTAGGGAATGCAGTGGATAGACAGCTAAGCCTGAAGTCAGGAAGACTCATCTTCCTGAATTCAAATCTGGCCTCAGCACTTACTAGCTGTGTGACCCTGGGGAAATCACTCTATCCTCTTTGCCTCAGTTTCCTCATCTGTAAAATGAGCTAGAGAAGGAAATGGCAAAACCATTCCAGTATCTTTGCCAAGAAAGCCCCAAATGGGATCACAAAGAAGAGTCAGACACAACTGAAAAACGACTGAACAACATAAATGAATGAACCACCAGGTATTAACACTCAAGATATCAGAGGTGGTCAATGCTTCTGTGTCCCTGCAGCATGCAGTAGCAAGAGGTTAAAAGATTCCAGGCCATTAACTATGTAGATGCTTCTCCACATGAAGCAGGGGTTCTTAATGTGGGATCCATGAACTTAAAAAAAATTTTTGATAACTGTCTTTCAATATAACCTTTGCAATCCTGTATATTTTTTTAAGCCTTTAAAAAAATGTTGGGGTCCCTTAACTGCCAAAGAGTCAATGACACAAAGAAGGTTAAGGACCCACAGCACACAGTATAGCTTTTTTCTCACCCTTACCCCGCCAAACCTCTTTGAGTAGCATGAGTTACTGACTTACTCCACCCCTGCTTTTTAAAAATAACTCTTCATGGAAACAAAAAAATAAAAGATCGTGAGAGCAGGGTTAAGAGTCACTTGATTGGACAGAACAGATCGGAGGGGTTTTCCTTCAGTACTTATTTGTATCCTTTTAAAAAATAGGCAGTGTTGTCACTTTACTGAAAGGTGGGGGGGAAGCATGAGAAAAGTATGTGCTGAATGCTTTTCATCACGTGTGGGGAGAGTAAAAACAGCTCTGGCTCCAACAAGGCAACCAACACATACCATTTCCTGTTAATAACTTTGTTTTCTCAATTTTGGGCTGGGCTGAATAGTTTCACAGAATCAGAGAACCTGAAGGCAAAAAGGTCATTACCATCTGGTCCACCCAAAAGTCTTCCCGCCCACTACCACACCTGCCTCGCTAGTCATCCAGACTTTGCTTAATGTGCTTCAAGGAAGGGGGAACCCGTCCTCCTCAAAGCACCCAGTCCCTTCTTTTATTTCTACTCTGCAACTTGAAGCCTATTTGTGTCTATTTTGTAGTTTTAAGTGATCATTTTTTCTATTTTTATAGAATATATTATTATATATAATATGTAATTATAACATATTATATATTTTTATAGTTTAAATCTTACTTTTCTACCTGGTAGCTTGAATTTTTTTAATTCTGAATTTAGTGACCACCAAAGTAACAAAGATTTCCACATATAACATAGAACCAAAAATGAGAACTCCTTAACAAAATGCAGACCTCTATGATATATAGCTTACTTTTTAAAAGAAAAAGTATTTAATAAATTCCCCATATTCCATTCAAGGCTGCTCAGATTACCTGAGCTTTCCTCTGAAATTCTTTCTCTTTGGTTCATTTTTAGCAATGCTTCTCCTATCCCCTTTGACTGACAGGACACTTTCTAGGCACCTCAGGTTCAGGTACACGGGACCCGCCTCATTCCTCAGCCAAACAAGTTTCATTTCATTCTGGAGGAAAGGGAGTCCGCCTTTGCTCTACATTTTAATATGGGGTTGGTTTTTTCGTATTCTTTCTCCTTTAGAAAAACCCTTTGGGCTCATGGCTTATTCTCTAATGGTGTTTCTGTATCTCTGAGTCCTGAATCAATCTCAAAGATGGGGAGAAACAGCATGCACAGCATCACAGCACTACAGTCAACAACTGAGATCTGGAAGGGATTGCAGAGGCCACGGAGACCTACTTTCCCATTTTACAGATGTACATGAGCTTTGCCTTCCTCAGTGCATCATATAAAGGAGCTGCTTGTAGGAAAGCAAAAGAAAAAATTATCATCAAATAGAATCTATTCTGACACCGAAAAGACTTGTAGTGGGGTAGAAACAGAGCTGATGTGAACAAAAAGATGACTCAAAGGAAGTTGAACTCTAAGTAATGGAAAAAAGCTAGTCTGGGTCTTAAAGAAAAGGCACTGAAACATTACCACTTCCCCTTCCCCTCTTCCCACTGCAGAGAGGTGGGGGACCATCGGAACACAATGTTGTGTTAAGCAAGGCTTCTGAATAGGATGCTTTTGCCTAATGGGAAGGATTCAATCAGGAGGGGGCTGAGAAGGGACTGTCATATATTTTAAAAGGCATCCATAAAATGCATCTCTAAAAGATAGATAATATAATTTCAAGAGGTAAATGTTATACCAAAATTAAAGCTGAAATGTAATAATGGAATTTTTAAATACTTGGGAAACTCCTCTACCAAACTGAGAATATTATTCAAAGTAAAAAGAATGTCCCCTCCTTGCTGCTGTGGTTTGGTCCTTTCAGTCATGCCTGATTCTCTGTGACCTCATTTGGGGTTTTCTTGGCAAAGATACTGGACTGGTTTACCATTTCCTTCTCCAGATCATTTGACAGATGAGGAAACTGATTGGGTGAAGTGACTTGCCCAGGGTCACACAGTTAATAAGTATCTGAAGCCAGATTTGAACTCAGCTCTTCCTGACTCTAGGCCTGGCACACTATCCACTCACTGTGCCACCTAACTGTCCCTTCCCCTTCTTAGCAATATTTAATCAATCCACAACTGTCATATTCAGTATCCACTATGGGAAAGCAATGTGGTAGGTGCTAGAAATGCAACAGTCCCTCTGTCCAAAGAGCTTATTTGGGGGGAGGGGGGTCAGTACATACATATAAAATAGATACCAGATCATTTGGGGGTAGGGGAATGAGGCACTAATAGCATACTGGAGGGACAGGCAGGGAGGAAAGGAAAGAACTCATGTGAACCTTGAAAAACAGGTTTTCCACTGGGCAGAGGTGGGGAGAGAATCCATTCCTGGCATGAATGATGGCCAGTATGAAGGTATGGAGATGGGAAATGGTATGCCATGTATGAGGAACAGTCACTGTGGTTGAACCATAGAGCCCATGAAGGAGGTTTTTGTGTCATAAAGCTAGTACGGCAGATGGAGTTCAAGCTGTGAAGGGCTTTACAGGCCAAATGTTGAAGGTAAGGACAATGAAGGGGAGAAAAGACATTGAATGCTTCACCTTCCAGCCTCCCCCATCCAATTCATTGCATTTTAGTACATGAGCCTTACTTTTTTTAGATCATGAATGAAATTAGTTGGGTGGGCAGGTTCCTGGAATGTTAAAGGAAAGGGAACTGAAATGGGGTGTGGAGACTACTCCAAAATGGCCTGACTTGTTAGCATCACAGTATTGAGCATGTCAGGGTTGACAAAATCCTTTCCTTGAAACAATGCTGCAAGTTGGAGTGTATAGTCAGTCCCATTTTATGGGTGAGAAAACTGAGGCTCAGAGAGGTCTAATGACTAGCCTGGTCTCTAAGCTAGGATGTGCCTGAGGCGGGACAGAAACCCAAGTCTGAGACTGCAGGATGTTTTTCACCACAGTCTCTGATAAAGAGAGAATGAGGAAAGAGCCTTTAATGCATTTTTTCATTAGTCACCAACCAGGAACTGAGATTCACGCTGAACTGGCAAAGTTCCAGGCAATGGGAGAGAAACAGTCTCTAAGGGTCCCCAAGGAGTTTATTCTTAGCACCAATAACCCTGAGCTGAGGTTCCAGGCAAGACTGGCCTTAGATTTAGGCAGACTGGGTAACTGTTTATATGCAGTGATTGGAAGGTCCCCTGTTCCACTGGTCTGACCAAGTGCCTGGAAATCGACTATTAGAAAGTCATTCATTCGGATTAAGTAGTTCCCTTTCCAGGCAACTATTCCTGGGAAGGCTGAGAGATGGAAAATTTTGTACAGAGGGGAAATCAGGCACATGGGTAAAAAAAATACTGCCATTTCCTTGGTCACCTTTTCATAAGCTGTCACTAACACTGCAGCATAAATTAGTTTTGCAGATACTTCCAATCTGGACAAAACCCCAGAATCCCAGACAGGGAAGGGGCCTCAGCTGTCTAGGCCGATCTTTCACCAAATGTAGCGATCCCCTCCAGAGTCAGTCAGTTCTGCTCCAACACTTCCAGGGACATGAAGCTCACTACCTAATAAAAAACACTAAGGGGAACAGGAGGAATCCGAATTGTCTTTGGGTCCTAGGCACACGCTAGGGTTTGGGGATGCAAAGACAAAAATGAACCTGTTCCTGCCTTGAAGAAGGTTACATTCTTTTAGGAAAGAATTGATCTACATATAAGTATATTTTTTAATGTAAAGATAATTTTGGAGACATGAAAGGATCAGGAAAGGCTCATAAATCAAAAGCTGAGAGAAACACTAGAGACCATCTATTCCAGGGGTGGGAAGCCTGTGGCCTTCTAGGTCCTCAGGTGTGGCCTTTTGATTGAGTCCCAAGTTTTGTAGAACAAATCCTTTTATTAAGTTTATGAAGTTTGGCTTCAGTCAAAGGGCCACACTTGAGGACCTAGAGGGCTACATGTGACCTGCAATTTTTCCACTCCTGGTTTAGTCCAACTACCTCAATTTTCAGATGAGGAATGAGCCCTAAGTTATACAAGTAGTAAGGGGCAGAGCCAGAACTTGAACCCAGGCCCCTGGAGTCCAAGGTAGAATGCATTTCACTGCACCCTTACATCCACTGCTTCTCTGAGCCTCATGAGTTGGTCTCATGCTTTACCAGCTGGACTGGAGGGGAGGAGAAGGCTATCAGACTAAAGGAACTCAGACATCTCTGCCCAATCTATAATTTCAAATACCCACCAGGCATCTTATATGTCAGCGGTTGCTCTAGATAGACTGCAAGGAAACATATAGGGGAGGCAACCAAAGTCTGACAATGTTTAGGCTTGAATTTCACTCCTGAGATTCTGGAGGCACTTCCCTAGCCCTGCATCCCAGTGACCTCTGCATCCTTGCTGTCTATGCCACATGCCTTAGCTGAGTCCATATCTGCTCTCCATATTTCACTGGCCCCTGTGTTTTAGATCCTCCGCTAGACTATGGATTAGTTTCCTGAGCTCAAGGTCCATGTTTCCTTTTCTTGTCCAACTGACAACATAAGCTGCTCAGTAAAGATCCACTGGCTTAGACTTCACTGAAATTAAGCCATCAGGAACTCTGGTTTCATTGCAAAAGTGTCACAGATCCCAAGGAGTAAAGAAAGCTGAGGGGCTTCTGGGATGCCAAAAATGGCTTCTGACACTTTCTGTCACAGGAAAGAACTGGAAACAAAGTAGATGCCCACACACTGAGGATTGACTAAACTGTGGTATATGAATACAATGTAACACACTGAATGTTACAATGTCATAAGAAACCACTAGTATGAAGAATTCAGAGAAGCAAAAGAAGATTTACATGAACTGGAAGAAAGTAAAAGAAGCAACCTAAAGAAAACAATATATGCCATTATAATTATATAATTATAGTTATAACATAAATGGGGGAGGGGGAGAGGAGTGCCACAGAACTTAGCATGGCGCCTGGCCCATAGTAGGTGCTTTTAGAATGTTGACTGATTAAAGAACTCATGATGAAAAAATGCTGTCTACCTCCAGAAAGAACTGATAAACTCTGCAAACGGAAGTATAATTTTCTGACTTTCTTTATTTTTCTTGCTTTTAAAAAACATGGCTACTATGGAAATATGTTTTACATTATTTCTTATAATATTTAATATAAATTTTGGACTTTAATAAGGCCAAAGCTTGAATTAAGAAGAGTCTGGACCTAATAGACTCTTTTGTTATCTGAAGTAAACTCAGAGAATGCCTTTTGGTGTCAGTGAAGCAAATGGGGCTGACTTAGTAATTTTCTTACAAGACTTTTTTTTTTATGGCATACTAATGATAAGGAAAAAACACAGCGGTCCTGGGTTGTAATTTCAATTTTGTCAACTCTGTTAAAGATACCCTTTCTTGCGTCACCAACGTCAAGGACCTGTTTATGACAGGATGCCTGCCACCAAAGTCATAGGAACTTTCTCCTTATTTTATGTCACAGAGACTTATGTTAGAGGAAATTCACACAGCCTGGAATCATAAAAACCAACTGACACTGCTTTGTTAGTTGTCTTGTCTTGGTAAATTTACCACTTGTTCAACTAAGAGAGTTTCTTTCTCATGGTAGAATGTATTTAAGCCAGATGATTTCTGTACTGGGCAGCCAGGTTCTGATCCTGGCTCCATGGAATCCATGTACTGTTACTTTAGAGAGAATTTATAAAAATGTATGCATTTAGCCTGTTGCCTCTACTTTAATCAGACTTTCAGGATAACATTTCACACGTATAATTAATAATGTATTGCTTGCCTTCTCAGTGGGTGGAGGAGAAGTGAGAGGTAGGGAGAGAATTCGGAACTCAAAATTTAAAAAGAAAAGTGTCAAAAACAAAAAAAATAAGTTAAAATGTTTAAAAAATGAATGTTTACTAATTGATTGAAGAAGAGATGAGAAAATGAACCTCTTTCCTTTCTTTGCTAAGGTGGGGAACTATGGGTGTGAAACACTTCATATGCTGTCAGACTCAGTATATGTTTCAGCTAGCTTTTCAAAACTACTTTTTTTCTTTTAAAAAATTCTTTGTAACAACAGACAATACTTTGAGTAGAGGAGGGAAAGAATGTATTCAGAAATGAAGACTATGCAAAAATAAGACATTAATAAAATTAAAATAACAAAAAAAGGAAGAAAATCATTCCTGAGCCCTAAACTTTATAGCAACCAATAAGGGCAAATGAAACCTGATGTGTCATCGGAGGTGGGGGAGTACTTAATACTTTAAGAGGACCCTGTATTGTAATCATAATCCTAGCCCTCAGAGGAAAGAATATTAGTGCCAAACAAGAGAGTCAGGAGAACTGGATTCTAATTCTGACTTAGCCCCTTCTGTAAAATGAAGGGGCAGGGGCAGGACCAGATGACTTCTCAGTTCCATCTAGCTCTATCATCTTATGATGACATAATGAAGTCTGGGACAATGGCCTCTGTAATTTCTAGAGCTCAGGCCCCAAAGAGTTTTGGTATAAAAATGAAGCACCCTTGTGATTCAGAGCCTTGGGAAGTCAAGCCATTGCTTGTTTAGGTATCCATGTTTTTCACTCCTCTGGGCTGTCCCAGTTTGAGGTCCTAAGCCTTTCCTATTGTTTTCTTATCATTCCCCCTGGGTCTCATCTTCCCAATCTGACGTGACTCAGAGATTAGGTCTTTCCCTTCTCTAGTCTTCCCCAGAGTGACTAGAACAGGGCTGGGCACTCAGGGGACATACTTCCTGGACTTAATTAACTTGTTTCTTTCCTAGAGCTACCACAATTGTTTCACTTTGTTTAAAGATGCAAATTCTTTTGGAGGGAATTTATTGTTTAGTTGTTTCAGTTGTGTTCAACTCTTCAGGACATTTGGGGTTTTCTTGTCAGAGATGCTAAAGTGGTTTGCCAGTTCCTTTTCCAGTTCACTTTACAGATGAGGAAACTAAGGCAAACAGGGGTAAGTGACTTGTGTAACATCACACTAGTAAGTGTCTGAGGCCAGATTTGAACTCAGGAAGATGAGTCTTTCTGTCTCCAGGCCCAGGCTCTGTGCACCACTCCACTAGTTGCCCCTACTGGAGGAAAGAGACAAGTTATTTTTCTGTTGGGTGTAAAATCACACCTTAATGTAACTGGGGAATGTAGGAGAGATATAGAAGGTACAAAGTCAGGGCTCAATAAAATACTTGCTGACTTGAGTTGGAATTCCATAAAAACAAATCTCATGTTCCTGAATCACAAGAAAAAAAGAGAAGTATGGGAAGTCATGTGAGCTGATACAGAGCAAAGTAAATAGAACCAGGAAGATTTCATACACAGGAAAAAGTATGTGTTATAAGTAGTAGAAAGGAAGAAATGGGGAGGGGGGAGAGATACAGAAAAAAATCTAGGTTATGTTTTTAAAATTATAAAAAATCTATTAGAAAAATATTCAGGACAACTGTAGAAGGGATGTGATAAGGTTGTCCAAGATTAATAGCCTCATAAGAAACACAGACAAGCCAGGAAATAGGAGAAGGGAAGGAGAGATGGAAAGATTGAGGGAGAGAGAGCAATGAAGAAGGAAGGGGGAGAGAGAAAGAAAGAGAGAGAGGAAAAGGGAGATGAAGAGGTAGAGGCAATGGAAGAAAGAAATAGAGAAGGAGGAGGAGGGAGGGAGAAAGAAAGGGAGAGGAAAAGGAGGATGAAGAGATGGGGAAGGAGAGGGAAGGAGAAGGAAGAGAGAGAGAGAGAGAGAGAGAGAGAGAGAGAGAGAGAGAGAGAGAGAGAGAGAGAGAGAGAGAGAGAAAGTTCTCATGGGTTGGTATAGGTAGGAAAGATTTTTCCAAGAAAATATTCAGGGCAGTTAACATTGGGGTCATTGACAGATAAGGGAGCAATCACAGGAGACCTTCCTACTATGTTAACTCCTTTCTCAGAAATGAGCCTGTCTCCCTGCTGGGAACAAAACTGCCTGTTTTGCCTTGCTAGAACAGTTCACATCTCATAAAGCTGCCCTCTCCAAGGCAGACCATCTATCTGACTTGCTGGAGCAGATAAGCAAGGAAATGCTTCTTGGTTGAGTAGGTGGGGATGCAGATAGAACTTGAAGCTCTCTGAAGACAGGGACTACTTCACTTTGTCTTCATATCCCCAGGGACTAACAGTGCCTGGCACATAGTAGGTTCTTACTAAATACTTGATGGTGATATGCGTACATATTCTATCCCCACACAAGGAAGAGTTAACTTCTCTTCCTCCTCCCCATCCTCCTCCTTCACATCCTCCTCCTCCTCCTTATCCTCCTCCCTTTCCTCCATCTCCTTCTTCTCTATTTCTCTCTCTTCTTTTCCCTTCCCTCCCCTCCACTTACTGGTACCCAGTAAGCATTTAATCAGTTCTGAATGACTGACTGATTGATAATACCCTCTGAAGTTAAGGATGGTTAAACACTCTGACAAGTTATCAGAGATAGATAGAGATGGTCCATTGTGACAGACCTCTAAAAGAAAGAGGAAAATAGTCTCTCTTGGCTATTTAAAAACCAGTTATATGGAGTCAGAGACTGGAATGCTTAATTTCTGGTGGTTCCTTCCAGCAATTTAGCTAAGAGCCCATTTTGGTATCTGGGAAATGAGAAAAGATGGGAAGTATCAATCAATCAATTAATAAGCATTTATTAAGCACCTACTCTGTGTCAGCATGGTGCCAGTTTCTGGGCACACAAAGACAAATGTAAAATAGCCCCATACTTTGATGAGCTTATACTCTATAGACAATAGATTGGCATTCAAGGCTCTCTGCAATGTGGCTGAAACTGCTTTGAAGAGATCATACTTCCTAAGGGATCTATTCTCTGGATACTGAGTATTCTCATATACATGAGTATATTCTCCTATTCTCTAAAATCTCTTCTAGCTTTATGATGTCACCTCCTTCATGAAGACTTCCTCAACATCAGCCCACACTGGGCAGCTCTCTTGTCTGAGGATATATTACACAAGAAAGGAAGGAAGGAAGGAAGGAAGGAAGGAAGGAAGGAAGGAAGGAAGGAAGGAAGGAAGGAAGGAAGGAAGGAAGGAAGGAAGGAAGGAAAGAAGAACACTGGGGATACAAAGAAATTCAAAAACTCTTTCCTCTCAAAGAGTGCCTTGTATGTAGTAGGAGCTTAATAAATTTTTGCTGATTGATTGAATATTGACTGATATATTGAGGGATACTAAAAAAGGTAGCAATGAAAATTTAATATTTTTAAAAATAGAATTAACTTTTCAAAAATTCATGATGTTCTAAAACCACCTTTTTCCCCAAAGTGTTGTTCAGGCAATTTTTAAAAATACTAATTAAATTCTAAGAGTTATTTAAGCTAGAGTGATTAAGTTATTATGTCACTCAGAGAAGATGCCATAAATGTGTTAATCACCCTAACCAGCCTGAGCATGATGATTCTCTTTTTTCCAGGTCAAGCTTTCTTACCTGAGAGTTGACCAGTCGAAAGGTCGTCTTCTGTCCCACATCCTGCTCAAATTTTCTTGTGGGTGCTCCATTAAACCTCATGACGGCATCATGACTGTCTGTAAATCACAGAAATGTGGAAGAGACAGTTGAGTGAGCTGAGACAGAGAAACAAAGCCAGAATAGGCAGGAACAAGGAGACTATGGTGAAGGGAAGAGGTGACAGGGATTTTCCACTTGTACTGTCATGATGATAACCACTAAAGACATCTAAGGTCGCCAAGATCACAGAACATCGGTGATAGAAGGTACCAAAGGTACAATCCTAGTTCCACTTCCTCATTTTACAGATGAGGAGAGTGAGGCCAAAAGAACTGAAATGGCTTAGGATCATAGGTTTAGAACTAAAAGGGACTTCCAGATTCATCTGGTTTCTTGATGTTATTTTTTTCCCCAGAGAGTTATTCATTAAAATCAAATCCTTGAATTCAGTGAAAATTGAGGGACCATCATCATTTAAAAGTGATTAGTGAGTTAGAATTAGAATAATAGGGAGTAACATGGGAAGACTTATAACAACAGAGGCAGTGAAAGAAGGTGGCTTAGCAGTATCAGATCTCAAGCTATATTACAAAGCAGGAATCATCAAAATAATCTGGTACTAGATAAGAAATAGAGTGGTGGATCAGGGACACAATACACAGTAGTAAATGACGATAGTAATCTATAACAAACCCAAAGATCCAAGATTTTGGGACAAAAAAAATCATTTGACAAAAATTGGTAGGAAAATTGGAAAGCTGTTTGGCAGAAATTAAGTATAGACTAACATCTCACATTGCACACTAAGTAAAGGTCAAAACGAATACATAATTTAGATATAAAAGTCAATATCATAAGCAAATTAAGGGAACAAGGACTATTTTACTTGTCAGATTTATGGATATGGAAGGAATTTATGACTGAACAAGAGATAGAATGTAGTCAAGAAAAGGAAGGAAAGCAGGAAACTGAGAAAAAATATTTATAGCAAGTTTCTCTGATAAAGGCATCACTTCCCAAATATATAGAAAACTCAGTCAAATATATAAGAATATGAGTCATTCCCCAACTGATAAATGGTCAAAGTATATGAACAGGTATTTTTCAAATAAAGTAATCAAAACTATAGCCATATGAAAAAAGATGCTCTAAATCACTGTTGACTAGAGAAATGCAAATTAAAACAACCCTGAGGTACTACCTCATACCCTATCAGATTGGCTAATCTAAATGTAGGAGGGGATGTGGAAAAATAGGGCACTAATGCACTGTTAGTGAAGTTCTGAACTGATCCAACCATTCTGGAGAGCAATATGGAATTATGCCCACAAGACTGTGAACATCCTTTGACCTAGAAGCAATATTACTACCAGGTCTATATCCCAAAGAGATCAAAGAAAAAGGAAAACATGCACAAAAGTATTTATAGCAGCTCTTTTTTGTGGTGGCAAAGAACTGGAAATTGAGGGAATGCCCATCAATCTGGGAATGGCTGAACAAGTTGTGGTATACAATTCTAATGAAATATTAGTGTACTATAAGAACTTATATGAACTGATGCAAAGTGAATTGAGAAGAACCAACACAGTGTATCAAAGAACTGTGAATGACTTGACTCTTCTCAGTGATACAATAAACCAAGGCAATTCCAAAGGACTCATGATGAAAAATGCTATCCACCTCCAGAGAAATAATTGATAGAGTCTCAATGCAGATTGAAGCTTATTATTTTTCACTTACTTTATCATTCTTGATTTGTCTGGGATTTTTTTGGTTTGTATTTTCTTTTACAACATGGATAATATGGAAATGTTTTGCATGATTGATCACGTATAATCTATATCAAATTGTTTGCCTTCTGAAGGAGTGGGATTAGGAAGGAGGGACAAAAAGAATGTGGAACTCAATTTTTTTTTAACGAATGTTAAAAATTTTGTTTACATGTAATTGAAAAAAAATTAAATGTTAAAAAAAAAGAAGGGAGGCAACGTAAAATGAGTAGAACCAGGAAACAATATAAACACAATGGCAACAATGATATAAATAGAAAGAATAACTTGCATCAAAACAAGGGAAATCGAATATAGCAAACTTAATAATGACCAACTTGTCCCCAGTGAAGAGACAGGTCTCTGCAGAGGTAGGGGGGCTCTGAGTGTGGAATATTGCATATAATATGATAATTTTTTAATTCATTGGTTAGTTTTGATGAAGTTTCTTCCTGTTTTTCAATTCTTTTAAGAGGAAGTATTTTATTTTGCTAAAAGATGGGGAAGTAGCTATAAATAACTGGCGGATTTGTTGTGCTAAACCTTAGTTGATAACATTTCTGATCCTGGGCAAACCTTCCAGGGCTTCAGTTTCTTCATTTGCAAAATAAAAGGGGGTGGGTCTAGACAACTTTCAAGGTCTCTTCCAGTTCTAGATCCATCATCACATTTATTTGGCAATTAAGGCCCTTCATAACTGAGCTTAAACCAACCTTTCCAGCCTTGTTAAACATGATTCCCCTTTTTGTATCTATAGTTCAGCCAAAGTGGCTTCCCTGCTGTTCCTTCCATATATAACACTCCATTTCCCCTCTTCATACCTTTGCATTGACTGACTATCCCCTATCCCTGGAATTTACTTCCTCTTCATCTCTCAGACGCCTCTCAGAATTCTTTGTTTCCCAGTAGACGGAGCTGCCCTGCTGGGTAACTCAGCTCATCTACTCCCTTTTGTTCCCCCCACCCCACCCCCCTCTTCTCCTCTCCAAAGGAAGGTAAATTTGGATGACCAGAAGATTCCCAGTTAACTTGGGGTTTATGGACCAGATTTCTTTCTTTCCTTCCTCCTTCCCTCCCTTCCTTCCTTCCTTCCTTGTCTTTGCCAAAACCTTAAACCCATTGCACTCCGAGGCCCATACATTGCACAACAATAGGTCCCTGCCCAAACTCCATTTGAGGGCTCTTTTTGGGACACTCCTGGCTTCCAAATGATTAGCAATAGTAACTGTTGCTCTTTCCCTCCCAGATCCATTTATTTCTTTTCTTTTCTTTCTTTTGTTTTACTGTTTACTTCTTTCCCTGTTTACTTCTTAAGAGGCCTATTCACTGAATGGGCATTACCTCACTCTAAGTGAGTACCTGAATAGGCCAAGGTCTCTCACTGCATCCTGGGCCTTCTCCAGTCATCCTGATGAATATCTGGTCACTGGATCCAGATGGCCCAGGAGAGGAAGTGAAGCTGGTGACTTTGTGCAGCCCTCCCTCACTCAAAACAAAGTCAAGTGCAAGTCATGTCACATGTCTCTGATGTCATGGTCTTCTTCAAATATGAAGGACAAACACAGACAGTTCAATTTAAGCACAACTGAGGCTGTCCCTGACCCTTCTGGTCACTGGTGCCTTCTTCCCTCAAACAAATTATCTTGTATACAGTTTGCATATCATTTTATATATACACATTGACTTCACTATTAAAATATAAGTCCCTTGAAGACAGAGACTATTCAACTTTTGCCTCTGTATCTCAGGCCCTGCTCACTACCTAACAGAACATAATAAATATTTGTTGGCCTTCTGGCAAAATAAATTCAATTAGAACTACATGCGTGTATCTTCCTTTCCTAATCACCATGAATATGTCTCTTTCTCCATCTTCACTTTCCTATTCCATTGTGTAGACACTTCTTTTCCTAACTTTAGGGAGGGGTCTAGGAAATTGGCATTCCTTAATATAAAGAAAGATGGTTGGATTCCTGGGCCCATATACATGGATCTCATCTTAGCGTTCATCTGGGTATCACATGCATTTTACAACTGAGGAAAATGAGGCCTGAGAGGAAATGACTTGACAAGTTACAAGGTAGTAAGTGACAGGGACAGGATTTGAACCCAGGTCCTTTAACTCCAAATGTAGGGTTCTTTCCTCTGTACCATTCTAGTTTATGGTCATTCCAGTGCACAGTGCTTAGAAAGGAAGGCTTCAATCTGCATTCATCAAGAAAGGGAAATTTTCTTTGAATCATAACTATTCCCCTGCAACAGTTATACCATCTGCTTGTTCAGTTGTTTTTTAGTTATATTTGATTCTTTGTGAACCCATTTATGATTTTCTTGGCAAAGATGCTGGAGTAGTTTGCCATTTCCTTCTCTAGCTCATTTTACAGATGAGGAAACTGAGGCAAACAAGGGTAAGTCATGTACCTAGGGTCACACAGCTAATAAGTGTCTGAGGCCAGATTTGAACTCGGGAAGATGAGTCTTCCTTACTCTGGGCTTGGTGCTCTATGCACTATGGCACCATGTAGCTGCCCATATACTTTATCCATCATGTACTTATAGCCTGTCAATTCTGCTTTCTTATGTCCTTTTCACACATTTACCACCCACGTTCAGGAGGGTGATAAACAATCACCTAAAATATTTTAATAATCTTGTCATTCTTCCCAGAGAGTTGGCATAATGCAGCGGTCGGATAGTTGACCTGGGAGCCAAGAAGACCTGGGTTCAAGTTCCACTTCTCACACATACTACCTGTGTGACCCTGGGCAAATCACTTAACCTCTCAATGCTCTAGACCACCTGCTAAGACTCTGTTATGGAGAAGTGCACTGGTGATAAGTCCCACATTGTGATGTTCTCTGGATCTTGCAGGTCCAGTCCTCCAGATTCTGTCCCTACCCCAACATATACTATACATGACTGCTTGATGACTCTTTCTGAAGGATGATTCTGGTCCTTTCATTCCCTTACTCAATAATTCTAAATGACTCCTCACTGCCTACTGAAAGAAGTTCAAACTGCTTAGCCAGTGTCTCCATCCTTCACAATATAGCTCACTTTGTAATTTACACTGTTGTATATTATTTCTCCAACTGAGGGCTCACAAGCCAAGGCTAGGATCAGCTAGCTCCTTAATATTATGGCCTCATCAAGGTCACAACAAACCAAATGAGGCAACAGCATTTGAAGTGTCAGCTTCCTCTCTGGACCCAGAGTTCTCCATTCCCAAATGACCACCCCTTGTTTCCCCATTCAGGATTTCCCTCCTTAGTCATTCACCTCACCACCACTAGCATGGTTTTCTGTCACCACCATCTTTCTCTCCATCATCCTTCCTGTCCCAAACATCATCTTCTTGGGCCCAGGCTAGTCCTGACTTCCAGGATGACAATCAGGAAACCTGATAAACTCACTGCACTGATGGGCTAAGGGGGAAAATTATAGTCTCCTCAGGACACTCCCTCCTGTTAGAAGACACAGAAAAGGGGGCCTTTTAGAGGAAAAGAACAATGACTATTTGGCTTTTCTATGGTATTGTCATAATTTCCATGAATTATTTGAACATCAATATCTATCATTTCCTCAATGATCAAACCCTTTAATTATTTGTTTTTGTGATAGGACTATTATTTCACTGGTACAAGGAACTCCTGGTGGGTAGATTCCCTCCTTCAACTCAGGTGTTCCTGTGCCCTATCTTAGAGTCTTAGAACATTGCCTGGGTCATTTCTCCTGGAAAGAAAGCTGGAATATTTGTACAAGCCTAACATAGATTCCCCACAAAACTATGAAGCAAATGATTTCTTAGTTTCTTCATCTGAAATCATGATGAAAGTAAACGGTGAAATAAGGCTTGTTATACACATATCCTTAACTCTACATGCAAGTTTTCAGAAACTTGGGCAGCTTACTAGCTGGGTCAGTCAGTCAACAAGTGCTTACGATGGGCCAGGCACTGGGCTGAACTCTAGGGATACAAAGAAAAAGCAAAAAGCAAAGAAAAGCAAAAACAGTCCTGTGGCCCCAAGAAGAATCAGGTCCATACAGGATCCAGGTAGAGCAGAGGGAAGGTAAGTGGAAAGAGAAGTCGTTTACAGTGGTGGAGACTAGAAAAGGCTGCCTGCATGAAGGGAGACCTCAACAGAGTCTTGGAGGAAGTCAAGGTCTGGTTCTTGAAATCAGAAAGACTTCTTTCTAAGCCCCTCTCCACTGAATATTAGCTGTGTAGCTTTAAGCAAATAACTTCTCTGTGCCCCAGTTTCTTTACCTAACAATTGAGGGGGCTGGACTGGTTAGCCATGAAGGTCATTTCAAGTTCTAAGTCTATGATCCTACAATCACACCCCACCATCAAAAAAAAAAAACCCTCAAAAAACAGAAACTGGTTAATAATCACACAAAACTTAGAAACCTAGCAACCTTTGCCTCACAGAGTATTAGAAACGGGAGAGCTTACAGAGCATTTAATCCAACACCCTCATTTTATAGAGGGGGAAACTCTAGTTTAGAGAATTGAAATCACTTTCCCAGGCTGACACAGATCATCAATGGCAAAGCTGGAATTGGAGCCAAGAACTACTAAGTGTCAGCCAGGGTTAGAACTCTAACTGCCTTTCCATTCGCTCCTCTTACCTCAAAGTAATCACTTACAGGGATTCACAACTAAAAATGGGGGGTGGGGGGGAAGGAGTTCAGCAAAACGAACCAATATTGGAAAAAGTCTGACATGATAGGCTGTATTCCAGACCCAAACTCCCCCACCTCTGCAAAGAGGCAAGGATAGGTACTTTCCCATGTTTCTTCTTTGAGTTTAAGCTTGGTCATTAGCATTTTACAGTATTTTAATAAATAAAAATTCATTTGAAAAACTCACAAAAATCCTTTGACAAATGGATTACAAGTACACAAGGAAAAACCCACTGGCCAGTGTCTTCAGTGTGTTCATTTATTTTACTTGTCTGTTTTTCTGCATTACAAGAGAAGACTTTTACTTGGGAGGAAGGGCTCAAGTTAGTTGAGTCTTGATACTAATGAAAAAAAGACCATCAACCAACCATTAAAATACATAGAAGAAAACCAAAAGGTATTACAAGGGATACAAATGGGGCAATTTGATTACTGCTACGCTAATTAAAATTTTTTCTTTGTTTTTATCATGAAGCTGATATGCATGAATACTTCCATAAACAACGAAACAAAGATTTTTCTATGAAAATATGACTACCTATTGAAGAGTTTTTGATTTTGGATACATACGAAATTGACCATTTACACTTCCCTGCTTCTCTGTACTCTTTACTGAGGTTCCTTCTGTTCTCTACTTGTTAAAAAACCTTCTTTGCATAACATACACCTTTTAAAAACAAATTGTCCATAACCAGCGTTCACAGTTGCATATACAAATCCATTTGGGTGGGTGGGTGGGGGTTACTTGTAGGTTGGAATATTTGTGTTTGTCAATGAATGTTAAGTTCATAATCCATTTTTGTAACTCATTTTGGCAGTTCTTATTTGTAAACAATGTCTGCTTGGGAAGGGAGTGTGGAGGAGTGTGATTTCATCATCTCTACTGAGCAGGGATCCCAAAGGGGGCTCATTTTTTCCCTCCCTTGTGTTCCTGCATTTGCCATGAGGGTTGTTTTCCTGGCTTTCCATTTAGAAAGGAAAGAGAGACATATGACATCATCACCTGTTCTATTACCTCCCTTGTCTTGTCTCACCCCCCTCCCCAACCCCTACATCTCCATCCTTCTAAGATCATAATTTCCCTGTTCATTATTTGCCTTGGCTTGATTCATTTCAATGAGTGATGAAAAAACACACCCACTGGAAATAAGGCATTGAGCAAACCAGACACTCTGTGCTGTATGCATTCTCTCACTGCCATGTAAGACCTTGAGCATTTCATTTCTCATACCAATGGCAAAATGCCTCTTCCAGAATGAAGTAAGAGCAATAGTCTAGTAGACAGAGAGTTGTACTGGACTCAGGAAGAGCTCGGTTCAAATCCTGCCTCAGACACTTATAAGTTATCTAACTCTGAAGTCACTTCAATACTCCTGGTCTCACTTTCCTCATCTGTAAAATGAAGGGGCTGGATTGAATGGTCTCTAGCCTTCCTTTGGGCTCAGTTAAAATCAATGATCCACATGATTGAAGATTTCAGGAAAGCAACCAGGTTTTTCTAGGCACTTCTAGTCTCAGCTCAAATCTCACCTTCTTCCTGAATCCTTTGCCAATCCCACTTAAGTCTAGTGTCCCCCCTCTGTCATTATGTTCTATTTCTCCTGTTTCTGTATCTTGTCTGGACATAGTTGTTTGCAACAGATTTTAAGCTCCTTGAGAGCAGGGACTGCTTTTGCCTTTCTTTGTATTCCTAGCACTCAGTTCAGTGCCTGGTACACAGTAGGTACTTCATAAATGCAAGTTGCCCTGATTTGATTTCAGCTAAGAGGAGGACTGAATCGTCCAGGGAGTCTGAGCTTAAAGATCAGTTTTGTTTGTTTCTTTGTTTTTCCAGTAAGGTCCTAGAATTTGGGCACTGAAGAGTACCTGAGCCATCATCTATGCCAGCTCCAGGAAACCAAAGTCCCAAAAAATGACATGCCTGAGATCACACTACTTAATGACAGAGTCAAGATTAGAACCCAGGTTTCCCTGCTCCATAAACATGAAAAGCATTAATGACTCCAATGTACGTAGCTGACATTTGTAAAAACCAGTACCCACTTATTCAAGGCTCACCTATTTCTTTGCCCAAGTACGAAGCCTTCAGGGATCCAGCTGATGATACAACGGCACATGTGCCCAGTTGCCCAAAGTTGTCTCTGATATTCTTCTGAGGCAGAGAGTTTTCCCACTCAGAGGTGTTGAAGGGGAAATCTGTCCCTTCTATCATAGTAACTTTCACTCGATTTGCAAGCTGGCATAACAAGGCACTGATACTGAGCTTCTTTAACTGACGATCCCCTTTAAAAGTCACGTTGTATTTGTTCATGTGCAAATAGTTCTTCCTGACCTTCTGCAACCGGGGTGGAAGGTTCTTGGAAGAGCTGTCCTCATCCCAGACTTTGACATTGGACTTTTCAGGCTGGGGCTTGTCTTTAGCATCATTTGGAACACTGTTCCCTCTTGGAGAGTTCGTCATTGTTGTCATGTATGCAGGCTTTGAACCCAACTTCCTAGCCAAAAATTGTAGGTTTCTGGGCAGGTGGAAGCTTTTTGATTCCAATTTCAGGGAAACAGAGTACCCCTTCTTTGATTCATTCCACAGGCAGATGGTGAGGAAGAGGAGGAAGGCCAAGAGCCCATACATGATCTTTTTGAGGAAGTTGATATGGACCATGCTGAAGCATACAGTGTCCCTGGGCACAGGGTAAGAAATCACTCCTAGAAATTGAAGAAGGGAAAAAATAATAAAAAGATATTCTCAGTCACACAGAAACCATCTGTGGTCACCAAAACAAATAGACTGGTCTCTCACCCCTTATAAAGTAATAGGAAAGAAATGACCAAAGATGTCAGTCACAGACTTCTGGAGGAGGGAGGAGAGTGGGAAGAGGAGAGTTAATGGGTTTTGACAGAGATGCAAAAAAAGAAAAAAAATGAGAACATCAATAAAAACATTAAAACTACACAGGAAAAAAAACAAAAACAGAAAGAAATTTAGGAAGGTGTACAGACCAAACAAACCAGGATAATTCTGTTATTACTTAGTTTTATCAAACATATTTCACTGATATCTTTATATGTTGCCTAGGTTTGTCCGCATATCTTTTCTTCTCCCTTATCTCAAAGGGCCAACCCTTACAACAAAGATTTTAAAAAAAAAGGAAAGAAAAACAAAGAAGAGAAAAAATTATTAATTATTAAATACTAATATAAACATTAATTATTGAATTATTATTAAATATTATTATTAAACATTAATTATTAAATATCATTTAATACATTAAATCATTTAATACATTTCTAAAAATCTGACAATATGTATATCACTCCCCACCTGTGGACCTGCAAGTATGGGAGGGAGGGAGTGGATCTTGTCAGATCTCTTCTTTAGGATCAATTTTTTCTTTGTAATTGTGTACAATTCATTTTTTATCGTTTTGGTGGCTGTCCTCATTTACGCTGCTGGGGTCTCTGTAGACATTATATTCTCAGCTCTTGTTAAATTTTATGCATACTTTTATAAAAAAAAGAAAGGAAAAGAAAAAGGCATATTCTGTTCATTGAATTGATTTCCTCTTTTTAGTTCATCTCTATGTAACTGAAATATTAATGTTTTGATGGCTATAATATTAATATTTTTTTAAGAAGAGGAAAAACATGGCGGCTATTGAACCTTGCCCCCTTTTCTGCATGCAGCCTGTGGGCCCAGTGTTTGATACCTCTAGTGTTAAGGACTCTTATTCAGGTCTCAGTTGGATTAGATGACTGGTGAAACAGTTTTTGACTGAAATTCTAGAAGTCTTTGGTTATGTATTGGGCACTGGCTTTTGAATCACAAAGACCTGAGAAAGATATCTGAAATTACCAACTTGCATAAGCTTGAGCCTCAGTTTCATCATGTGTAAAATAAAGGCACTGGACAAGAGGGCCTCTAAGGTCCCTTCCCATTCTAGATCAATGATTCTGCAACCATGAAGTCCTTTGGAAGCCAGGAGCCTAGAAACAGGCTCTCATAAATGTAAGGACACAGAAATTTAGGGAGAAGATTGCAGAAAACCTAGTTCATCAAAGCTCTGCTTTTTAAAAAGAATTGCTTTTTAAGAAGGTACCTCCCTCTTGCTTTTGTGTCGATGGGGGACTCTGGATGTGGGACATGATGAATAAGACCATGCCTGGCTAATGGTTAGATTAGTTTTACTGAATTTGGTTTCTTCCCCTTCCTTTTCTTCTTTGTTTGAAAAGATGGCTTTCTGGGAGGAGAAGGGGAGGACAGTGGCAGTGGGAAATGTAAACTGCAGCAAAAAAATTTAAAAATAAATAAAAGAGAATCTCTTCCTGTCAATGCTGGCAGACAGCAATGAATCAATGGGATGACCTTGAACCATCTCCCTGAAAACTGAAATTGCATTCAATTTTCCCTATATTTGTTGTGCAATTGTTTAGCTTTGAGTACTTTGAACTGCAGCAATGTCCAGTACCTTTAGCCAGAATCTGCAAGGGGGCCAAGATGGTGCCCTTTGGAGTAATATGCACTCCACTAAAACTCAGTGAATCCAAACAATGACCATTGTCTTTCTCTGGCCTTCAAGGAGGCTGCTCTCTCTTTGAGTGGCACCATCCTTGAACTGGGAATGTCCGACATAGTGAAACTTTTCCTTGTCCTTCTTCCCCTCACACCTTCCTACCCTCTGCTGATGATCTCCAATTTATCTTCTTGGTGTCTTGTTTTGGCAAAGCTTTTGCACATTCTCTCCCCTATTAGACTATGAGTTCCTTGAGGAGAGGGATTGTCTTTTGCATTTCTCTGCATCCTTAGCCCTTACTATATGCTCAGTACATATGTTGTTCAGTCATTTCAGTTGTGCCTGACTCTCTGTGACCCTGTTTGAGGTTTTCTTGGCAGAGATACTGGAGTGGTTTGCCATTTCCTCCTCCAGCTCATTTGACAGATGAGGAAACAGGCAAACAGGGTTAAGTGACTTGTCCAGGGTATGGGGCTGGATTTGAACCCAGGAAGATGGGTCTTCCCAACTCTACATCTGGTGCTCTACTATGGCACACCTTCCAGCTATTCAGAACATAGTAGGTGTTTAACAAATGCTAGCTGAATGACTGAGTGATGAGGTTGGACTAGGTGGTCTCTAAGGTTCCTTACAGGATCCTCTGATTTCTCTGGACCTCAGTTGTCTTGTCTGTAAGATGAAGGAACTGATGTAGGTAGCTGCTAAGGGCCCTGCAAGTCTGTGATCCTGTGACCTGGGTTCAAATCCTAGCTCTACCATTTACTGCCTGTATCACCTTGGGAAAAAGTCACTTCACCTCAGTTTTCTCATCGGTAAAATAACCGAACTGTTGGGTCCTGTCCAGCAATAAAGCTATGATTTTTAATCTTAAATAGACATATTTTGGGTGTAGGGTGTATATATGTATATATATATATATATACATATATACATATGTATATGTTTGGTGAGCTATGAATTATGATATTATCACCATCTTTGCTATGGTAAGCACCGATCTCTCCATTTCTGTTTTATTCAGAAGCAATACTTCCCAGTCCTGGGAAGGTAAAGAGAAACTAGGAAGAGAGTTCACTTTGCTGCTTGGAAGCTGATGGGAAACTTTATTTCTAATTTAAAGAAAGCAGTATGGGATAGTGGAAAAAAGAAAAGACTGGAAATCTATAGATTCTTAAATTTTCTCCTACTTTTAAAAATTCTATAACTACCCCAATAACACAGGAGTTACAAAATTCCTAAAGTGTGCCAGGCAAAGAGATGTAGCAAAGGGAAAGGGAGGCTGCCTTGGGGGTGATTATTTCTCTGGTTGAGGTATGTTTGCATCAGGGGGCTTGAAACTGAATGAGTATGCAATGGCTATGGTTGAGTGTGTTGGCATTTAGGAAAATGAGATAAAAGAATGAAAATGCAAAGGGAGAGCATAGTGTTCCTCAGGAATGGACAGGGTTTTCTCTGGAGACAGGTGGCCTCCTCATCTGGGCCTAACAGAGATCATAAATGTCTGCACTGGGAGAGGAGCAGGGGAAAGATCCGTTGTGAGCTGTCCTGTGAAATTCTACTTTAGAGGGAACCTTTCATCTCAACCTAGGGAATTAAAGAGTTCTAAACAGTCTTAACACAAAAAGGTGGCCCAAAGGACTGACACTGGGAAGACCCAAGGAGACTATAGAGGTATGGCATTTTTGGGAGGAAACCAGACCAGGAAGGAATTGGGATGCCCAGAAGAGGCCATTGAACCTAAAAGCAGAATTAAGAAAAAAGCCACATCTCCTTTCTGCAAATCCCAACCCTATGTGCCCATTACCTGCAGCTGGTTAACGCCCTCACGCCAGTGGCAATTGCTCACATCCTCAGGAATGGACAGGGTTTTCTTGGGAGACAGGTGGCCTCCTCATCTGGGCCTAACAGAGATCATAAATGTCTGCACAGGGAGGGGAGCAGGGGAAAGATCTGTTGTGAGCTGTCCTGTCCCTGCCCCTAGGCGGGGGAGGAGTGGGCTGGACCTGGATGGCCCAGGAGGGGGCAACAGGTGCCTGCACCAATTCAGAGACATCAACATGGTTAAACATTAACAGCACCAGGGTTCCCTCACCATGGTCTCTAATCTTTGGATCATCCAGAGGGACACAATTAGCATCTGGCATATCTCCCATCAGCTGAGGAGACTGATGCAATATGGAAGAGCCAGCATTTAGACGGAATTCTCACAGAAGCATGGAGAGGCAGTACAAAACTAGGAAAACCTGGGTGCGGGTCCAGCCTCTCCCACATCCTAGCTGTGCAGCTCTAGGCAAGCCGCTGGACCTTTAATGCTCTCAGTGACCACTTAATACTGTACATTTTAGAGAGGGTGACAACTTGCACTTGTACAGGGGGGTTTCTTCATCTGAGAAGTCCTGAGGAAACAATGGAGCTTAGAAGTAGGGTCAGGTCGTCCTCCCTGTTCGATGAGCCCCTCAAAGGACCACATAGCAGAGCTATGATACCACTAAACCAAAGTGCTAACAATAGCTCATACCTATATAGCACTTTAAATTCTGCAAAGCACCTTTTACACAGGATGTAGCTCTTCATTCTCAAAAAGGAGATGCCCTACACCTCGCTTTCTACGTATTATCTCACGGGATCCTGACAATAACTGTGGGGGAGGGGCTTTTTTAAAATAAATTTTTATTGACAACTTTTGCTTTTAAGTCACCCACACTTCCTGCCCTCTTCTAGAGAGCCATCTTTATAACAAAAAACAGGAAAGAGGGGGAGGGGAAACGGCAGAGCAAAATTCACCAACCATTTGTCAAAGTCTTGCCATTTGATGTGACTTTCCACACCTGGAGTCTCCCACCTCTGCAAAGAAATAGGGTGAGGTGTCTCTGTGTAGTAAAAACTAAAGCCAAGAAGAAATCGTAAAAAGGGGAGTCTCATTCTGTCTAGATCCATCAAAGGGAGGGGCTACTATTGTCCCCATTTTGCAGATGATGAAACTGAGGCTGAAAGAGATTAAGTGACTCGCTTGGGGATGCACAGTCAGTAAATGTCTGAGAAGATAATGAAACACAGGTTTTTTGAGCTCCAAGTCCACTGCTCTGTCCAGTAAGCTACACTACCTCCCAAAAAGCCACCTCACAACATGAAAGTCAAGAAAGACCTTAAAGTAAGGCCTTGGGTTCAAGAAGAGAAAGCACTGAGCCTTTGTGACCTGGACTGAAGCAGGTGCCTGAGCATGATCACAAATGTGAAACTATAAGAGTTTCTTAGGTCAAAGACTCAGAGCTCTAGGCACAGAGGAGCTGTAGGGGAAGGCAAACTTAAAACTGGCATCTTGTTTCGATGGCCTTCCCTCAGTCCATCAATCCACATTGCTTAGGAGACTTTCATCTTAAAGGGTGTGACCATATGGACATATAATGTATATGAAATCAGTCCAGGGTACTGTAGGGAGGTAGGCACTTGAAGCTGGGGTTATCAGAGGATGGGGCCTCAGAGGCCATCTAATCCAAGGCTTTGATTTTACATATGAGGAAACTGAGGCCCAGAGAGTGACCTGTCCAAGGTACTACAGATCAGAATAAGCAGCAGCTACACAATTTGAACCTAGACGCTTTGACTCCAGAGCCTGTGGTTACTCTTCTCTGATGTCCTTCTTACGGTCCGTTCCAGCTCGTGAATGTTCTTCTCAACAACATGTACCCAGGACAGAACCCAGTTCTGCAGATGGAGGCAAAGCAGCAGAGGGGAGCAGGGCCCTCACCTCTACTCTGGGCAAGACAAGTGATTATCATAAGCAGTAATAATAATATCCCAAACCTAAAAGTATTATACTAACAAACCATCAAGATAAAATGATTAAATAAAAGTGCTGTGATAATAATGCCAGTTATAAGTTATAACAACAATAATGATAACATTTAGGGCACTTTCAGGTTTGCAAAACTGCAAATAATTATTTCATTTGGTCCTCCTGTAAGGTGGATGCGATTATTAACTACATTTTACAGAGAAAGAAATTGAGGCAAAAAGAGATTAAGGGACAGAGTCAGGAAGTACTGAGTTAATATCTGGCCTCAAATGCTTTCTAGCTGGGCAAGTCACTTCACCCTGTTTGCCTCAGTTTCCTTGTCTGTAAAATGAACTGGAGAAGGAAATAGCAAGATACTCTAGTATCTCTGCCAAGAAAACCCCAAAAGGGATCGCAAAGAGTTGGACGTGACCACAATGACAGAACAACAACTTGCCTAGGTCACGCAACTAACAAATATTTAAGGCAGGACTGATTCTAAAGCCAGTACTCTACCATTGTCCCCTAGCTGCCTCTATTAATGCAGATTAAGTTTACCTTCCTCTGTAGCGTTAATTCTGATATCTTCTCATGGCATGGAGGGAGCCTTGGCTTCTACCATGCTGGAAAGGCTTCTGGGAAGATCCAGATGCCAGGGGCATCTGAAGCCCAGCCAATGCAAGGAGAAAGAGAAAGAGGCACCGGAGTTTCATCACTGGGATCCATAAAACAGATAAAACCCCCAAGTGACCCTTGGGCTGAAGAATACAGATAGAATTGCCTCTTTCCTCTTCCCCAGAGTGGGCACTGATCAAAGGGTTTCCTTATTAGCTAGCATCTCACCACCAGCACCACCATCACAACCCTTCAGTCACCTCTTTTTGGAAAGATTCACAATGACAAATTCAAATATCTAGAGAAAGCATGATATATATGTAGATATAGATATATGTATAAACATAGATCTATGTAATGATACAGATATATGTATAGATATAGACATCGACAGATACAGATAAAGAGATAGATACAGATATATTACATATCTATATATCGATATATAGAGATATATTTTTGATATATAGAGCTATCTATAACTATAGCTATGTGTCTATAACAATCTATCTATATCAATATATGTCAATATCGATATTGGTATTGATATATACAGTGGCTAGAGCTCTGGACCTAGAAGCAATCTGATTCCAGTTTCAAATTCCATCTCAGACCCTAACTAGTTGTGTGACCCTAGGCTAGACACCTGGTTTCCTTTTATGGTACAGTGACTTTGAGGTCAGAGCTTCAAATCCAAGCTCTGACACTTTTCATATCTATAACTTTTCACAAGTCACTTCCTATTCCTGGGCCTCAGTTTCCCTGGGATGTAAAGAGACAAAGAGAGACAACACTAGGCAGGAAATGCCAAATCCCAAAGTGATGGGACAGATAGTTAAGAGCTGCAGAAATTCCAAAGGACCCAAGCTCACTTATTATGGGGAAGCTGGGGATAGGGATGTCTTATCTCTAACCTCCTTCTATCTCCCTCACTGGAATGGTGTTCCCATCTCCAATAACAAACCACAACACAAAGGTCTTGTGTATATACTACGCCTTCCCCAACATATACATACACACACCTGCTCGAATGTTTCCTTCTTGGATTACCATCCGTTCTGTATGTATCTTGCATGTACTGATTTATTACATATAATCTCTCCTACATGCTCCTTGAGGGACAGTGGGTGCCTTTCTTTGTATCCTCCTGCTAAGCACATAGTAACTGCTTAGTTAATGGGCACTGATGGATTAGCTGAGAGATCAAGCCTTTTAGCAGGCATGTTGTATAGAAAAGTATTGTTTGACTATGGATTGGGCTAGGTGGGTTCTCAGATACTTCTCATCTCTGAGATTTGGTGAGTCTGAAAAAAGGGAGAAATGACAAAAGGGGCTAAGAATTTTAGAGTTTCTGGTCCATCTACAAACCACAATTTAATTTTTAGTAGCTAAACTAGGCAATTTTTGTCCACTGACCAATGAGTCACTACCCTGGAGAAATTGGCCAGCATCAACTTTCGTATTCTTGCTACGAATGAAACCATAATGAGACCTGCAGCTACAGATAAGACAGATGAACAAGGAGACTGCCCGGCCATCATCGTGGGCCCCAAGGTCCTTTTAAAGGCAATTTAATCATCTCATCACTGAGTCAAACAAACAGATCTGGCCTCTGATCTCCCTTCCGGCTCCTGTGATTGATCTGTGGATCTTCAACTGGTGAGACCAAAAGGTAAAATAAATGGAAATGCGGAAGAAACTGGCCATCACTAATCTGACTTGCTGGAACACCCTGCTGCCATCCCAAAGCAGGAAATGGACAAAAGTAAATATGAGATTTATCATCATTGAGGTAAAACAATTCATAGCAAGAACCTAGACAAAAAGAGCCTCCCAACTACCAGAGTCAACAAACACTTCAATTTCCTTAACAAACATGGAGAATCATCAGTCAAGAATGTCAGTTATAGGTACAAGCCAGCTGGTAAAACATGCAGAGGAAGGAGACGGGAGATTACAAACTGATATGCCTCATATGACAGTGAAAAATTCATGAAAAATTATCAAACCCCAAGCAACGTGAGTCCTCTGTACAGATTCCCATCATACAAGATTCCAGGAGAAACAAGATTCAACCACCCGTGAGAATTAGCATTGTGCGGATTAGAATTGCCTAATCTGCAAGAAAAAATCACTGAGAGAGCTCTCAGCCAATGGCACTTTATTAAAGGGCCTGTGGTCCCCTTTAATGAAGTGGATCTCAGATATTCCTCACAATCTGCTCTTGAGGGCCAAAAATGATGTATCTGCAGGGACATCACAGATTGGGTGAAGCATGGGGCATCTCCACTAAGTGGTCATAAGATGGTCACCTGCTCATGCTGGACAAGAGAGAATAGTCTGGAGGCATAAAAATAAGTTGGGGGACTTTCCAAAGCATCAAGACATCCCACCCATGCTGGGTTTGGACATGGAATTTTAGCAAAACAGGATGGAAATATGTTTGTCAGTTTTCTTATGGTTGCACAAGTGAGTCTCATAACTTGGTAAACTAGTAGTGAACATTATGTTAAAATCTGAAACCCACTATAAGAACCTATCTCTATGCATTTGTGCAAAATATCAAACTGATTAATACCGATTGGAATAGAGTAGAGGTCCAAATGGATTATTTCTCACAACATTAAGCAAAGTAATGGGGAAGCAAAGGCTTACTGTGTTACGGAGGATACCTTACATGCACAGGCACTTATGTAATACACATACACACATACACACACACATGGGTGTGATACCACAGGCTCTTCTGTGGCTGACCCACATGACACAGGGCACTTTCTCAAGGGTATCCCTGGCCCCAAAAGAGAGGGAAATAGCAATCCAATCAACCCACCAATAAGTATTTATTAAGCCCTGATAATGTGTCAGGCACTGGGAATGCAGAGACAGAAGTAAATGATTTTCTGGCCTCATTTTAATGAGAGGGTATAACGTCTACACAGAGGAGTAAATAAACTATTAATACAAGATCGACATGTAGTGAAGAAACGGGAGAGGGGATGAGAAAACACACAAGAAAAGCCAAGTGAATGAAGAATACATACTCACAAGGCTGCAGCATGTTACTGGATGGCCAGCCCATTGAGTTAATCTAGCACTATACAGATTTTAAGCACTGCAGACAGACGATGAGCTAAACAGGGGAGATGGGAAGGCTGGATTCCATTTGGGAAATGGTAAGGTTTTCAATGATCACATTAACATTTTCCCAAGGGTGCTAGACTGCCTCCATTAGACCATGAGATCCTTGAGAGCAGGACTGCCTTTCTCCTTCCTTGGAATCCCGCATTTAGCATAGCACGTATTGTTGTTATTGTTTCAGACATGTCTGACTCTTTGTGACCCTATTTTGGGGTTTTCTTGGCAAAGACACTGGAGTGTTTGCCATTTTCTTCTTCAACTCATTTGACAGATGAGGAAACTGAGGCAAACAAGGTAAAGTGACTTGCCCAGGGTCACACAATTAGTAAGTGTCTGAGGCCAGAGTTGTCTTCATACCCATAGTATATAGTAGGCACTAAATCAATGTTCATTGCCTGACAGGACATCTAAATTCAGGATCATGGGATCCTAAATTCAGAGCTGGAAGCGACCCTAGAATCCATCTAATCCACTCTCATTTTACAGACAAGGAAACGAGCCCAATGAAGATGAAGAATTTGTGCACAGTTAGTCACACTGATGGTAACATTAGAGGTGAGGGTAGAACTTGGTTGCTTTGGTATCAACATGTATACTTTTTCTTTGTGACTCCCCACACCCCCACCAAGGTGGGAATGGGTTATGAGTTCAACTGACAGAAGAAGCACCTCAACCAGTAAGATTCCAAACCACATGAAGCATCTTAGTGGCGATCTCACTGTTTAGGCATCAAAGCTTGTTGCACATGAGCGCCCCCATCCCTTATTTATGAAATTGCGCAACCATTCATACCTCCACTGCCTTTCCTTTCTTAACTGCTCAATGGCTAGCTAGCCCTCTCAGGGATTTTTTTAAAGTCATTCTGCTAGGGTATCCAATCCGCTTACTGAGGTAAGAGTGTTGCAACAGTCAGTGATGTGTGTATGATGAGATAACTGGAACTGGAGATGCCAAATAAAAGCCTCAATAAATATTTGCTGTTGCTCATGGAACTGTAGATATGGGTCATCACATTCAACCTCTTACCTGATATATGCATCTCTTCTGAGTATTCCTGGAAACTGTCAATTCAACCTCTGTTGGAACCTACCCAAAGACAGAGCACTTACTACCTCACAAGATAGCTGGGTCCACTTTGGCATGAGGTACATTGTTGTTAAGTCTTCCCTGTCACTTCTTGTCTTTGATCCTGCTTTTTCCTTCAGGATCAAATAAATGGATCCCTCTTTCCGCTGGAGAACTCTTCAAATACTTCAATTTATTTAATTGGGCAAAAAAATAATTATTATTTTTGCTATTTTAATTTTTTTTACATTTTTAAAGTTTTGAGTGCCAGGTTCTGTTCCTTTCTCCCTCCTCTCTGAGATGGTAAGCAAAATTATATAGGTTATACATGTGCAATTATGTGTAACATTTCCATATTATTTATTTTGCACCATAAGATTCAAATAAAAAAATTAAAGAGTGAAAAATAGCATGCTTCAGTCTGTATTCAAACAATATCAGTTCTTTCTCTGGAGGTGGACAGTATGTTTCATCATTAGTCTCTTGAGATTGTATTTCTGAGAAGAGCTAAATTATTCATAGTTCTTCACATAATGTTGCTGTTACTGTGTACAAAGTTGTCATGGTTCTGTTCACTTTACTATGTATCAATTCATATTAAGTCTTTCCAGGTTTTTCTGAGATCATCCTGCTTGTCATTTATTCTAGCACATAATTTGCCACTGGGATCATTTACCACAGCTTCTTTAGCCATTCCCCAAAGGATGGGCATCTCTCTGATTTCCAATTCTTAGCCACCACAAAAAGAGCTGCTATAAATAGCTCTGCACAAATAGTTCCTTTTCCCTTTTTTAGATGTCTTTGGGATATAGACCTAGTAGTGATATTGCTGGATCAAAGGGTATGAACATTTTTATAGCCCTTTGGGCACAGTTACAAATTAGTTGGAGTGATTGGATCAGTTCACAGCTCCACCAACAGTACATTAGTATTCCAATTTTCCCATATCTTCTCCAACATTTGTCATTTTCCTTTTATTAGTCAATCGGGTAGGTGTAAGGTGGTACCTCAGAGTTGTTTTAATCTGAATTTCTCTATTCAATAGTGATTTAGAACATTTTTTCACATGACTATAGATAGATTTGATTTCTTTGTCTGAAAACTGTCTTTATACATCTTTTGACCATTTATCAATTGGAGAATGACATATTTTTTATAATTTTAATAAATTTGATTCAGTTCTCTATATGCTTGAGAAATGAGGCCTTTATCAAATATACTTGTTAAAAATTCACCTCCCCTCCTCCCCAGTTTTCTGCTTCCTTATAATTTTGGTTGCATTGGTTTTGCCTGTGCAAAAACTTTGTAAATTTTATATAATCCAAATTATTTATTTTACGTCCTATAATGCTCTCTACATCTCTTTTGTCCTAAATTATTCCCTTATCCATAAATCTGAAAGATAAACTATTCCATGCTCTCTATAATTTGCTCATGGTGTCACCCTTTATGTGTATACCATGGAACCATTTTGATCTTATTTGGGTATACAGTATGAGATGTTGGTCTATACCTAGTTTCTGCCATATTGTTTTCTGGTTTTCCCAGCAGTTTTTTTTTTTTTTTTATGAAATAATGAGTTTTTGTTCCAAAAGTTTGGATCTCTGAGTTTATCATACACTAGATTACTATGATCATTTACCATAATGTAATTTGTACCTAATGTATTCTGCTGATCCACCACTCTATTTCTTACCCAGTAACAGATTGTTTTGATAATTACTGCTTTTATAATACAGTTTGAGATCTGGTACGACTACTTCTTTCACATTTTTTTTTCAGTTTTTCCAGATGTATTTTGTTATTATTTTTTCTAGTTTTATATAACTTTTTTTTTGGTAGTTTGATTGGTATGGCACTGAATTGATTAATTTAGGTAGAACTGTCATTTTTACTATATTGGCTCAGCCTTCTCATGAGCAATTAAGATTTTCCTAATTGTTTAGATCTGTATTTATTTCTGTGAAAAGTGTTTTTATTGTTGTGTTCATAAAATTCCTGGGTTTGTCTTGGCAGGTAGATTCCCCAGTATTTTATATTGTCTACAATTATTTTAAATGGAATTTTTCTTTCTATCTTTTCCTGCTGGACTTTGTTGGTAATATATAGAAAGTTTTCATTTCAGGATCTCTTTCAGGTGATGATTGGTGGATTCTTTCAATTTCTATTTTGCGCCCTGGATCTAATGTATCAGGGCAGCTTTTATTGATAATTTCTTGAAAGTTGTTTTTCCAGTGAGAAATTTCACATTTCCTTCTATTTGTTTTTACTTTTTTCATTTTATTTTATCGTATTTTGATGTCTCATAGAGTCATTATCTTTCACTTGCTCAATTCTAATTTTTAATGAATTATTTTCTTCAGTGAGCTTTTCTACTTCCTTTTCCATTTGGCCAATTCTGTTTTTTAGGGAGTTATTTTCCTCAATAAATTTTTGTACGTCTTTTCCCCTCCTTATAACAATTTGTTCATGATTCTTTTGCATTACTTTCATTTCTTTTCCCAGTTTTTCTTCTAGTTCTCTAATTTTCTTTTTAAAATACTTTTTAAGCTCTTCCAGGAATTTTTTTTGGGCTTGTGATCAAATTGCATTTTTCTTTGAGACTTCACATGTAGCCATTTTGAGGTAAGGGTCCTCTTCTAAGTTTATGCCTTGATTCTGTCACCATAATAATTTTCTATAGTCAAGGGAGTTTTTGTTTGTTTGTTTCTTGTTTTTGCTCATTTTTTCTGTCTTTTTTTGTGACACTGTTTTATGTGAGAGTTGAGCTCTGGTTCTGCACTGTCCCAAGCTTTTTGTGCTGGGGCTCAGGGTCTTACTATTGGCTTTCACTGGGTTTCAGGGCTTAGCTGTTTGCTTTCACTGGAGGGTAGGATTCCCTTCTAGCTTTTACTAGGGAGTGGGACCTCCCTGTTGGTCTCCCCTGGGTGTGGGGTTTAGCTGCTGGCCTGTTCCAGGGATAGGACCTTTCTGTTGGGTTGCAATTGTAACAGATCCTTTCTGGTGGCTGGCCCTGTCTTCTCTAGGGGTGGGGCCCTACTGTTGGTTAGCTGTGGAAACAGGGTCTCTCTGCTGGCAGGCCCCAGAGGCCAGCACATTCATCAAGTCCAACAGTATATACAATGCTCTCCACCCACAAGTGTCCTACCTCAGTAATGAAGGGAGAGGTGTTATATAGATTAAGAGATAACTACTGCAAAGTTCTAAGTGCTCTAAGCTACAGACAATTTAGAAAAAAATATGACCCCTGTCCTCTGAAGCTTACAGACTAGGAGATATTGTAGAGTTAGGAATGACACAGGACAATGACTTGACAACTGAGTAAATGTGGGAGAAAAGCTACAGAGGCAGAAGAGTCAAATATAATACTCATCTCCATAGCTGGGCACACATTGTGCCCTGGGTCTATAATGCTCTTCCTCCTTGTTTCTGCCTCTTGGAATCTCTTGCCTTCCCCAACCCCTCTTTATTGCAGTGCCTTCCCTCTATTAATTATTTACCATTTATATGTAGCTTGTTTTGCATAGATGTGCTTGCATTTTGCCTCCCTCATCAGAGTATAAGCTCCTTTAGAACAGTCTTTTGCCTCTTTTTGTATTCTCACTGTTTGGCACAGTGCCTGGAAGAAATGGTGCTTAATAAATATTTGTTGGGGGATTGATTCAAAGTTGAGTTCAAGTGCAACCTACTACAGGAAGTCTTCCCGGATTCTCCAGCTGTGAATTCCCTTCCCCAAAACACTACCTTGTACTTAAAGTTTATTGTTGCATACATGTTGTTTCACCTGGGGGATGTAGGCTCCTCAAGAGAGAGTAGAGATGGTTTCATCTTTGTCTTTGAATTCCCAGGACCTACCACCATGCCTGACACAAAGAAGGCATTAAGTGAATGCTGAGTGAATGATAGATTGTTTGTTAGTAATACCATTCTGGTTAGGCTGCCTTCCTTCCAAAATAAACATCCCTCTCTCACTCTCTGAGCCATTCTTATAAAATCAAATTCCCACACTTGTCACTGCCACTGACTATAATTCCAACTTATCTGAGTCCCTCCAACAATGATATTTGGAATTGCAAACAAGGCTATTAAGTAAGAGAACCATTTCTTGAGTATTATGTATTTGTTGGTTATCGAGGGCTCACTGAGTTACAGTTTGAAGGGGCTCATGGAGATCACTAAGTCTAACTACCTCATTTTACAGATGAGGAGACTGACGCTAAGAAGAGAAATGTGCCTTGGTCAGATGTGAATGGCAGAGCCAGTATATCAATTCAACTTCTCTGGCTTCAAATCCAGGTGGTCACTCTAGGTTATACTGCTCATGTTCCTCCCCACCCTCCCTTTTTCCATCTTACTATAAAATATACAACTTAACATGCCCTTTGGCCATCTCTCTGCCAAACCAGCCCCCTCACTGCCTTCAAGACCAGGTTCAAAAGTCCTCAAGTCACCATCCCTGTTTTAACACTTTACTCTGGATTCCATTTACCCTCCTACTATAAGAGAAATAGGTCCTGTTTAGGTGTTGTCAATTTAGGTGTTGTCATGGGGGTAGGGGTGGGAGTGCAAGAAGGAATTAGGGAATTAGTGCCCTGGGCACTATATGGAGAGACTGGTATCTATGCAGGATAGCTCCTCCTCAAGTCTGACCTGTACCAAGGCAAGGACATCCCCCCAAAAAATGCCCTTCTCTGAAGTGCTATGAAAGGGGACAAGAGAGTGAGAAAACAGGGCCACTAGCCTCTAGGAGCACATGCATATGAAGCATCCTGAGTAAAGAAACTCCCCTACATGGTCCTGTGGAAAGAGAAGAGAAGAAGGAGGTAACTGGCCACTCATTGGCCTCCAGGAGCACAAGCACATGAAATATCCCAAGAGGAAGATGGCACCTCTCCAAATATATGAGTGGAGGGAATAGGGAGCTTGACGGGGAGCAGAGAGCTCAGCCTAGAGGGCATACAAGATGGCAAGACATAAAAATGGCACAGGAAGGGGACCATGACCAAGTCACAGCTTGGCTATTCTTTGTCCTTCTGTGCCACCTTAGATGAGGGACCTCTTAGGTTTCTTCTAGACCTAATAATCTGATTCTCAAGTGTCCTACATTGGATTTCTTTCAATACAAAGTCTTTCCTAATGTCCCCAGTGGCCAGTACCATTGCTTCCCATTTGTTCTGAATATATCTGCATATTGCATTCATAGTGATAATAACAGGTTACATTTCTATAAGGCATTAAGATTTGAAAAGTATTTTACAATATCTTCCCAATGACCTGGTGAAGTAAGTGGTATTATTACTTTCATTTTACAGTTGAAGGAAAAGAAGTTGACAAAGCTTAAGTGACTTACTCAGGGCCACATAGTTGTAGGTGTTTGAGGCAAAATTTGAACTCAGGTCCTCAGTCCTCCCTTCACAACGCCACCTAGCTCTTTGTGGATAGGTACGGTTTCATTTTTGTCACTGTATGTACAGCACTTTGCACAGTATGTGGCACACAGAAGACACAATAAACACTCTTGTAGTGATTGAATAGTAGAAAGCCCTACAAATGAATCTTATGAAGACAGCAGTAGGAACAGAATTCCAGCATTTCTAGCTAGCTACCCAATCTCAAATGGAAAACAAGGGACATGACCCTGGGGCTGAGAGACTAAGAATGGATGGCACCCTCCTTTGTGACCTGAATGGGCAGATAAATGGAGGGCCTTAAAATGATGTATCTCAGGCAGGAATCCAGAGAGGGGTCAGCTTGTGGGTCACCCCCCCACCCCACCCCCACCACACCTAAGCCACTGACCTACCAGAAATATTGAGAGTCCAGAAGAAGGTCTTGGTTCCCTCCAGCTCCTAACAGGACACACCAATCAACTGACTTTTAGCCTCTTGGGAACACAGGAGACGCAAACACACCAACTCTAGATGAGTTAGGAAGCTTTCTCAGCCCCAGGGCAGAACATATTGAATTCAGCTCCAGGAAAGAAAGGCCAGGTGCTTAGATTGGGCAAGGTCGGAGTTCCTTGGGGCAATGATTTGTTATTAAAATGAGTACCCAGGTCTGCAACCTCTAAATTAACCCTTAAGAACCAAAGAAGTGAGTCTTATATTTGTAGAAGTGAATTCAAAATGATGTCCCTTTAGGTTGTCTGGCCTCTTGGCTCTGATTGGTGAGCCTGCCTCTCTGCCTCCACAACCTCAAAGGATCATTTATTTAAAGCTAAGAGAAATCACAGGGGTCATCTAACACAACCACAGCATTTTACAGAAAAGGAAACTGAGATTCACAAAGGCTAAGAGACTTCTCCAAGGTCAAACAGACAGTAATAGAGTTAGAAATTGACCCCAAATCCTAGAATCATAGATTTCAAGGTAAAAGGGAGCTTGAAGGGTGTTAGAGAAAGAGCAAACACTTTCATTTTACAGATGGGGAAACTGAGACACAGAGAGGTCCAAGAACCATAGATCCTGATCTGGCAGGGCCCTCAGATGCCATCTAATCCAATTCCCTCATTTTACAGACAAACTGAAACCCAGAAGTTCAAATGAGTTGTCTAAAGTCACATAGATAAATAGAGGCAGAGCCAAATCAATAGTCTTTCTACTATACCCACATGTCTCAGAAAAGGAGGTGAGCATTTTCTTAACTCCAGTAAATCTGCAAACATTTATTAAACACCTACTAGGTGCCAGACAATAGGGATACAAAGTAAAAAAGGAATCAAGTCTTTATCTTCAAGAAGCTTATATTCTAATGGCAAAGACAATATGGACGAATGTGTGAGTGCATATGGAAAACAGGTTTTTAAAATAATTAGAAGGCAATTTTGCAGAATAAAATATTAGCAGCTGGGGGAACCAGAAAACTTTCATACAGAAGGGTACTATGGGGACACCTTTATGCTTAGGTAATCACTGAGGTCTCAACTGAGTTAGCACCATAGCCTTATGGTGTCTGCTGCCAATGCCATTGGTGAAAATGGTAGTGTCTTATAAAAATAAAAGAAGTGATAATGTTCTGAGTTTATAAGAGTATATTTCTCATATAATGAAATAAAAGTGGACTGTGAGAAGAAAGAAAAATCCACGTGAGTACAAAACAGTTAAACTGAAAATACAAAAAGTCAAAATGAAAAGTGGAAAAATTCCAGATCATTGGGTTTTACGTCTCAGAGGAACCAAGAAGCAGCCTTGAAATCACGCTAAAGGAATGAAAAATGAAAATCAGGTGTCAGCAAAGCATGGACAAGATACTGTTCACTACAGGGAAGAAGGCTGCCTATGTGGCTGCATGGTGAGCACTACAGCGGGCCCTTGGCAACATCCTGCCTACCTGGCTGCATCCAATCCCTGGAACCTGCCATATCACCGGTCTGCCTGTGGCTGGAACCAAGTCACTATTTACCCAAGTCCCTCTGGGTTTTTACTGACATAAGTTCAACATCGTGCCATTTCCAGTTTCATTGTTCAACACTGAATGCTGATATTTTGACAGAAATCAAAGGCATATTTGTACAACGGCTTCTGTTGACAGTCCAAGGGACTCAATTCCCGGACCAAACTGATTGTCTTCAAATGTAAGTGCCAAACCTCTTCTCTTGGTTTGAGGCAAGATAAAAAGGACATCTGGCCCTCCCTCATTCTCAAGTGTGCAAAGGAAATAAGGAATCTGTAACCTCCAGGCGTGCAGCTATCAGGAGACCGATTTTTTAAAAGAAAAAACAAATCAAATGCTTTCCTTCAAGTATCCCAGAGAACTGCCCTGGGGACTTGGCAGTTGTCTTCCAACAGACCAAGTGCTACCATATGAAAAAGAAATTATGCTTATGCTGCTTGACCCAGGTATTGGGGAGCCAAAGATAAAATGCAAAAGTACCTACCCTGGAGAGGTTTACATTCTACTTCGCTGGGTAAGGGTAAGGTTTTAAAACATCGTGCTTCAAGTTGCAGTGTAAGGAATAACTTGTCAATAAGATAACTTTCATCCTAGGTCACTTACTTCCTTGACTAACCCAGAATCTTTTGCACCCCAAAAGGACACAAAAACCAATAAAATTTCACACAAGAACTTTTCACACTTCTGGATACACAGAAACAGTGGGCTCAGCCTGGATCAAAAGTAGTCAGTTGAGTCAGATCAAAGGATGAAGGATAACATTATCCTTCCCTACCCCACGCATCAGTCTTTACTGTACTATCTAGTGCACTGTAAGGTCAATGAGTCAGCAGTGTGGTAGGGTAACTAGTACAACCTTAGGCTGCATGAAAGATACATAGTATACCGGGCTAGGGGAGTGTTGGTCCTGCTGTGTTCTTCCCCAACCCAACCTCATCCAGATTATTGTATTCAATTCTGGGGGGTTACATTTTAGCATGGACATTGATAAAATGGTCCAGAGAAAGGCAGATAAGATGAAGAAGGACCTCAAGATCATTTCCCACAAGACCTGGTTGGAGGACTGGAGATGTTTAAGCTGAAGAAGACTCAGCTGTATTCAAGCATTTGAAAAGCTGAAGGACAAATGAAATTTTTTCTACTTGGTGCCAAAGGGTGGAAGTAGGAGAAAGGGTCAGAAGTTGCCAAGAGGGAATTTTCGACTCAATACAGAGAAAACTTCCTAACAATAAAAATTGCCCCAAAGTGGGATAGTTTGTCTTGGGAGGTAGTGGGTCCTACTTGAGCAAAGACTGGGCAGCCCCTTGTGGGGGGTAGTCTAAAAAGAATTCCTTCTTTCCCATCCATTGAATTTATGACTTCGTCATCATAAGTATCCCTACCTACAAATACTGAATGGTCTTTTTCTCTGCATCTGCTGATGTCATGAAACCTCTGGGCAGTCAGGTGAAGCCTATGAACTCTATCTTAGAATAATGGTTTTATAAGGATAAAATATATAGGATTGCAAAAATATTTAATTATACTGAAATATAGTTAGCAATTTTTTAAATAGGAGCAGAATTTAAGAAAACCTCAGAGGATCAATCTGTGTCAACTGACACAAAGAAATATTTTTAATCCATAAAGGAATCAATAACAGAGATAAGACACAAAAATTTATTCCAAAGTAAAATTATAATAAAAAATTTGTATCCATTGATGTGCCTGATTCTTCTAATGATGAGGATCTCTACAAAGAGTTACCCGGGACACCAAAAAGTTAAATGACTTGCCCAGAGTCATACTGCCTGTATATATCAGAAGCAGAATCTGAACCCAAGTCTTTCTGGCTAAGAAGACAACTCTCTACTCACTATGCCATGCTGCAACTCCATAGAGAGGAATCTCGCTCATGTATGGGCTAAATACAACCTTTCAACACAGCAGTTCTCTGATTCTCTGACTGGGTCATCAACTCCTGTGGGGGTAGGGATCATTAGGCAATGAGTTTGCCCTGCAAGTGTCTCTGCTCTGGCTATACCCAACAAGACAATGTAACCCTCACAGAAGGTTGTGCCTCCCTGTGACATGGCATGGAGAGTTATACCTGCCATTGTCTTCACAGCCCTCATTCATAACAGCTTCTTGATTTGCTTACCTGTGGCTCAGAGATGGGCACACAACTGAATGCCCTCTGAGGCCACCCATCTTTTCCATGGCTCACCAAAGGCTATGTCAGCACCAGGGCCAGAGGTTTGCCTACTGCTGCCTGACAGCTTTGATGCTATAGAAATCATACCCATATGCCCTGCTCTAACAATGCTTTCATCACCCAGTTAGACCTGTCTCACATGTTCCTTGCAGACAAAAGGCAGTTTTTTGCAGCATACTGTTATAACTTCAACACTCCCTTTTTTGTTTCCTTCCCTTTTTATTTAATATGAAAGAAAAGTTGCCTTTATTTACCATTTTTACCCAGTATAATGACATCTCTCTGGCCTGACCTTCAATTTACCATCTGGTCATAAAAATCTGGTATTCTAATTTAAAAAAACCAGTTTAACAGGACCTTTGAAATGCTGTTTGTTCCTCCTACCCCTTATCACCCAGAAATGAACAGGCTGTACCCATGCTGTTTCTGACAAATTCTAGTCCCCCAAGTCCCGAAAGCTCACTAGACCAGCAATGTACAATCTGAACTCACTTATTCTGCTCATACCTGTTTTATTGGATCATTCACTGATTGCCAAAATAGATACAAATGCAATCTAAGCTTTTACATGGTTTCACGAGCCCTTGGGGAGCTACTGGTCAGCGATCACATGGGAAGGGAGTAACACTATGAGGGGAACAAGACAAAGTACCTTATGTCACACAAAATGATTCAGTTACTACTAAATAGCAAGTGCCACAAATCACTTCCAAAAACAGAAACAACCACAAAGATGGTTTGGGGGCAGGCAGGGTGGGGGGTGGGATAGATGATGGTGGATATAAATAGAAGGAGGAAAAGGAAACCAATGACCTACAGGTTTTTTTAATTTTATTTTTCATTTTTAACACAGTTTATAACAGATAAAACAATTCAAACTTTTGGTCAGGTGGTACTTCTTTTTAAAGCATTTACAATATGGACCACAAAAGAATTTTTTTTTTACACATTAACCAGCTGAGACACAAATAATATTTGTGTTGCTAACTTCACAAGCTCTTGACCTAATTGTCTCCACAGTATTACTAAGAATTAAAGGACCCTAGCTTATTGTTGTTGGTCTACAGTCCTAAGCCTAATAGCTTAATTTTAGACTTAACCTAGGATGTTACCCTACCAATAATCTATAATTTAATAAGCTTACAAACCTTTTGACTATGGGAAATTGCCACCAAGAGTAGGGACATTGCAGGAAAACTTTATCTCCCCAACTTCATGTCAGTTCCTGGCAGGAGTAGATTGTCAACTTGCATTCAGTCAGGCTTAAAGTCTGCCAGGTGTCAGTGGGGAAATTGAGTCAGGAGAATCCTACCTCAGCCCAGGCTGAATAGCTGCTCTCCCACCCTTCCCATGAGATCACTTTTTACAGTTCACACCAGCATCTCACAGGCTTACTGGCATCATGGATTGGAGGCTCACACCACCTTTCTTGATATCCATATCTGGAGTTAGACTCAGAAGAACAGTCACTTAATAGTCCCATAGCATCTAAAAATAGCAAGTTCCAATAACCAGGTTTCAAATATGATTATAATTTCACTTTGTCTAAGGAACATCTTTTGAGGCAAGTCTTAAGTGGCTTACATGCCTTTCTATACATGTTCTAGTTCCTGATTAAATGGCGATCATAAAATCAAATTTACCATTAAAACCTTAACTTTTTCATCAATGCCAAATTTTACCTGAGGTTACCTTCCTCTAGGAAATTTAGATTAAAATTCTTTTCCCCAAACTAAAGATGTCACTGATTTATTCTCAGTAATTAATTCAGTCAATTGTTTTAATACTAATTGCTTTTACCTCACTTTGTAACATGTCCAATTTTTCTCCCTATCATTCCCCTCCCCCTGCTTCCCAATACCCTGCATTCTGATTACTCCTTCCTTCAATGTACCCTCCCTTCTATCACACTCCACCCTTCCCTCATCTCTATCCTCTCTCCTTTCTTAAATGGCAAGACAAATCTCTATACCCCATTCCCTGCACTTCCTATTTCCTGATTATATGCAACAAAAATTCTCAACATTCGTTGCCAGTACCTTGAATTCCAACTTCTCTTCCTCCTCCCCTCCCCCCAACCCCACCGAGAAGGCAAGCAACCCAATACAGACTAAATATATGTCGTGTTGCAACAGACCTCCACAATAATCACGTTGTGTAATACTAACTACATTGTCCTCTGTCCTACACTATCCCTCCTTATTGTTTCCCCCCTCAATTCACCTTGTCCCTTCTTGAAAGTGTTTATTTCCAGTAACTCCCTTCTCCTATCTGCCCTCCCTTCTATCACTCCCCTCACCCTACCTGTCATCTCCTCCCCCACTTTCCTGTGGTGCAAGATAGATTTTCATATCAAATCTAGTGAGCATGTTATTGCCTCCTTCAGCCACACATGGAGAGATTAGCTTCACCTTTCCCCTCTCCCCTCCTCCCCTTTCTCCTCCACTGAACCAGATCCTTCCTATCTCTTCTATGAGTTACAGCCTGCCCCATTCCATTTCTCCCTTTTCTCCTCTTGGTATCTTCCTCCCTCACCCCTCAATTTTTATTTTATTTTATTTTACTTTTTTGTGTGGATATCATCTCTTCTGATTCAACAGACCCCGTACTCTCTATCTCTATATGTGTATGTGTGTGTGTGTGTGTGTGTGTGTGTGTGTGTATGTACAATCTCTCCATCTACCCAAATACTGAGAAAAGATTCAAGAGTTATAAATAGCTTCTTTCCATGTAGTAATGTAAACAGTTCAGCTTTAGAAAGTCTTTTATGATTTTTCTTTCCTGTTTACCTTTGCATGCTTCTCTTGATTCTTGTACTGTAAAGTCAAATTTTCTATACAGATCTGGTCTTTTCCTCAGTATGAATGATTGAAAGTCCTCTATATCACTGAATGACCATTTATTCCCTTTACTCAGATTTGCTGGGTAGGTGATTCTTGGTTTCAATCCCAGTTCCTTTGACCTCTGGAATATCCCATTCCAAGCCCTTTGATTCCTTAATGTAGAAGCTGCTAGATACTGTGTTATCCTGATTGTATTTCCATAATACTCAAATTGTTTCTTTCTAGCTGCTTGCAGTATTTTCTCCTTGATCTGGGAACTCTGAAATTCAGCCACAATATTCCTAGGAGTTTCTCTGTTTGGGTCTCTTTCAGGAGGTGATCAATGGATTCTTTCAATATTTATTTTGCCTCTGGTTCTAGAATATCAGGGCAGTTTTCCTTGATAATTTCATGGAAGATAATGTCTAGGCTCTTTTTTTTTTCATGGCTTTCAGGTATTCCCATAATTTTTAAATTGTTTCTCCTGGATCTATTTTCCAGGTCAGTTGTTTTTCCAATGAGATGTTTCACATTATCTTTTATTTTTTTCAAACTTTTGGTTTTGTTTTCTAACTGCTTGGTTTATCTCATAGTCATTCATTTCCCTGAACTCAATTCTCTCTTTCAAAGAATTATTTTGTTCAGTGAGCTTTTGAACCTTGTTCTCCATTTGGCTAATTCTGCTTTTTAAAGTCTCCTTCTCCTCATTGGCTTTTTGGACCTCTTTTTCCAATCGAGTTAGCCTCTTTTTGAAGCTGTTATTTTCCTCAGCATTTTTTTGGTTCTCCTTTAGTAAGTTGCTAATTCATTTTTCAAGAAGGGAGGGAGATTCATTTCCTCCTGTCTTTGGAGCCAAGCTTCATTATTGTATTGCAATTAGGAAACAGTTTTTCTCTGTGGAGGAGATGGGTTCCCAAACCCTTGTATTCCTATATCTGGGCTTATGTTAAAACCTATAGGTCTAGGGAGCCAAGATGGCGGAGTAGAGAGACACACATACACTAGCTCTTACCCCACAGCTCATAAAATACCTGTAAGGAAGAACCCTCAATGAATTCTGGAGCAGCAAAAGCCACAGAACAATGGAGTGGAGGAGATTTCTAGCCCAGAGTGACCTGAAAGACCAACGGGAAAAGTCTGTCTCACCAGACACAGAACAGAGGCCAGCCCAGCCTTGGCCACATGGCACCAGGAGGAGCAGAACTGAGCAGGGTTCTGGGACAGAGTCTCCAGTGGCAGTGCAGATCCCTCAACCCACAGGCACTAAAGGTCAGTGAGAGGGTTTTTTTGGCTGGCTGAGAAGGGCACAGGGTGTCCCCATAGCTCGGCCACCTCAGGTGGCAGCAGTGGAGGCAACAGCGAATGGGGGGCTCCCAGGGCAGACAGTATCCTGCATCCATTGTTGAAGGTCTCAGCTTAAGGGGAACTGAGTCCTGTGTGGTGACCTTGACCCCACCTGAGCAGCTGATCTTAATCTCACACTGAATAGTGGCCCTGCCCCCACCTAAAGCCCCTGAGGAATAGGAGCAGCTCAAGCTCATCTGAATCTCAGCCATGCCACCCCCTCCCTCTCCCCCCCCCCCCCCCCCCCCGCCCTTGCTGGCTTGTTGGAACTGAAGGAGAGGTGGTTGTGGAGAGCAAGCTCAGAAGTCAAGTAACTGGCTGGGAAAATGCCCCAAAAAGGCAAAAAAAAATAAGACCATCAAAAGTTACTTTCTTGGGGAATAGGTGTCTCCCCCGATCCTTTCAAATGAGGAAGAACAAGGCATACTGTCAGAGGAAGCCAAGGCCCCTGCCTCCAGGGCCTCTAAAGGAAACTTAAACTGGACTCAGGCAATAGAAGAGCTTGAAAAATGAGTTAGCAGTTTACTAAAGGAGAGCCAAAAAAATGCTGAGGAAAATAACAGCTTCAAAAAGAGGCTAACTCGATCCCAAATCCTTACCATGGACATTTAATACAAAGATGTTTTCCCATTCAAATAATTTCCTTCTTATCTGGGTACATTATTTGGGTCTGTGCAAAAGCTTTTCAGGTATAGCAATCCAAGCTATCTATTTTATTTTTGCTATAACCTCTACCTCTTGTTTGGTTAAGAATAAATCTCCTACTCACAGCTGTCAGAGGTATATGATCTGTTTCTCTAATTTTTAATAGTCTGACCTTTCATATTAAATCCATGTCTCCATGTAGAAGGGATTGTGGAGTGTAGTATAAGGTGCAGGACAAAGCCAAATTTCTACTAAACTACTTTTGAGCTTTCCCAACAGTTCTTAAGCAGTCGGGAGTTCTTTTTCAGTCAACTATCTTTTCCACTCAATTGCCTACAGTTATCGATGTCTATTGCTTTGGATTTTCCTTTGTCTAGTTTATTTCATTGATCTCTATTTTTTTAACTACTACCAGATAGTTTTGATGACTGCTAATTTATAACATAGTGTGAGATCAGAATTTGCTACTTTCCCTTCATCCTTACCTCTTTTAAGGACTAAGTTTTTTAACAGAGGCTAGCAAAACTAAATTAGGAAAGGACTGATGAGCGAACTCTCTCTACTCACTGAAGCAGCCTAGGGTTATTTTCCTCTCCACTGTCCAGGAAACTCAAGAGTTCTGATCAATGATCTTCTTAACTTTAGGGCATACCAAAGTCATTGGCTTCTAAGAACTGGTTGACTGAAGAAATAACAAGCTGACAATGAAACTTAGAGAATCATGAAGAAAGGTCAACTAGAGTTCCACTTTGTTTTTTCTTCCTCAAATATGACTGACAGAAGTTCAAGTGACAAAGGAGAAAAACCAAGGAAATGAGCTTACTGACAACCTATGACTAATGATGCCTGTAAGGGTGTATATTCATCCTTCATTGTCAAAGAAGACCACACCATCAGACAAATAATGACATGACTTGCACTTGACTTTGTTTTGAGTGAGGGAGGGCTGTGCAGGTCACCAGCCTGACTTCTCCTCCAGAGCCATCTGAATCCAGTGACCAGATATTCATCAGGATGACTGGAGATGACCCAGGATGAGGCAATTGGGGTTAAGTGACTTGCCCAAGGTCACATAATTAGTGAGTGTCAAGTGTCTGAGGTGAGATTTGAACTCAGGTCCTTCTGACTCCTGCACTAGTGCTCTATCCACTGCACCACCTAGCTGCCCTGCCTGTGAGTGACAAATATAGTAGGATACCCTAGAATTTTTAAAGGGGCACTAAGGAACCAATAACACAGCTGCTAATGCTTTACGACTGTTTTCTGGAATAAACAGACAACAGGAAACTCTCAGGAGTCCAATTTATGCAAAAAGAAAGGACTATATCATCTAAAGAATTCTTGCCCCATTAAGTGGTGAGATTTTGTTATTCTATAATGCTCTCTGAAAAGAGAGACAGCTTAGATAGGAAGCTGCCCTGAAGCCAGAAAGGCTTGGGTTCAAATCAAGCCTCTAATACTTACTGGCTGTGTGACGCTGGACACTTAACTTTTCAGCGCTCTAGACCAGGGCTTCTTAAACTTTCTCCCTAAAGACCCCTCTTGTCCTATTTCAGCAGTGTTAGTTGGCGTTGAGTGGCCTGAGGGCATGTGCAGTGCAAAGTGCACATGCTTTGTGTTCAGAACCAAGGCTGCAGTGAAGATCTCCAATGCAATATGGACAAACACTGTCAGAAACACCTGGGATTCATTAAGCATTTGATTTTTAATTAATATTTGGTCCTTGCATATTCAGGAACCTTCTACTGTTGCCAAACTTTTCATGATCCCATATGGATCACCCTGTAAGAAGTGCTGCACAGCTCCCTAAGATTGTAAATTGTGGAAAACGTGCTGACTGCATTAGTGAAGAGAGTTTCCCCACACTGGGAAAGTACTACAGCAATTACATCACAGTTTCAGACCCTCTTATACTTCTGAGAGTCAGTGTGGTGCAGACAGGCACAGAAACTGTTCCAACTATTTTGGGAAGCAATGGCAGACTATACTAAAAAAAAAAAAAGTGACTAAAATGTTCATACCTTTTGATTCAGAGATACCACTGCTGGACATATACCCCAAGGTAGTCTAACCCATGGAAACCAACATATTTGTAGCTGCAAAGAGCTAGAAACAAAGGAGATGCCTGTTCATCAGGAAATGACTAACCATATTGTGATCAATGAATAGAATGGAAAATTATTGTGCTGTAAGAGATGATTGCAATGAGTTCAAAGAACCACACTAAGACTTTGAACTGGCAAAAATTTACCATCTGGTTATGTTGCATCTGTTTACTTATGTAGGTGTTGCCTCTCACATTAGTAAGTTCCTCAAGGGTATAAGTGCTAAATAAATGCTTGTTGATTGATTATCAACTGTTGCAGAATGAAGTAAGTAGAACCAAAAAAAAAAAATGCTATGTAATGATCATAACAAAGCGAGAGGAAAGAATACGGTGCAATGATCATGACCAAGCTCATGCCCCAAACAAGACCTATGGGAATGCCCCTCCCTGCCTTCTTTGCAGGTGTGAGGGAAGGACTGTGGGCATGAACACTGCATATACCATCGGACTTGGTTTCAATGATCTGCTTCTCCAACCCACTCCACGCCCTTTTAAAGTTCTTTTTTATAAGGAATGGCTTTCTGGATGGGAAGGGGACTTATATTAAGAAATGAACATGATATAAAAACAAAAGATGGCCATTGTTTTTAGACACTAAAGTACAGTGGTACTAAGGTAAGTGGCACAGGATACCTTTAAAAGTTATGAATTCCTGAATATTTGGTGTAAGGGGAGTCTCCTCTTCCTCACAGAGGTGAAACCTTGTTACAAGGGACATCAGGGATAACACTAAAGGGGAGAATGATAACACGTACCTTGAGAAGGAGGGGAAAGAAAGAGGGACAGTTCCCACCTTGATCATCTTGATGTGTAGGGAGGAGACACAGAGTTTATTATATTCATTTGTCTTACAGCTTTCCATAGTACCAGGTAGGGAAATGTTTTTCTCTTCTGAGTGCCCCTCACCCTCATGTTGTCTCCCTGAAATACTGCCCATTGCTAGCTTACAACCACCAGTCTCTATGACCCCAATCTCCTGAGCCCTAAGATAGTCTTAGATTACAAACAGTTTTAAACCAAGAAGAAAACCCAAGGTTTGAGGTTCCTAGGCCTGTCTGTCATCCATGAGCTCTTCAAAGTAAAGTACAGCTCTGTCCCTAAATAATTCAAAAGCATTGCTGTGGTTACCACAGTGTCCAGGGAGTAAGATTTCCCAGAGAGTTGACTGCTTCTACTCCCAGGGAGGGCAAACCCTCCATCTGTCCAGAAACACTAGAGTTGGGGTTTTTCATCATTTAAAGAGTGAGCCTGTAAACATGGCTAGAGACTGAAGTCTTATCCCTACAGCCTTCCCTCAGCCACTGCTAAGGGCATACATAACTAGGTAGTAGTCAATGGGATACATCTACCAGACACAGGGTGACTCTTTTCCCAAAGTTCCTCAGTGACAATGACTGTACCAGCTCTTTTAGAATCTCAGCTCCTGGAAAGTAGGGACTGTGACTTTTTTTCTTTGTCTCTCTAACACTTACCATAGTACATGACTGAGAATAGGTACATAACAATTCATACTGATGGACTGAATTAATTGATCTTGCTAGTTATCTAGTCTAACTTGAACTTGAAGTCTCTCTACGACATCTCCAAAAACTGGCCATCCAGCTTCGTTTGGAACATTTCCAATGACAGAGAACTCACTACTTCCCCAGGCAGCTCTTTCCACTTTGAGATAGGAATAATTGTTAAGAAGTTTTTCCTTACACCCAATCAGAAATCTGCCTCTGAAATTTCCACCCACTGCTACTATTTCTGTCCTCTAAAGCCAAGGAAAACATCCTGATCCCTCTTCTACATGACTGCCCTTCAATTACTTGATGACCATTATCATGTTCCTGACCCACATTCCAGTCTTCTCTTCACTTGGCTAGCACCCCTGTGTCTCCAACCAATTGTCACATGGTTGGGCCTCCTTTGCCTTTATTGTTCTTTTCATGATCATGATCCTCAGGCCCAAAGCCCCTTGGGAGTAAGATAGTTTCCTTCTTTGACCTGCCCCCAATGCTCAGTACCCATATCTAGTCACTGTTGGGTAAAGATTGGTTGGATGGAAATTTGGTAATTTTTGTTTATCCTGGAGAGGAGCAGTGGGGAGGAGGGTCCACAGGTCACACAGGTAATCAAAATTTTCTGATGATACCTCTATACCCAGCCCTCTTGGGATCCTCTCTCCTTCACCTATTCAAATCTTACTTACCTGTATAGCACAGCTCTACTTTTACCAGTTCTTCAAAGCCTTCTGCCCCAGCCTACAATGAATTGTTCCCTCTCTGAATGCCTATGAGACCCAAAATCTGTATCTCAAAACCCAGAGGCTTATCCTTCACTGTCATATTTGTCTCTTCTTGTTTCGGGTATAGACCTTGCCTCATCCCTCTCCCATTATATCCACCTACACATCTATTAGCTGCTTGAGAGAAGAGTCAGTATCTTCTCTTTCAAGTCTCCTGCCCCTAGTAAAAAGGAACATAGACCTTAGGCATAGCGAAGATAAATGCTCAATAAGAAACTACTTGACTGATTAATTAGTGATATTTATAACCAAAAAAGAGCTTTTAATTGATGAAAAAATCTCTTACTATGGGACTGAATTGAGAAACAGTAGCTACTTCTAAAAGGATGTTTGGATTTTGCAAGACGAGGAGGCAATATGGTACCATGGGGAGAGAATTCCAGCTTTGCCACTTATTACTTGTGTTACCTTGGGTAGGTCATTTAACATCTCTTATTTCTCAGATTCCTCATTTATAAAATGAGGAGGCTGGACAAGATGAATTCGAAGGTCCCTTCCAAAGCTAAATCTATGATGTTGGGATGGTCTTTAGTCCACTCCTCCTTCTGATACTGACTTCCAGTGTACCCTGAAGCAAAGCACTTCCCACATCCCTGAAGCTCTCTCTCATCACCAGTAAAATGAGCGGGGGTTGGCATTCTGGAGAGCAATTTGTAATTATAGAAAGAGAATGACTATTATCTCCATTCCTCCTGACCCTGAGATGTTATGTGAGGCACCCCAACAAGGTCAATGACAAAAAGGATGGCACTCAACTATTATACATGGATATGTATACACCAAAACCTTATTCATAGCAACAGTCTTTGCAGTGGCAAAGAACTGGGAATGAATTGATAGACAATAACTGGGAAATAGCTAACTAAGTTGCGGTGTAAAAACATAGTAGAAGTATGTTCTAAGAAAAGGATAAAGAGAAGCTTGGGAAGACTTCCATAAACTGATGCAAAGTGAAGTACACAGAACCAGGAAAGCCATATGCACATAATGCTTACCACAACCTAGTTATGTAGTAAAGAGTAAAAGTCATAGTAACACAATGAAAATGGAATCCTGGGACATCATGATGACCAACCTAAGCCCCAAAGAAGAGACAGAAGAAGATCTTTCCCCTGCTTCTTTTTAGAGCTGGAGGACTGTGAGTGTGGAACACCAAATATAATGGCGAGCTTTTTTCCATGTGTTGTTTAGTTTTACTGACCTTTCTTTATCCTTTTAAAATTCTTCATTATAAAGAATGGCTCTCTGGGAGAGCAAAGGGATATACCGGGAAATGTAGGTGATGTAAAAACACAAGATAGCAATACAAAAAAAAAGTTTTTAAATGAGGGGGTAGTTTAAAAAACTAAAAGACCCTTTATGTTCCTGCCCACTTTAAATGCAAGACCCAATGATCTAGTACTGTGTGTGTGTTCGTCCTTCGTTGGGGAAGAAGGCCATGCCATCAAAGAAATAATGACATGACTTGCACTTGACTTTGTTTTGAGTGAGGGAGGGCTAGTAACAGCAATACTGTATAAGGACTAACTGTGAATGACTTAGCTATTCTCAGAAATACAGTGATGCAAGACAATTCCAAAGGACTCATGATGAAAAATGCTATCCACCTCCAGGGAAATAACTGATAAAGTCTGAATGCAAATCGAAGCATACAATTTTTCACTTAATTTTTTTTGTTGCTTTGTTTCTTTCATGTGTTTCTTCCTTTACAACATTAATATGGAAATATGTTTTATATGATAGCACATACATAACCTACATCAAATTGCTTACTGTCTTAAGGAAGGAGAGAAAAATTGGAACTCAATATTTTTAAAAAATAAATATTAAAAATTATCTTTCCATGTAATTGGGAAAAATAAAATACTATTTTAAAAAAAGACTCAATGATGTGATGAATAATGGAAAGTAACTGTGACAGTGGAAAGATCACGGCACAAAGAGTGAGGTAAATTGTCCTCTGGTCCTGGTTGTCAGCTCTTCCTGCCTTCCAGTTCTTATATTCTAAGAGTCAGGCATTGGCCATGGTGGTAAGAATATGCTACAGTTTGCACATTTGATGTGGGCTATAGAATCAGACAGTGTCAGAATTGGTGGACCACTTAGTCCAATTCATAGCAAAAAGGAAATCCCACTATAACATATCCAGCGAGTGGTCATCTGGTCTTTGTTGAATCCCTTCAGAGAGGGAGAATTTGGCACCATCTGAGGCAACCTCTTCCTGTTTGGAACAATTCTCATGTTAGAATGTGTTTTCTGTCACCATGCCTAAATTTACCTAAAGCCGGGGTGGAGAACCTGTAGTCTCGAGGCTACATGTGGCCTTCTAGGTCTTTGGGTGTGGCCTTTTGACTGCCAGTTTTACAGAACAAATCCATTTATTAAGGGGATTTATTCTGTGAATTTGATTTCAGTCAAAGGGCCATACTTGAAGACCTAGCGGGCCATGCATGGCCTCAAAGTGCAGGTTCCTCATCCCTGATCTAAAGCAACTTGCATCCATTGTTCTTGGATCTGCTTTCCAAGATCAAGCAGAGCAGGTCTGGTCCCTCTACCTGAGAGTTCTTCACATACATTTATCCCTTCCACATCATGGAGGTTTCGGTGCCCAGTGCCCTCCTCCATCTGGAAAATCCACATAAATCCATAGACCCTTCACCCTCATTTTCCTTGAGGAAATCATATGGGGACTTAGCCTTTTCTTGTATGATGCCAGAATCTACCAGAATGCCTTTTTTATAACAACACTGAATTTGAATTTCTAAACTTTTTCTGTGTCGTCTGCTGGCCTTCACATGTCTGCAACTTCCACAAAACTCCCCCAAAATTCCCATTTAATTTCTTATGCTGATCTGTGATATATTGAAACTGTGTTAGGGAAAGTCATGAAGTAGAAGGGATAACTATATTTGAAGATGGCTGTCATGACTTCCAAGTCTTCTCTTCTCCAGGTTATAATAAGCTCAGTTCCTTGAACTGATCCTTAAATGACATGGAGTCCTGTTGGCCATCCTCTGCCCACCCTCCATTTTAGCAATGTCCCTCTAAGACTGTGGCCAGGTGGCAGGTTTAACCCTCAGGGATCTCTGTTGTCTTTATCTCCTCTCTTCATTCACCAGGGCATCAGAGCCTACCCAGCCACTGTTCAGGAGGGCATCCTGACATGCAATATCTGACCTAGACCTCCAAAACTAAGCCACCACCTTCCCTCAAACCAGGAAGACTTACTCAGTCCAAGATATTGCTATCCCCATGGAACAAAGTCAGGTTGCCCCATCCTAGTTATCGCTCTGTTAAAGCCTGAGCAAAATTAATCACAAACTGAGCTTCAGCAGCCTCAGCAAAGTGGGGAGACTTACTTCCCATGGAGGTGAGACAGCAGCCACCAAGCCTTGAGGTGTAATCATGCCCTGTTAGCAGCACCCACCTTCACATGGTGGCTGGCACATGGTAGGCATTTGAGAGGTGTTTGCTGACTGCTAGAAGGGGAAGTTTGGAAAGGTAGGTGCAGCTTGTGGGACAATCCCTCTTACCCTCTCAAGGAGCCTGCCCACTGGTCCTGAGAAATGGAGCCACTATACTGAGCACCTGCCCCCTGCTCCTGGAGGGAGAAAGTCTGAGCTCTGCTTCTGGAGGATGAAATGAACCTCCCTAGATGAGTCAATATTTGACCTGGAGATTAATCCCAGGAAAGCCAATGTTTGCTCACCACTTTTCCTCCTCAGTTCAGAAAGCCTCACCCAGGATTGTCGGATACCTATTAAAATCACTGGTCTGATCCCCTTTCTTGTTATCTGATATGTTCCTGGAATGGCACAATGGAAAGAAAATCAAACATTCCTACTGAACTTATGTACACAAGTGTCAAGTTCAAATTATTCCTCTGATACCTGGCAGCTATTTGATCTGGACAAGTCACTTAACCACTCTCAGCCTCAGTTTCCTCATCTGTAAAATGGAGATAGTAACAGTACCTACCTCACAGAGTGGCAGTGAAAATCAATATGGGTAAAGAGCTTTGCAAGTCTTAAATGCTAATTAATGTCATTGCCATTATTAAGATGATCATATCCCAGTTTTGCTGCACTATCCATGTGACCTTAAGCAAATCACTTAGCTTGTCAGGCTTCAGTTTCCTTATCTATAAGTGAACTGTTAGGCTGGCCAGCTTTCCCACTCTCTATAAACTTCTGACCCTGCCTTGTCCATCTCCCAAGATTATCAGAAGGCCCTTGCAGAAGGTCAGATTAGACAATGGTCTGTGATTTTATTCATTCTTATTTTCATTGCTGATTAACCAGAGACAGGATTTCATTCCTATAAGGAATGGACAACAAAGAAACTCCCACCACCCATTCAGGTCCAGACTTGCACTGCCACTTAAACTCTCCGAGAGAGGAGTGACAGAAACTTGCCAGGATCACACAATCAGTATGACAAACACAAACACTCTTTGTCTTCCCCGATAGAACAGAGGCTACTTGAGAGCAGGAACTGGTTCATTTTTTGTCTTTGGATCTCCACTGCCTAACATAGAACCTGCTTAACTGATCGATCGGGAAGACTCAGCAGGACCGTATTAGTGATCTCCAAGGACTCTTGGTGGGCTTTGAAATATAATGGAGATAAATGGGTTAAAAATATGAATCCCTGGTCCCCCGGGTCAGACCACAACTGAAATGGTGTAGGCCAAACTAGGAGCCCCATTTTAATAGTTAGCATTTATAAAACACTTTGAAGTTTGCAAGGCACTATTTAACTATCGTTTCTTTAATTCTCACAACCCTGGGACATAGCCATTAATATTATTCCCATTTTACAGATGAGGAAACTGAAGCAGTCAGATATTAATTGACTTGTCTAGGGTCACACAGATAGTAAGTCTCTGAAGTTAGATTTGAATTCAGGTGATTCTGACTCCAGGTGCAGCACTGTATGCCCTGAACCCCCTAGAAATGGATAATATAGGGAATATGCAGAGGAAGGCAATGAGATGGTAAAGGACTTTGAGTTCCAGCCCAATGGGGATCAGCTGAACAAAATGAGGATGCTTATTCAGGAGAAGAGAAGACTTATAGAGGATACTATAGCTGTGTCAAATATCTGAAGTGCTGTGATATGGAAGACTTGTTCTGTTTGGTCCCAGGGGTTAGAACTTAGAGACAGTGGGTAGTTGTAAGGAGGAGAATTTAAGCTTGACCTTGCTAGAGTCAGAGAGGCTGAGCTCAAATCTTGACTGCTCTTTACTACTATTGTAACCTTGGCCAAGTCATCACTGTAGGCCTCAGTTGTCCCCCTTGAAAATGGAGGGGGGGGGGGGATCTACATAGCCTCTAAGGTCCCTTCTAGCTCTTATCTGGTAAGGAAAGACTTGTGAAAAGTGCTTCCTTGTGGAGCGAGTGGGCCGATTTAGGAATTAGTGAGTTTTTCCTTCCTGGAAGTCTTCAATCAGTGGTTGGATGACCACTCATCAGGTATGTCATACAAATTCAAGTAAAGCTTGGGGCCAATGTCCTCTGAGATCTCTTTGATTTCAGAGATTCAGTTTGTGTTTTGGGGAAGTAAGATTAGACAGAACTAGATATCCAAGTGGTAGACTTTAGCTCAATGGAAAGACCTTCCCATGACCGCTAGAACTGTCCAACAGGGGGACAGGCTACTGCAGGGATAGTAGATTTCCACTAATCCCATTCCAGCCAACTGCTTGGGAGGTCCACTGGAGAGGGGTGTGGATTGAACTGAATGGCCTCAGGGGTCCTTTTCAACTCTTAAAATGGGGTTATTCTGGGACCCAGTAGGAGTGTCGTATGGGACATGTTTTGTAAGCCCAGAAGCACTTGGATCATTACTATCATGCAGGGTAGGAAGAAAGGGTGACTAACTTTGCCAGTGTCTCACAAATCAAAAATATAACCACACCTGGAAGCCAGAATTATTTAAAGAGCCCTGTGGCTATAGCTAATTTTAAAAATATATAAATTAGCCGTATTTATCACTGTCCTCACAGAACTTCTTCTGTAAACACTACTCCCTTTTGAGTATGAATATAAGGCAATAAAATCCAATGCCAGGATTTGCCCCATAGCCCTCGCAGCCAAGATCCGGGATCAGTAAGGGAAAATTTGAGAGAGAACACACTTAATGCTTTCAAACTCAACTACTCAGTTTAGGGACATCTCTCAGGTTCCCACACTCACCCTGGTAACAAGCTAGGAATCCACCAAAGAAAGGACCCCAGGGTCCCAGATAAAGAGAAGAGCTATAAGGGACCTTGGATGCCATCTAGCCCAAATGTCTCATTTTAGAGATCAATTAATAAACATTCATTAAGTGCCTGCTATGGCCCAAGCCCTGTGCTAAGCACTGGGGATACACAAAGAGGCAAAAGACAGTCCCTGCCTCAAGGAAGTTTATAGAGGCAGTACATTTTGGGGTAGGAAGTGGTGGTCAAACTCTCAGTCCAGTCATGTCTCCACTGTGCCACATGGTGTGGGATACTGGAAAGAAAACCAGACTAAGAGTTTGAAGATGTAGATTCTAGACCCCAATCTGCCATAGACTCACTAGGTGATCTTACATAAGTCATTTTGAATCACTGGTCTACAGATTAAAGGGACCTCAAAGGCTATCTGGATAACCCTAAACCTAAACCCAACCCTTCTCACTTCACAAATGAGATGTGGAGAGCCCAGGGAGGTAGGACTTAAACACATATCCTCTGATTTCAGAGCCAATGCTCCATCAGTTGTACCTTTAAGCCTCCTTTTCCTCAGCTGTAAAATAGAAATAATTGCTCCCTACCTCACAGGTAGTTGTGAGAAACCAGTAGGTAATGTTTATGAGACATTACTGTTATTATGAATTTATCCAATCCTTTACTGAATTTTTCATATTCTTAATCAGTGCCATGGGACTGACTATATTTGGTGAGAAGTTCAAGGGTGAGAAGAAAAGCAAATATTACATATTGTCATTCTCAAAATTTTATCAAATCCATTTTTGAGGTCAAAGAATTGTCTAAATTGCTTGATGCAGAATTCTTGGAATTAAGTCTTTCTCTGGCAGATAGAAACCAGAAAGACCCCAGTCCCCCACCATCCTTGTTCCTTGTTCTCTCGGAATTTTTCTACAACAGAGAAAGAGCCCATAAAAGAACCCTCATCAGGTCAATGCTCATTGAAGAGTTTAATGAATGCACCCCAGAGAAATTAGGTCAGTTCTAACAAGACAAAGGATTTGGGCAAAAACCAGGTCCTCGTTGGAAATGAGTTCTCCCTGTTCTGGCCCCAATGGCCACTGCCACATGCAAGAAATTTATTCAGCTCATCTAGAAGGCTATGGATGTTCTGTGATAAACAGGAAGGGAATGAGATAGATAGTTGACTGAGACGCTCTGTGCAGACACATTCTGAATTTAGATCTGGGATGACACCTAATTTCACTTCTCCTCCATTGGGCAGAAAAGGACTTTATTTTTAGCCTCATTTCTATTTCTACTGTCCTCAGGCTTTGGGGCAGAACTAAAGAGTGGGGAGATTTCTGAAGGAGGTGGCATCTGTTCACAAAACTGCAGTTTAGCGACTGGGAGTACCAGATCAGACCCTGAATCAATCACTTAACAGCATCTATATTCTCCTGCCAGTACTTTGGACCCAGTGAACCAGATTCTACCTCAATAACTGAGGTAGCTGCTCAGAGAGAATGGGAAACTCTTAATGAAAACCTGACAAAACAAACAGAAAGAATTCTGATGAGATAAAAAAGATATTGCCACCTAAAAGCACAAATGAGGCTGTATAGGTAGCCCCCGGATCAAGTGCTAATAGCAGAAGCAACCAAAGAATGAGGTTTTACTTCCAGAAAGCATGGCCGGCAAGGAGGGCTTTTCAGTGATCTACACAGAGTGCAGGATGTTGGTCTTTTCTGCCACTGACAAGTAATTGATGACCAGGCTTAAAGTGTCTTTTTAAAGAGACAAAGACAGAAGATGAAGGCAAGGGAAGGTGACTGAGAAGAAAGCAAAATGGCAGGATGCAAGATATCCTAAGTTCCGAATGAATTTCAAGAATAACCAAAAGATGTTTGGGATCTCTCTCTCTGTCTCTCTGTCTCTGTCTCTCTGTCTCTGTCTCTCTGTCTCTCTCTGTGTCTCTGTGTCTCTGTCTCTCTGTCTCTCTCTCTCTCTGTCTCTCTCTCTCTCTCTGTCTCTCTCTGTCTCTGTGTGTGTGTGTGTGTGTGTGTGTGTGTGAGAGAGAGAGAGAGAGAGAGAGAGAGAGAGAGAGAGAGAGAGAGAGAGAGAGAGAGAGAGAGAGAGAGAGAGAGAGAGAGAGTGTGTGTGGGTATATTGGGGAGGGTGTTAGCTTATGTCGTGAGTAACAGAAAATAGAAGGAGTGGCACTTCTACATGGAGTAAATGGGAAAATTACAAAGGAAGTAAGGCAGAAACACTCTGCTTTTATTCTACTTTAGTTTTTTCTACTGAAGGAAAAAGCCTTCTAGATTTGGAGTCTGAGGAGTGGGTGGGGCGAGGGTCCTGGAGAGTGGGTTAAAACCTCAACTCCACTATTTCCCAGCATAACCCTAGGCGGATCGTTTCCCCTTTAAACGCCCCATTTTCTTCCTCTATAAAATGAGGAAATTGCACAACCTGACTTCTTAGTCCCTTTCCAGTTCTGAATCTCCAACTCATGAGATCTCCAGAGTGGGAAGGACAGAGGAATTGACACAGAATTGGAACTCAAGGTGAAGGAGGAGATTATAAAAGAGTTTCTAGCTAGCCTCGATGAGTTCCAGTCACCCAACTTGGATAAAAACAAATTCTAATAGCTGAAGCTCATGTTGAACATTTGCAGTGATTTTCATCCATTATCTTGCTTCATTCCCAAAGTTAAGTGCTGGTTGTTATTGCCATTTTACAGATGAGGAAATTGATGTTCAGAAGTGACTTGCTGAGGGTCAAACAGGCAATAATGGTCTAAAACAGAATTTAACTAAAGTCTTCTATATTCCACATCGAACACCTTATCACACCACTTCTGTCATCTATATCAATGGTACTGAAAGGACTGGTGACTCTAACTGTTTTCTGAAAAATTATGGAGACCAGGAAAGATGTCACAAGACAGACAAGAGGAAGGGTTATCCTGAATTTCCACAGGTAGGAGGCATCTAAATTCTTTTCCCTGTAGTGGGATGACCTTACTTTGATTACTAGCAAACTTCGAGAATGTATCCTAAATGAGTGATGTAAGATTATCGATGAGCCCTATAAGGGACATTGGAGGAAAGAGATGATCATGAAGAGCCAACACGGGTTCACTGAAACAGGTCACATGACCGCAGGATTGAGCTGGAAGGGACCTCAGAGGTCATTCCACAACTCTTTCATTTTACCCATGAGGAAACCAAGGCCCAGGGAGGCACGGTGACTTGCCTAAGGTCACACAAGCAGCATCTGAACCCAGCTCATCTGAGTACAAACCTAGCACTCTTTCCATCAGCACTCTGCCACCATGATTTTCCTTAAGTTCAACTGACTCTTTTAATCAACTCTCACAGTTTCCTATTGTCTCCAACATAAAGTATATCCTTCTCCATTTTGTTGTTAAAGCACTTCACAGCTCCCCCCAATTCCAGCCTCACAAGACATCACTCCTCCTCTCAAACTCTGCAGTGCAGCCCAACTGACCTTCTCTCTGTTCCTCATACTTCATCTCCAGCCTCCATGCCTTTGTATTATTGGGTCCCCAACATCTGAATGCACAGATTCTTTCTGTAAAATCCAGCTCAAGTGCCACCTCCTCCACTAAGCTTTCCTGATTGTCTCCAGCTGCAGAGTGCCTTCCCTCCCAGCCCACCTTATGACTGTACACATTTATTTATACCATTTTTGTATTTATTCATTTTATAGTCTCACACATTTATATACCTACAGAGGTATCTATAGCCCCCGTTAGAATGGAAGTTCCTTCACTGAGAAGGACTGTTCCTTATTGTACTTGTGTTCCTAGTGCTTAGGACAGCGTCCAGCACATAGTGGGCATTTCATAGTTGCCGACTGATTTTTTGAAAGAATTTCTAGGTTAGGAGATCAAGGGAATGCCGTAGACTGACCTTCCCACCAGATACCCTTGTGATGACGATGGAGAGAGATGGACCAAAAGGCAGTTTAGTTAGGTGGTTTTGAAGTCAACCAAAAGACAGAATTTAAATAATAGTCACTCCTGAACAATATCCTCCTGAAGGGAGGTTCCTAGGACAGCGCCCCAAGATTTTTCCTTGGCCCTGTCTCGGAGTATTTTTCCCAATCTGATGAGTGACAGATGAAAGCACTCATGTACTGCTTATAAAACTACTGGATGAAGAAAAGCTGGAAGAGATCTCTGAACACTGGATAGTGAGGATCAGGATTCAGAAAGACCTCAACAGACTGGAATGATGGGTCAAGTGTGAGCGAATGAAATCCAACAAGGACAAACTCCTAGTCTTCACCTGTATTCAGTATATAAATCTCATGAGCTCAGGATGAACAAGGAACAGCTACAGGACAGTTCATGAGAAAAAAGACTTCAGGGAGCCCAGCCAAAGAAGATTCTGTTATCTTAGGATGCTTGAAGAGAAAAAGTGTATCAAGGCAAGGTGACTGATTGCATGCCTGTCCAACTCTGCCCTTCCTAGTCAGGACATATCTGAGCACTCTGCTTATCTCTGGGTACCACATTCTGGAAGCACCTTCATAAGCCGAGGAGGACTAGGTCATTCAAGGATCAGGTGAAGACAGGACTGAGGGTGTTTAACCTAAACTGGGATGAGGCAGGTGTGCAGGGGAGCAGCAGTGAGGCATGCCAGCTGTCTCCAAGTATCTAACAGGCAGTCCTGGAACTCTGCTTGGTCCAGAGAGCATGGCCAGGTATAGCAGGTAGGATGTACAGAGAGGCAAATGGAAAAACATCCTAGCAATGACAGCTTTCCAGAGTCAGAATCAACTGCCTCGGGATGGATTGAGGTCTCCTTTCCTAGAGATTGCTGAGCTGGGGCCGGGTGACCATTCATTGGACCTCTTCCAGGGGAATTCCTGCTTGATCTGAGTGAGGTCACTCACCACTAAGATTCTGTGAAGACTTCTCAAACTTCATGGAAAAGTGAAGTTTGGAGATCTAATTAATTCAGCTACTGGGATCCAGTCTACAGGAATTCAGGTGGTACCTCTAACATAGGAACATATACACCTCCAGTCCCTCCTCTACTCAGGTATGAAGCAAGAAGAAATTCAAAAGAGGGATACAGTAAGGAGAAGCAAGAACAGGAAAGCAGTATTTGTATGGAATGGGAAGAGAGGTATGCTGGGGAAATATGGTCCACATGTCAGGGCAGCCCAAACTTTTGATAATATAATGCAACTACATTTGTATCTGAAATACAAACTTCATTAGTTCAAGATGAAAGAGGCTTCCCTGTAGACTACATAGGAGACCCCAAATAAAATCTAAAGTATTTGGACACTGGTGAGTGGAAGAGACTGCAATGCTTTTGCCTGTCTGTAATGTGACAGCAACATATATTGAGTTAATCCTATAGGGATTCACGGGAGTTGAAGAAAAGGGGACCCAGACTGGACCAACAGGGACATCACTGCCCTTTTGTTTAAGCAAAGTTAGAAGGGGCCTGAGAAAACACCTTTGAAGGCTCATTAAATTTGGGGTCAGAAGTCTGAAAATTACTGCTTAAGTGACCTTGGCCAAATGGGCCTCACTTTCCTTATCCATAAATGAGTGGGTTGGAATTGATAACCTCAGGTCCTTCCAGCTCTCAGACAATGATTCTACGAAGTCCTTTTATGAGGTCCCTTTTGGCCTCAGTTTCCTCATCTGTAAAGTGAGTGGTTGCATAGGAGGACTTTCTGAGTTCCTTCCAGTGCTAGATATATGGGGAAAGGGGAAGGGAGCAAACATCTCTATAGCACCTACTATGTGTTAGGCACTTTACATATATTATCTCACTTGATTCTCACAACACCCCTGTGAGGTAGGTGCTCATAGTATCCTCATTTTATGATTAAGGAAACTGAGGCAAATAGGGCTCACGTGACTGTCACACTGCTAGAATATAACCAAGGCTGGTTTCGAACTCAAGCCTTCCTCACTCTAGACTCAGCACTGTTCATTGTGCCACCAGCTGTCTCCCTATCGCCTAGTCCAATTCTTCCATTCAACAGCTGGAGAAATAGAGACCTACAGAGGATCTTGCCCCTGGCCACACAAGAAGCAGGAGACTAAATCAGAAATATGATGGCAAGGATGCTTCCTGCATCCAGGACGGCAGCTCACAAGTATACAGACGTGGCCACCATTACACAACCCGGACACAGCAACCCTCAGGGCAACTTCTTTATCTAAGGTGACTGAAGAAAATCCATTGCATGCCCGACTGTGTTTGTCACCTCTCAGGTGACATCTGTATTTACAGGCCAGGGGGAGGGTCTGTGTGGAAACACAAGGATGTGACAAATGCTCTCATTCATCAAGTCTTCCACTGCCCATACACAGGGCTCTATTTGCAGAACACACTGAACATAGAACTTAAAATTATTCACATTGTAAATTTAGCTCTGAGTCTCCTATTAGTCATTTCTGTCCTTGAGCTCGAGAAAAAGCACCAACTGTTTGAGGTTCTCCCAGATTATTCATTTGTTCATTCATTCACTTCACAAGCATTCACTGAGCACCACCCAGGGACAGGAGAGAGGACCAGAGCTGTGCCAAGGGAAAGGGTAGAGTCACATAGCTTTCCCTTTTCTCCTCCCCACCCCTGCCTCCAGGAGTGGGTTGGGAAGTTGTATATCCATGGGGTAAGACACACTTCCATGACAGAAGAATTACTGGGCAACCAAGAACCAAGAGCCATAGAACCAAGTCCAGGGTGCAGAGATGCCAAGAACTGCAAGGGTGGTCAGGGGAAAATGTCTCTAGGGATTCTTAACCTGGGGTTGTATTATCATCTTGATCACTGTCTTTTCATGGAATTGGTTTCCTTTGTAATATTAGTATTTTATTTGGTGCATTTAAAACCATGATTCTAAGAAGGTATCAAAAGGTTTCACCAAAGGAGTCCATGACACATAGGCCCTGGGAAAGCCTCGCTTCTGCTGCTCAGCAACAGTCCTGGAAAGACCCTGGTCCCTGTGCCCAGCTGGTAGGGAATAAGGCTAGAAATGGATATGAGGAGAGAAGGAGAGAGAGAAGGAAAGAAGAAGAAAGAAGAAAGGGGGGAAGGGAAACAGAAGGAGGGAAAGAAAGAGGAAGAGGGGCAAAAAAGACAATAGGGAGAAAAATGTCATGTTTCATTTTTAGAAATTAGGAATAATATTTGGCCATGTCCATGGTCCTTGAAGGCTTGCCAGGCATATACTTAACAGTAACCTTGTAAGGTAGATGGTATTGCTACCTACTTTTTCAAAGGCAACTGAGGCTGAGAGAGCTGGAGGCAGTGAAGAGCACTGGAAAGATGTCTGGATTTGGAGTCAGAGCCTGAAGTTCCAAACCCAAATCTTCTATTTGTGTGACCTTTGAAAGTCGCCTCTCTGGGCCTCAGATCTCCCACCCACAAAACTAGTGAGGTGAACCCACTGACCTCAAAGGTCCCTTCTAGATCTTAACCTACAGTTTCATAACTAGGTTCAAACTTTAGCTCTTTGACTCCTGAAACCTTGCGATACTGGGTAAGCCATATGCCATGAGTTTCAGTTTACCATCCTGTAAAATGTTCTAAAAAGTTCATAATCCTAGGTAAAGCAAGTAGTTAAAGGTGACACAAGTAGTTACAGGCATTGATACAAGGTCTATTAACTCCAGATTTTCACACTCCAGGAAGATGGTCCATCAACCCTCTTCACCCCTTGTTTTCCACTCAGCTACCATTCTTCTCCTACTAGCTCTGGGAGTCGCCTTGGGTAATTCCTTTTTAAGTTTCAACAGTAATTCCTTCCTATCAACCAACAAGCATTTAGTAAACACCTACTATGTGCAAGGCACTATGCCAGGCATTGGGGGTGCACAAATATCAAATTTTCCATGCTTTAAAGAAGCTTACAATCTATGGGGCATTCTGTGTCAGTGGTTTTTTACTAGAGTCGATGAGAGGCTGATTGGACTTGCTTTATCTCTTCTTCCTGAATTTCCCACCATCCTCATTCTAGGTTTTCCTTCCTCCCTTACCAACCCTCATCCCTTAAAACTCACTTCTCCAGTTAAGTGCTGCTGTTCAGGAAAACTGTTCCTTCCCTTCCAAGGGAGAAGAGGTTCTGGAAGACACGCTGGAGAGAAGGCAGATCAGCCAAATCCTATTAAGAGGGTTTGGTTTGAGGGGCTGTGCTGTGCTAGGCTGGGCTGTATCAAATAATAGGTCCGTGGGGATAGCCCAATGCTTCCTGACTGCTTGGCACAGGAGGCGGCAGGGGCAGGTAGCCAGGGGTAACTCCACAGCTGCCACTCCTGGGGAACCAAGGAAGCTCTGATCTTAATGCTAACCAGGAAAGGGGAGGGGACAAGATCCCAAGAATCCTTAAAGAGAGCCTCTTCAGGCTGACCTTGATAAGACTAGCAAGAGTTTTGGATGCCCTGATGAACCAAAAGCTGCATTCCCCCCACCCTTAGCAAAGGGAGAGCCTGAATAGATCACCACGCGGCAGAACATGGGAACTTGTGACTTTCTGGATAATTCAATCTCTGGTTAAGAAGATATCTCCTAACCCCAACAAAAACCAACCTAAAAAACACAACAAGAGAAGTAATAAAAAGTTCTTAGTCTTAAGAACTATGACTGAAAGAGCTGGCTTCTGCTTCCAAATTGGTAAGAACAGGATAGAGAACAGAGATTATTAGTATCTGGCTCATTTATTATTATTATTAGTAGTAGTATATGGCTTACTTATCTTTAGTAAAATTAACTAATATATCAAAAGAGTCCGACATATGCAGTATCCCACCCCTGTGGTGCCCCACATTTTCAAAGAAGGGAAAGAGAAGATACAATGGAATTTCTTAAAGATTACAGCAGAGCTTTTTAAAAATATGAAAAAAGTCCAACAAAACTGAGGTGCCTTGTTGGGCAACGTGAGCTCCATTGCTGATTATTTAAGTGTCTTTTGGCAAAATCCTTCACTTCTTTGGCAATACTTCCTAGAAGCCACGTCACACCAAGGATGTCTACCCAGGGTCCGAGAAAGATTCCCAATATTTATTTTTTTTCTGAATATAGGGTTTCTGATAAGGGAAGGAACTAGTGCCAAGATGCCATAAAATCACAGTAGATAGAGCCATAAGGGGCCTTTGTGATGACCTAGTCCAGTCCTTTCATTATACAGATGAAGCAACTGAGACCCAGAGAGGTTAAGAGACTCAGGCAGGAGAATCTGAACCCAGATTCTCCTGATTCCAGACTCAGTGTTCTTTGTACAACACTACAAACACAATGGGAGCAGTCACAATCAACAACAGAAAGTACCTGCTGGGTAGGATTTTCTTGGCCTAGACTGTTGCCTGTAAGTTGTTCTTAGCCCCAGGCACTGTCTCCACGTCCCCCTCAATTCCCCCTCTCTTTTCCCCTTCCCCTTCCCCACATCCTCCTTCTCATCTCCTTCTCCCTCCCCTCCCCTAGTCCTCTGCACCTGTACTGGTAATGAACCCAGGACTTGGGCCAGCCATTCATTCAAAAGATAAGGAATACAAAGAAACTTGCCCAAAATCAACAAAGTTCATGGAAGACCTGGGACTTCCTATTTCCAGGCTCCTAATTTTCATTTCTCTAAATCACACCATCTTCTCAGTAGCAGATTAACACCCTTCTGCCCCAGAGCTCATCATGTCTTGAATGGTGAGTGTCTAAGTGCAAACTCACATGGCCCACCATCAGCCCCAACATGCCTCACATTCCACTCGGGTCTAATGGCCATTTGCCTCGCTGCCATGAATACAGTATATTAGTATGGCTCTCTCCCAAATGCTTACCACCTCTTGCTCTTGGACTCTTAATCAAACAGTGTCAAAAAGTCACTAAACTGGGCAGATCCTTTGACTTGGCACCATTCCCCTCTACAGGGTATTCCAAAAGACCTAATGTGGTTCTAAGCTACCCCTACAAGAACATCATCTCCTTTCAGAAGAAACTGTCTGGCTTCTATGTATATCCTTGTATGTGTTCACTATATGCCAGCTCCTACTTCTAGAGGATTAAAAAAGGAATAGAAATTATGACTATCACTCATTCATATAAACATATATAGACTATATAGTGTGCTTACACATACAGTATGTAGTGTGTGTGTGTGTAGGTATGTCCTAGTAGAACTTTTTGTAGTAGCCAAGAACTGGAAACAAAGTTGATGGCCATCACTTGGGGAATGACTGAACAAGCTGTAGTACGTGAATGTAATGGAATCCTACCATGTTGTAAGAAATGAGAAAGATGATGACTACAGAGAGAAACATGACATACAGAACTTAATGACTACTTTCTCATTCATTGAAAGTGTAGCCAGGAGTCCTTTAAGGAGTTAATAAGATAGAGACTGAATCAATGATTTCCCTTGATACAGGGAACTCCCAGATGAGAAAATCCCTTCAGCCAATGAAATCTGGCCCCTTCAAAGACTTACTGAATTGCCCAAGGCACTGAGAGATTAAGTAACTGCTAGGTCAGGGTCACACAAATGATACCCTAAAACAGAGCTCCAACACAAATCTTCCTGGGTTGGAGAGCAAGTTCTCTAAGCACTACACCACAGCTGCCTCTTGGGGCTGATGTACTTTTGGAGGTGGCTTCTTTTGTCTTTGTTATGAGATAGAGAAAGGGTATATTTTTAAAGTTAATTTGATATGAAAACAAAAAACACCAATAAAACATTTTTAAGTTAATGAGGAAACTCTTTTTGATGTGTACATGTTTCATATGGTAGAGCTTTTCCCAAGTAAATAAGCAATCAGACTTCCACGAATACAAGTGTTTACACCAAGTCCTACTTGCAGAGGATAAAAAAGGAATATAAAAATCCATGAATAAGCACTCATTCATATAAACATATACAGAATATATAATGTGCTTACACATATAGTTTGTGGTATGTATATACACACATATACATATATATGTAGATATATGTATACACATATATGACTTTACTTACAACTCGAGAAGGGTAATACAGCTAGTTTTATTTTAAAGGTGACTGGGATACTTATCTATTTGGTCTATCTTTTTTAAAGCACATTCCAAATTCCCTACTTCTCTCTCCATCACCCATTGAAAAGACAAGAAAAATGAAAAAAAATCAAAAAAACTATATCTCATCTTAATATAGGTCAGTTTCCTTTATCTTGGATCTCAAGTTCTTCCTATGAAGATAAATATTAGAGATATTTGCTATAAAGATTTTTTCCTGAGATTAATTTCCCTTCTTGTCCAGGTGTGAATTTCATTCAAAAAAAAAAAGCAAAATTTTTTTTTGATTTTGTGTAATCAAGTCATCTAGTTTACCCTTTTGCAATTGCCTCTATTCCGTGTTTGGTTAAGCAGTCACCCTATAGTCAAAAATGTGAAAAGCACGAGATCTGATTCCCTTCTACTTTTTTTTTAATAGTATGACCTTCATCATTCAGGGCATGTATTCAGTTTGAGCTTGTTGTGGTATGTGATGTAAGATTTCTCCTCCAAAGAACTTTTATTATTTGCCCTCTTCTATAAAGCATCCTATTGTGGGAATAATCAGTGCTGGAGGTGCTGGAGAAAGACAGGCACATGAATGCACTGTTGGTAAAGTTCTGATGGAAACCAACCATTGCAGAAGTCAATTAGGAATTAGGCTACCAAAGCGATTAGAATGATTGTGCCTTTCACATAGAGATCTCACTGCTCAACAGGGAAATGTATGCTAGGCACGTACTCCACAAAGAGATCAACAAATAAAAGGCTCATATGTACCAAAAAATTTCTAGCAGGACTTTTTGTGGTAGCAAAGAACTGAAAACAAAGTTGATGGCCATCACTTGAGGAATGACTAAACAAACTGTAGTACGTAAATGTAATGGAATCTTACCATGTTGTAAGAAATAAGGAAGATGATGAGTACAGAGAGAAATGTGAACTAAATAGATTCAGGTAAACAAAAGATACAAAGACTGAAGCAACTGAAAGAATGACAACACCAGAAATGGAAAGATGCCAGATTAGAATGACCAAGTTTGGACCCAAAGCAGATTCTCTTGCTTCTTTACAGAGGTAGGACACCTTGAGTGTGGAATGTTGCATATGATATCACGCCTTTTCAACATGTTGGTGAGATTTACTGAATTTTTTTCTTCCTTTTAAAAAATTTTTATTTCTGTGAGAGGTGAAGGGGAAGGTATAATGGGAAGTATATGTAATGTAAAAAATATATGTGTAAAACTTATGTTTTTTTCAAAAAAATGAATACCATGATTTAAAATTGAGGGGATGCCCATCCATTGGGGAATGGCTGAACAAATTGTGGTATATGAATGTGATGGAATACCATCATTCCATAAGAAATGGTGAGCAGGTAGATTTCAGAAAAACCTGGAAAGACTTGCAGGAACTGACACAAAGTAAAATATTGTAAGATGATCAGCTGTGAATGACTTTTCCTCAACAATACAACGATCGAAAACAATTTTGAAGGCTTTATGACGAAAAAAGGTATATACCTCCAGAGAAAGAACTGATAGTGTCTGTTACAGATTGAAGTATACTTTTTAAAAAATTTTCTTTATTATTCTTGTTCTTTTGGTCTGTATTTTCTCTTGCAACATGGCTTATACAGAAATGTTTTGTATGAATGCACATGCACAATCTATAGCAAATTGCTTGCCTTCTGAAGGAGGTATGAAGGAAGGAATGGAGGGAGAGAATTTGGAACTCAAAATTTTAAAAAAAGATGTTAAAAATGTTGGTTTACATGTAATTGAGGAAAAATAAAATTAAACTTAAATGTGAAAAAAACACAAAATATTACCCCTCTTTCCAAAAATGAATACTATGAAGTTACAATGACCAAACTTGAGCCCAAAGAAGTGATTTAAACAGCCATATTCCTTTCCACCCCACTCCCATTTCTTTGCAGAATTGGAGATTATGGGTGTGAACCACTTTTTCCATGTGTTGGTACAGTGAATTTGGAGTCAGGAGCTTAGGTTCCAGTCTCACCATCTGTCACTCATGATTTGTGTGACCTTGGGCAGGTAATCTCTCTGGGCATCAGTTTCCTCATCTACAAAATGAAAGGACTGAAGTTGGCTTTGGACATCACTCTGAGCTCAAGATCTGTGATCCTATGAATCTCCCAACTCTTCATAATGGGACAGGCTTCAAGGCTTCAAAGCAAGGACCCTAATTCTGACCATTTCCTGAAGAAATGAAACTGATCCAAGACTTTCCCCACAGCCAGAAGGCAGAAAGAGTCCAGGAGCTGCTTACGGCTGGCAGAAACCTGATCTCTTTGTCAGGCAGAGAGACAAGCTGCCAGCAACAACATTGGTTTAAAGTACAAGCTTGTGCAGAAAACGTTACAGAGAGGAGGATGAAAGTGTGTCTGTAATATTACTTCAGAAAACAGTCATCAAAACAGTGAAAAGTGGTTAAGAAAACAAGCTGGCTGATGAGACCGCATCCCAAGAACACTTAGAGATAACAGTAGGATTACCTGACTTTTATAGAGTGCTTTAAAGTTTTCGAAGCGTCTGGTTGGTTGGTTGTTTTCAAAGTGCCTAGGATTATAGTTGTAGAGGTGGGTGGAATCTCAGCAACCATTGCGGACAACCCCCTTGTTTGACAGATGAGAAAACTGAGGCACGTTATGGGATCACAGGTCTAGATGCAGAAGGGACCTCAAAGCAACCTCTTCATTTTTACCATGAAGGAAACAAAGTCCTTCACCAGATCAAATGACTTGCCTAAGACCACACAGTGAATAAACCTCAGAAGCTAGATCTGAAACCAGTTCTGACTCCAGAACTGGCTTGTGTGTTTCTGGTAGGGAAGAAGGAGACTAGGGGAGGGAGTGAGAAGTTAGTGATAAGAATGAAAAGAGAGAAGAAAAGACTATCAAAGAAATAGTGTTTAAATACAGAAAAAAATGCCAAGAAGTTTGGAAGGTAAAAGATACAAACAGAACAATTTTGCTACTTTTATGTTTAATTTAATATGCACTTTAAAAATGTACGCAACAGTTATTCAGTTTCTTACCTATTCTTTATATATTGAAATGTTCATGTTGGTTAAGTTTCAAATAAAAAAGATAAAAAAAGATTTAAATGCTTTATAGATCTTATTGCATTTGAGGTAGGCACTAAAGAGATTATATTAACCCATTTTACAGCCAGGGAAACTGAAGTTGAGGGAGGTGAAGCAGCTTAGCCAGGTTAATTAGAATCAGAGGCAGAATTGGCACCCAAGTTTTCCAGCCTCCAAGCCCAGCTCTGTCTCTCCTAGCCATGCAATACCTTGCACAATCATGAGTGATATTTACGTAATGTTCCAGGGCTGATCACAGGCTGTTACCTATTTTATCTCATGGGAGATAAAGATGAAACTGGAAGGAAAAATGGCAGAACAGATAAGTTGAAGGACTATTCTATTCTAAATTGAATGCCTATCCATCTGAGTCTCTGACACAAACCTCCAAATGCCACAGGGAAAGTGCCAAAATAATAATAATGATAATAAAATTTGTTCCTCTAGTCATTGATGGAGGAAGTCTATCCGGCTTTGGTCCTATGGCCGCTGATAACATGCATCTCAAACATGACCTAAAGGAAATCAGCAAAAATCCAGAAGACTAGAAAAGGGAGTGGCCAGTAATGCATGGAGAATGAAAGATAACAACCCAAATGTCCTGCTGGTATCTTTGAAGTAGTAAAGAAAAAGGCTTCCAGTGCATTCGACCCATCAGATGTAGCTTTCCATATTTCCATATTCCATGACTTAGGGAAAGACATGAGTGGGGCTACCGTGGGTTAGGAAAATGTAAAGAAGTTGTGAGGGGGCCCATGAGGAGACTCCTAAGGGGCTAAACAATGACTCTCTGAGGAAACTAAAGAGGCAGCAAGTGTCAAAGCTAGGAGGGTCAGGAGAAGCCATCTATTCCAATTCCCTCTTTTGAAAAATGAAGAAACTGAGACCCAGGGAAATAAGGTGATTTGCCAGGGCCTTACTAGTTAATGGTTGATCCAAGGGCTAAAACTCAGACCTTCACCATTCTTCCCATTACCCCACAATGTCTCAGAACATAGGATTGAGAGCTGGAATGGATCTCAGAGGCAATCTAGTCTGACCTCCCCATTTGACACATGAGGAAAAGTGAGGTCAAGGAAGGTATACTGTTAGAGGCAAGATTTGAACTCAGGTGCTTCAAATCTAGGCAGTTAGGTGGCACAGTGGATAGAGTGTTAGGTCTGCAGTTAGGAAGACTCATCATCTTCATGAATTCAAATCTGACCTCAGACACTTAGCTGTGTGACCCTGGGCAAGTCATTTACCCCTGTTTGCTTCAGTTGGAGAAGGAAATAGCAAACCACTCCAGCACCTCAGTCAAGAAAACTCCAAACGGGGTCATGGAGAGTTGGGCATGACTAAACAACTCTGACTCCAGAACCAGAATTTTCACTAAACCCGTGATGGCTCCCTATTCAAGGAAGAAGGCAAGGAAGGTGTAGGATTTGAGATAGATTTTGAAGTGTGGGTGGGACTGGCCTTTCCAAGTCATAGAACCAGCTTGAGGAAAGAGGCACAGTGGGGAGAGTGTTTGCCTTGGAGTTAAGAAGACCTGAGTTCAAATCCTTCTACTTACTTATTTCTTATGTGATCTTGGTCAAGTGACTTTCCCTTTATAAGCCTAAGTTTCCTCACTGTAATATAAAGGGGTTGGGCTACATGGTCTCTGAGATCCCTTCCAGTTGACAATTTAGGATCAGGAGTCAGAAAGATCTGGATTCGAATCTGCTGACATTTGCTAGCCATGTTTCTCATTGATAAGAACAGAAGGTTGGGCCTCAAGTATCTCAAAATCAATAAGTAAGCATTCATTACTTTTTTGAGGCATTGTGGTATGGATAGATTCCTGAGTTTAAAGTCAAGAAGATCATAAACCCATTAAGTTCCACCTCTGACACTTATTACCTTAGTGACCCTGGGCAAGTCACCTAACTTTTCTAAGTGTCAGCTTCTTCATCTGTGTTTCTTTCTGGCTCTAACTCTATGATCCTATTAAATATCCATTTTTTCCCCCTGTAGAACTATATTCAGTATTGCAGAATGTTTTTACACTTGATGGTAAGCCTATTTCTTTTTCTTTTTGGAGTACTGTATTCTAAGATTTCTTCTTGATAGGAGTAGCCTCAGAGTGTTATATGATTCTGTTGAACATCCCTTGGTCCTTGAACTCTCTTTCTGGCTACTTGCAGTATTTTATTCTTTTATTCCAGGCTCTTGGAGGGCCCCCAGCACACAGGTTTCCCACATGTACCAACAGGACCAAGAGCTTTACACCTCTTGATGTACCATGATGCATGCATGAGCAATCTGCCCTTTTGAATATCAGTTTACTTATTCCAACTTGTTGAGATCTTTTCTGAACCTGAGCTCTGTCATCAAATACGTCTGCTATCCCTCCCAATTCTGAATCACCTTCAAATTTGAAAAATCTATCATCTATAAAATTCACATTGAACATTGACAAAAATGATGAATAACACAGGGCCAACGACAGATCCTTGGGGCATTTCACTGAAGATGTTCCAAGGTGATTTTAAGTCATTAATGACTACTGTTTGAGTCTGGTTCTAGGGAGCCCACTAGTCCATCCCCTTCATTTTATGTATAAGAAAATTGAGATCAGGGAACATTCATTGATTTACCCATGGTCACAAAGGTAGAAAGCAGCAGAGGTGAGATCTGAATCCAGTTTTCCCTGCCCCCAGATCCAGAACTTTACCAACTCTGCCACACTGCTTCTCCTAATCAAGTTACCTAATAAATACTGTCATCTGTTCCACATCTTTCCATCATGTCAACAAGGATACTTGTTTCCAAATAATTTTCTGAAATTTAAGTTTTCTGTGTTGATAGGATGGTCTGATCTAGCAGCATGACCTGGATGAATCAGGTCTGAAATAACCACATCTTGTTTGTGAGCATAGCAGAGGTAACATCATTCTCCCCATGCATAAGTAATTTAATCAGACTTCACATTTGGCTGTGCAGAGATTTAGATTTTCTCCTTACTTCTGGAAGCCTTGACTGTCTCAAGGATTCTGGAGTAACCAATTTTCTCTTATCTCCACTCCCTGCTAGCCCCATAGGAAATGAAGCTAGTTTTCTTTTCTGCTGCCTGTCCTTGGACTCCAAGATAAAGAATTCCCCAGAGGAATGCAAGTGAACACTATTCCCCAACAAAATTACGTATTAAAGGCAATGGGGGAAGGGTTAAAAATGACTCTCCCAATTTTCTTCTGATAGGTTTTTAATTTCACATGAGTAACTTGAATGAAGCTGGGAGTCTGATTTGTAAGCATCAGTGACAACCTTCCAGTGTAATTGTATACCACGAAGCCCACTATACTCTCCTTTTCACCTCCCCAATCCTCTGACACTCAGCTCAGGGCCCTTCTCCTCCATGAATCCCTCCTCAGGTACTGGTCCACACCTAGCTTCCTTCCCTCTAAACATCAGCTGTCCCTACTGTTCATCCCATTCATAAATCCTAAGCTCCTAGATCTGAACTAGGAAGGAACATCAGAGGTCAACTAATCTAGAGAAGCAAAAGCTCAGAGAAATTAAGTGACTTGTCTAAGGTCATTCAGTAAGTTATGGAGGTGGGATTTGAATCCAAACCCTTTGGTTTCACAGTCAGGGTTCTTTCCATTATACCACACTACCTGAATCATTTACATAATATCTTCAGGCAAGGTTTCCCTCTCAAGACCTCTCTTTCCCCATCTGTAAAATGGGAGAGTTGAACTAAAAGATGTATAAATCCCAACAGTCTAAAAATCTTTCAAGTTGGGGCACTTAACTCTTTCACGTCTATGTGTCTTGTTTCTCTTACAAGACAGAGAACATGTCCCATCATTCTCCTGCTCCTGATGGGTACAAGGTAGGTATAGGTTTGAATCAAATCTCACCAAGAGGGTTGAGTAATGGAATGCAGCGTATCTCAGGACAATCTACATCATGTCTCAAACCATAAAGAAACACAATGACTGATTTCCAATTATCCACTGTAGGGGCAGGGTGCCAAGGAACAGAAAATACCACCCAATGGAGGACCACCAAAGTCTTCATTTTGAACTGAACCTCTGGGGCTTGTGGTCTTCATGCTTAGTGTGCCTTGAGATTGCCTTCCTGGAACTAGTTCACTCAGGTTTATGATGAAATGCATTTGCAATGTCAGTATCCACTCTGACTGCACAGGGTGGAAAAGGGCTTGCAAACTATAATCAAAACCTGCACGGTAGATGTCTAATCTAGGTGCTTGGGGAGTTGTTCATTTCTGCTATAGTACTGGATGTGACTGATTTTAAATCAACTAAGTTAGCTAACAGAACCTGAAGCCATGGTAGGAAGATGCAAGGAAGCCAATATAGGCTAGGTGGCAGGAACAACTCCCTCATGTTTGGAGCTGTCCTACAAAGAGGATGGTCTGATTCAAGAGGTGAGAGATTCCCCTCCTTTGAGATCTTCAAGTAGAGGCTGATGGCCACTTTTTAGGGCCTTTCCAACCTTCAATTCTGTGATTCTGAACCTTTAAATTACAGTTCAGAGTATATATCATCCTAAACCAGGAGACTCTGGGAAACATCTGTTGTTCATTCTTCATACTCAGAGGATCAAGGATGTCATGATGTGAGAGTCAAAGTATAGTCAGTTCAACTGTGGTTGACCAGTCCAACATGAGCTCAGAAGAATTTGCCACAGGTTGAGGACAAATAGGCCATTAAAATATTTGAAAAAGAGATGTCTCTAGATCTTTTTTGTACTACTGTGATTCTGCTTTGCCCATGGATCACAATGCCTTCTTGGATGTGGGAATGCCATGTTCCAGTGTCTGCCATGTCTCATAATCAATACTAAAATTGAAATTTAGTACTGGGAAACATCTATCCTATAAGTGGGATTCTATAGGATCTGTTTGATCAGGTCTATCGATTGGGAGGGGGTGATCAAAGGGAGGCTGGGGAGAGAAGATAATAGTTTATAGAGGTGACTCCCATCATTCCTCATCCCACAAAGACGTTGGGTATGGAGACACTGATTTCGCACATACGATCCTCAGTTCTCAGGTTATCATATTGGATTCCAGTTCCCCTTTGATAGTGACATGAGTACCATTACTACAGTCTTCTTTGAATGGAAACATTTGAGATTAAGGGTCAAAGCTGGCAGTATTTCACACTTTAAAGATGCTGCCCATCATTTCCTGGCTTGTGGAGCTGGCACAACCATCAAACTAATGAAATTCATAGGAAATGAAATCCTCCAAACTTTCCAGTTAGACAGTGCTGGGATGACATGAGATAGAAATGGAAGAATGTAATTAATAAATAAGAAAGGAAGGGAGTGGAATACAAATAGAATGAAATTGGATATCTTTTTGTAGAAATTATGTAAATTAACACTGATGAGATGTTAACTGGTTAGATGACTGGGGAAACAAAGGAGGGGTAGAATTAGAAGGAAATGGGAATAAAATTGAAGAAGAGGACAGAAACAAAACCAGACTCAATTCATCGTAACGAAAGACCATGCCTTTTATCTTTATGCCATATATATTTCCCTCTTTCCTTATCATCTTACCTATTAGAATGTAATCTCCTTGTGACTAGGGATTATTTCATTTATTGATTTTGTCCCCAGTGCCTAGCACAGTGCTGGGCACACAGGATAGGTTTAATAATGCTCATTGACTGACCTGTTTACATGTTGTTTTCTTACAGGAATGCTCCCCCTATTCACCTGTGCCTCTTAATTTCCATGACTTCTTAACAAGATTCAATTCAAGTTGCTCCTTCTCTAGAAGGTCTTCCTTCCACTCTCAGATTCCCTTCCATTTACTCTGCATATATCTTGTATGTATCTAATTAGTTACACGTTGTCTCTTTCCCCTCTCCTCTCATTGAATGTGAACTCCTAGAGCACAAGGATTTTTTTTCTTTGTACCCCCAATGCTTAGCACAGTGCCTGGCATATAATGAACATTTAAATGCTTAAGTGACTGATCAAAGAAGGAAATTTCAGGAACTACCACGAAAGTCTTCCTCCAAGGTATTATTGTAACTGAGAATGGACCCTTGTGCTTGCTTTTTCTGGTTCCTGAAGGCTCTACAAGTAGAATAGGAGCTCTGGAATATTCTCTAAACCTTCAAGGACCTTGAGAATGGATCTGGTGGTAATGGTTGGTTTCTATGGTCCAGGAACAAGCCCAGCTATGTTACAAGAGGCCCAATAGTCAGTCCAGCTACATTATGAGAAGCCCATCTCTAAATTGGCTGAAGGACAATACATTTTCCAGTCATAGCAGATTTCAAAATCAGAGGACTCAGTCCTACAGCAAAGATTTTTTTAGCCTGGGGTTCATGTACTGTCCTTAAGGGATCTATTGATAGATTTCTGGAGGTTCAAGAATTTGAATGGAAAAAATATTTACACCTTTATCTTCACTAAGCTCTAAGTGAAACTTAGAATTTCCTTCAATTATTTAAAAACATCCTGAGATGGGGTCTATAAGCTATACAGGACTGTCATTTTGTGTCATAGACTAACCCAAAAAAGTTAAGAAGTCTTATTCACAGTGAATGGAAATCCTCCAATGAAGCTGCCTTGGAGCTCTGAAATGATCTTCAAAAACCAGACCTTTTAATCATGAAAATTAAAAGACTGGATCTGGATTTTGAACCAGATAATGAACAAATTTCAATCAATCAATAAAATATTATAGTGCCTACTATATGCTAAGCACTGGGAATACAAAAAGAGGCAAAGGACAGTCTCTACTCTCAAGAAGCTCACAAATGTGTATAGGTATATGTGCTTGTGTGGGAAATGTGGTTTTGCAACTACCCTCATGTATAAATGAGACAGCTAGTTGGTACAATGGCCGGAGTGCCAGGCCCGAAGTCAGGAAGATTCATCTTCCTGAGTTCAAATCCAGCCTCAGACACTTACTAGATGTGTGACCCTGGGCAAGTCACTTCACTCTGTTTGCCCCAGTTTCTCATCTATCAAATAAGCTGAAGAAGGAAATGGTGGACCATTCCAGTGTCTTTGCCAAGAAAACCCCAAATGGGGTCATGGAGAGTTGGACACAAATGAAAATGACTAAACAGTAACAACATGTACACATGCATTTGAGAAGAAGGATGTGAACACGTGCTGGTGGACCAATTATGCACATGTGGCTGAATGAATGAAGAACTCTGATCAACACAATGGCCAACTATGATTTTAGAGGGAACCAAGGACCAAAAATAATAGCCACTTCTTGGCAGAGAGACAACGGATTGAACATGCAGAATGAGACACATTTCTGGACATGGTCACTGGGAGAATATGTTTGGTTGACCATGCATATTTGTGGCAAGGGTTTTATTCTTATTTTTTCCTCACTGGAAGGGAAAGAAATTAAATGTTCATTTTAAAAACCTTAACAGAAAAAGCCCCTGTATGTGGCCATGTGCTCCCATTTATAATTTGGTGTGTGCATGGGGAATATGTGCTAGTAAATGAATTCTACACCTCTGTATGTGAATAGATGTGCTTATGTAGTGTCCACTCCCCAAGGGCAAGAATTGTTTCATCTTTGTCTTTGTATGCTCTACATCTAGCTCATTAAATTGAACCGAATGTGTGTCTATACAAAAGTCTCCAAAGATCTGAAATTATGAAGAACCAGAAAAACAACACATGCAACAATGACAACAGTAAAAATGAACAAAAGAACGACAAAATATCCAAAACTGGAAGCTGCAAAATTGCAATGACCAAGCATGGCCTTAAGGACCAAGGGATACATTCAGATATGGAGTACGTGTAAAAAAAAAAAAGTTACCAGCAAATATTTACTTTAAAGAAAGAAAATGAGGAAGAGAAAAATCAGCGAAAGCCATCCTTCTGCTCTAATTCCTCTTCTTTAGAAACAAAATATTATTGTTACATGAGATGGCTCTGGGAGGTGGAGTGGAAAGACACTGGGAAAAGTTCTGGTCATGTAAAAAATATCAATAAACTTTTATTAAGAAAGACAGAATGAGACAGAGAAAGAAAGGAGAGAAAGATGGAGAGGGAAGAGGAAAGAGGGAGAGAGGCAAAAAGGGAGGGAGGGAGAAAGGAGTGAGTGAAGGACAAAGAGGGAAGGGGAAAGAGAGAGAGAGGGAAAGAGACACAGAGAGAGGGGGAGAGAAAAAGAGATGGGGATAAAGAGAGAGAAGGAAGGAAGAAAAGAAAGATGGAAAGAGAAAAAAAGAAAGAGAGACAGACAGATGAATGGATGGATGAAGGTGGGCTAAAGAGTGGGATTGAAGTAAAAACAATGTTGATGTTATCAACCACACGGTGAAAAGTACCTAAAGGGCCCTGAGGCTTTTGCCTCATTTCTGTCTTCCAGAGATTCCCAGTCTCAGCTTCTCAGAGGTGAGGAAGGGCCCTCGGAAACTACCTTCTATCTGTCCAATAATAACTGCCAAAGTATTCTTACAAGGAGAAGTCTTAGCAGGCCATTCTTCCACTCAAGGCTGTCCATTGCCCTCCTCTGGCTTAGCATTTAAAGTTATTTACAATCTGGTTCCTTGCAGAATTAGTTAACATTCTGTCCAAAAGAGCTCTTCATTCCATCTCGTACAGAACATCTCCCACATCTGACGTGCAATCTCTCCTGTCTTCTACATTTTAGAATTCTCTGTTTTTGCAAGACTTAGCCCAGGTTCTACATCCTACAGGAAGCATTTGATCACCACCACTACCACTAACCCCTAAGTGGGAGGGTTCTCTCGAGCTGATAAAAGTTTAACAATCTGGGGTTGAGATATATGCATAACACACCTCAAAATTTAATCTGCATTAATGACATCTTCTCCATCACATTCATAAGTCCACGACAAGCAACAAAACAACAAATTGAGCTCTGATTCCTATGGTTTGTCACTTTCCAATTTGCCAATTTCCAAGTTCGCACCGAAATAAAACGATCAGTTCTCATGAGCTGGTATGAGCTGACTCCAGCAAACTCCTGGTTTTCTCACTTCTCAAATTGTCTTGTCTTTCCTTCTCTATTTACATTTTATATCCTGTTCCCACCCACCCACCCACCCCCAGGACAGTGGAAGCTTCCTGAAGACAGAAACTGAGGTTTTGAAGTTTGTTTGTTTTTTTTGTCATATCTTCAACATCTCTAACAGCTAACTTGAGTGGGCTGAACCCTATTAAAGAGGCACTTAATAAATGATGCTCCCACATGACAGGTGGGAGCCAGCTGCAGTATATAAGGAATGAGATGCCCTCAGGACAATGTACAGAAGGGAGGGAAGATGATCTAGCCACATGAGAAAGGTGAGAGGTGATAGGTAAACAACCAAAGGTCTCCACTGGTATCCTTGTGGTGTAAGACCTCTGGCATAGTGAGTGAGCCCCCTGTGGAGAACTGATGGAAGGTTATGGACCAAAGTCCCATAGGCACGGATGGATTGTGATCTCACTGTTGTCAACCAGACCCATGAGATCACACAACTAATGAAGCATTTCAGTTGAATACTTGAGATTGTGTCTGTGAGTGCCATATCTACTCTGACTCCGTGCCCTTAGTGCCTAGGAAGGAGTACCATATTAGAAACTGGGGAGGGGGAGGGGAGGGGAAAAAAAGCAGTTTAGCCAAAAGAAAAGGCTATTTGAGAAGCAGCCAGTCTAATAGGAGGGACCAGGCAGAGAAGCATTTTCCTGATGATTCAGTCAACAAGGACTCATTTCTCCCCCATAGCTGTTTTACTCCTGAGCATGAGAGATCACAGAAAAAGCAAATGACTGAACTTTCACAACACAAACCTAAAATCTCTTTCCTGGTACAGTTTTGAAACCTTCTTAAAAATCAGTGTTCTGCTTTCAAAGTTTCTAATGACAAAGAATGAGCTCATTTATTTCAAGATAGAAGGCTCCTGGTGGGCAAACTCCCTCTACTAAGGTGGACAGGCACCCTGACGTAACAATTTTTATGAGTTCCCCGGGACTCCAAGAAGTTAAGGGGCTTGTCCAGAGTCACAAAGGCATTGCCTATTCTCCCATACCTAGAACGTTATGTTCTTGCCTTGACTCTCCCTCTTAGGACTTGTTGTTTAGTCATTTCAGTCACGCCTGAGTCTTCATGACCCCATTAGAGTGGTTAGTCATTTCCTTCTCCAGTTCATTTTACAGAGGAGGAAACTGAGGCAAACAGGGTGAAATGACTTGCCCAGGCTCACACAGCTAATAAACGTGTGAGGTTAGATTTGAACTCAGGAAGATGAGTCTTCCTGACTTCAGGTCCAGGGCTCTATGCATTATGGCGCCTCCCAAGCTTCCACTTAGAATTCCTAGTTTCCTTCACGTCAGCTGAAGCATCACCTTCATGTAGCCCTGACTTACCCCAACAACAGCTCATGTTCTACATGCCTGACTCTGATAGCAGCTAGTCCCTTTATGGAAAATTTACCTTGTATTTTTTTTTTTTGCATATATTTTTAGACATATAATGTAACACTAGCTCACCTATGTAACAAAACAGACAACAGATGCTGCTACTCTATCTTTAAAGGATCAAGGGTGTGTCATTTTGGAGAGTTGTTGATATTGCCGAAGGTCAGAATAGAGCAAGAAAAAATTAGGATCAAGAAAACTTCTTTCCTGAAGGAACCATTTTAACTCTTATCTTGCAAGGAAACACAAAGGGAGTTTTGGAGAAAAGACTTTAATTGGCACCCTGGGAGAATGGAATGGTTGCACTGTGCTTCCAAAAATGAAGAGTAGTCGGTTTTAGGACTGGTTATAGGTGACGTTAGTTGTGATCTTCTTCAGAACTAATACATTTTAAATAATTACTTATGTCTTATTTTTGCTGCCGGTTATGCTGTTAACAAAGCATATAGCCAGAAATCTTGATGTTTATATACCCCAAATATATTAGGGGACTTAATGTATATATAGAGACAAATAAAAGTGTGTGGGGAAAAGAGACTTCTCCAATTCATAAACTGTAATTTAGGGGCTTGGAACTAATTGATTAGAGAGATGAAATTTTTTTTTGTAATTTGTGAAGAAAATTCAAAAAATATTCCACTGTCTTAAAACCTATGGTGAGACTGAATAAGGAAAATGGTCCACTAGCTGGTCAGGTGCTTCTCCCTAACCTGTGCTATTTGGGGATTAGAAGAAACTAAAACTCTGCCTTATTTTAAAAAATGTAAACTCTCTGAGGGCAGATACTATTCATTGTATTATATGGTGTAAGACACTCTAAACCTATTTCTGCTGGACTGCTTTCCAGTTTTCCCAGTATTTCTTGTCAAATAGGGATTTCTCTCCCAGTTAATTTGTTTTCACATTTATGCTGCATAAACACTGGTTACTGGGTTCAATTATTTCTGACTCTTCTTTATCTAATTTCTTCGCTTTTCTATTTCTTAACCAATAACAAATGCAACTAAAAACAACTCTGAGATTGCATTTCACACCCAGCCAACTGGCAAGTTAACAAAAGATGGGAATAATCAGTATTATGGAGGTAGATGAATGCCTTAGCAATGGAGCTGTGAATTGCTCCAACCATTTTGGAAAGCTATTTGGAATTATTCTCAGAGTGTGATTAAAATATCTGTGCTCTTTAAAGCATATTTTAATATGCTTTAAAGCAGATATTAGGCCGACAGGAATATATGTCCAAAGGAGGTCAATAACAAAAATAAGTGGCCAACAGACACCAAAATGCAGATTTCACAGTAGCAAAAAAGGAGAAACAAAGTAGAGATTCATCATTTAGGAATGGTTCAATTAATTTGCAGTTCATTAACATAATGGAAATAAAGAACATGATGAATACAGAGGAAAGTCATATGAACTTACACAAAGTGAAATGAACAGAACCAGGGAAATTTTAGATGCAACAAATACAGCTATTTAAATGGAAAGAACAGCAAAACAATTAACAAATAATTCAATATTACAGTGACCAAGGACAGTCCTAAAGAAGAAATATTATAATATATTTGCCCTTACTTTTTTGCAGACCACGAGTGTGAAAAATGTTGGACTTTTTGATATGAAAATTAATTTTGCCAAACTTTTTTCTTCTTTGTTACAAAGGATGGCTCTTCATTACAAAAGAATGAAGATAAAACAATAAAAGTAGTAGGTGGTATAAAAAAGGCAATAAAATATGTGGAATTTTGGGGGGAACTTAGAAAAAAAGACCTCATCAACTACTCTCACATTATTCCTATTTTTACATAACTATAAAATATTTCTTAAAGTGGTCTACACAGGCATTAAGGATATACTTGAAGGAAACATGGAAATAGAATCAGTAGACCTTCATAGGTGATTTCCTTCAGCAGACCACATTTTTACAATCACGTAATTAACTAAAAATAAGATTTCCTGTTATGTCTTGTTAGTGTTAACTTTTTAAAATCATTTTACTTGGTGGGAAAACCTTTAACATCAGTCTTTAACTAAAATGTCTCCAAACAGGTTCATTGACTGAAAACTGACACCAAACAACACAAAACAAAGACACAAGTTCACTTAAGGTACTCACCAATAGCACAGAGGCTGTCCTGCACAGTGGCCAAGTGGAAAAAGGACTCTTCATTCATGATGACATTCTCCAAATGCCCCCATTCACAGGTGGCATTGTATTAATTGCATTGCACTCTGGAACAAAACAAAGCCAAGTTAATAAAATCTTTAATGATTTAAGAGATATTAGGTTAGCCATCCACACAGGAAAAGCAAAGTGGATGAATAATGTATGTTCCATATGACCCATGAGAGTTTTCCTCAGGAATCAGGATCCTCCAATGAGGTGAGAAGGCAGGGGAAGAGAGAGCTTATTCACCAATGTGACTTAACTAAAACAATGTGTGGCCACTGGGAATGGATAAAGGTAACAGAAGGGAGGGCATCTTCATGAACCACATGTGGTCTCTTCAGTGTCTACAAGCAGTCTGGAAACCCATTTCTCCTCCTGAAATTGACAAGGAGAAAGGGCCCAGACCCTCAGCCTTTTTGGAGGTAAAAAGGAGTAGAAAATAAGATACCAATAGGATATGCCTTCTGGTCCCCACTCCACAGCTTTTAGGTGCCAGGAAGTCAGTGTGGGTCCTGTGGTCTGAGTTTCTCCCCAGCAGTATCACTGACAGGGCAGTCCACTATCTACTAATCTGCCTACTAGGCGTGGGTCAACCTCACACTTCTCCATACTTTTGACCCCCTCTCCTACATCCTGGCCCCAAGAAATCAGTCTTGCCAGTATAAAATAGAGGAGGCATTAGACAGTTGTTTGTCTGGAAAAAAAAAAAAAAGACACGAGAGGCTTAGTGGTCTACAGGTTCCACCTACGTGAAAACGGTGGCTAAAAAAGCTAATACCACCTTGAGCAGGAAGCCACAGCCTCCAAAATAAGGAGAATGTGGTCCTGCTGTATTCTCTTTGGGTTAGTCCAAATCTGGACTATCGGATTTCTTTCCATTTTAGACGTGTAGCCTGCAGAGCACTTAAAAGAATGACAACCAGAATGACAATCCATGAGTGGATACCATATGGGGAAGCGTGGCCTAAAGAAGAAAACCCTGCGGGATGGAGGGAGAGCATGATAATTGTCTTAAAATACACAATTCCAAAAAACCCATGATGGAAAATGCCATCCACATCCAAAAGAACTATGGAGTCCGAATTCAGATTGAAGCAGACCGTTGGCTCTTTTTTGGTTCGTTTTTTTGCTTTTTTTCTTTCTCATGGTTTTTCCCTTTTGTTCCAATTCCTCTTTCACAACATGACTCACGTTGAAATCTGTTTAATATGACTATACCTATAGCTTATATCAGATTGCATGCCATCTTGGAGAGGGGGAAAAATTCAGAACTCAAAATCTTATAAAAATGAATGTTGAAAACTAAAAATAAATATTTTTTAAATAGTCTCAAAGTACTTGAAGCAGCATAGGTGACCTTAGAGGTCCCTTCCCACTCTGAAATGCTGGGATACCCTTAGGGCTTCTATGTTGGGTGTTAAGCCCCTGCTGTTGGTACTGATATAGCCTGATGGAAGAAGAGATTGCCTAGCTCCAATTTCTCCCTTCTTCAGACTTTGATGAAGTAATAAGGTGTAGAGTGTTGGTGGTCCTGTTCTTAACCCAGGACACATCAGTCTCCACCATAGCCATTCCAAAGCCAACTTTGACACCCTCTAAATTGAGTCCCAGGCAGAGCAAAGCTCTATTTGCCCCATCTTGGCTCTAGCCCAGGGTGAGAGACAAAGGCTCTCTCCAAAGATGCTTAGCCCCTCTCCAGTCAGATTTCTATCTTCCCTCCAAATGATCCATTGACTTGCCTTTCTTTAGCCTTGGACTAACCCTTCTTACCATATTCCTCTTAGCCAGACAGTTCAAAATGCCACATTCAGAATATCCTCTTTTGGTTCCCTGGACAATTTAATAGAGCTTGTTCCTAAAACTATGCTGCTAGAGAAGTGATGGGTGGAGACTGGAACACAGGCACAGACAAAATAAGATGGTTTGCCCTTTTAGAATCCAAGAACTGAAGCCAAGGAATGATTGGTTATAAGAGTCGGGAAAGGAGAACACTCCACCACTGTGGAAGTAGTCACAATGGGGACTTTCTCCTTGGCCTTTGTAATGAAGATCTTATATAAACAAACTAAGAAAAGTCTCCCAGGAGGGGATGTAGCAAAGCTCATAAACGCCACTGTCATGGCAACATGACGACAGGCAAAGAATGTTACATTTGGAGTCAGACATAGCTAATGAGAGAAGGTGTAGAAAGTAGGAAAAGCACCAGCCATGAAATGAAAGAGCTTAAGTCTCCAGTCCAGCTCTGCCACTAGCCTACTATATGATCTGTATGGAGCACTGGGCCTGGCCTCAGGAAGACTTGAGTTCAAATCCAGCCTCAGACTCTTAAAAGATGTGTGACCTTGGGCAAATCACTTAATCTCTGCCTGCCTCAGTTTCCCAAATTGTAAAATGGGAATCATAATAACACCTACCTCATAGGGTTCCTGTGAGGACCAAATGAGACAGTTTTGGAGAGTGCCTAATTAGCAGGGGGCCTGGTACATAGTAGACACTTAAATGTGTATTTCCTTTCTTCCTCTGACCCTCAGTTCCTTCATCTTCATTGAATTATAGGATTTTCAAGATCCTTTCCAGCTCTAAATATTTGATAGTTCTGTAAAGTGCCTTGCAAAGCACAAGAGTCCCACACATACCAAAATATTTATAGCAGTACTTTTTGTGAGGAAAGAGGGAGAGGAGAAGAGATCCTATGCAATAGCCTGATGAGGTGGGAAATTCTGTGGTCTAAGAAAAGACGAGAAATGAATTCTAATCCCAGACAGGGAACCAGATGACTACATGACCCTAAACAAGTAACTTCCTTTCTCTGACCCTCTGTTTCCTCAAATAAGGAAGTTAAGTACTATGTCTAAAACCCTCTCCAATAAGAAAATGCTGTGTCAGCAATGAAAGAATGCGTGAGAAGGAGACAGGTTGGTGCTAAGTCACTGACACAACTTAATGCCTCTATTCATCATGTCTGATGTGGGGCACGTCCTGTCCCTATAACTGCCTATGAAAACCGGAGCTTTCTCCTTAGAAGAACAGGTGTAGCAAAGGTCAGAGCCCCCTTAAACCTGGCTCATTGTTGCCAGGGGATCGCGTTTGGTCCTTTGGCCATTCAGGCTTCACTGGGAGCTAGGAAAATCCAACCTCCTGTCAAAAGAGATTAAAAAGCAGGCAGAAAAACAAAAAGCTTCCTTGGGCATAATGCCACCTTTGCAAACTGACCGGCTAATTAAACCAAGGAAAAGCTTAGACCGAACTAGAAGCCATCTCCAAAATGATTCTGAAAGGCGCACCTGCTGCTCCAGCAAGCTGCCCGGCAGCCAGGCCAACAAAGAGGAAATTCCCCCCAAGATTAAATATACTGAATTATGCTTCACTGTTAACTTTGTTAGTTGGAGGGGGTTGGGGATTGGAAAGTGACCCTAATACACACAGTATCAATGAGAAAAGGAAGGAAAAGGGAAGGAGAGGAGCCCATGAACTGGAAAACTCCAATTTTCCACTTGATATATTAACAAAACTATCCCAGGAAGAAGGAGCCATGAATTCTAATCGATGTGTCACCATCATGTCACAGTGTGACCTTGGCCAAGTCATTTCTCTTTCTAAGTCACATAACAGGATGATGGGGGCCTTACCTTTCAACCATCAGGAGGCCTGGGACAAGTGTGCCGTATTTAACTGGTATCCACCAAGCTCTACTCCACCACCCTCTGCCCAATTTGTCTGTGGAGCCAGTTCTACCTCTGCCTGCTGAAAAAGGAAACAAAACAAAAAAAATGAGGCCACTTCAGCATGAAAGGAGGGCTCTTGGTAATTCCCCAGGAGAGCTAAGCAAACACCAGCTCTCCTACCTGGTCCAGGTGCTTTCCTGCAGCTTCAAGGAAACAGCTTAAAACTGGGCCCCTCACCTGCAGCTCTGTCTTCACACCAGCATACCTGTCCACTTACCCCATTCCCTAAACAACCACTTTTCACCCTGTCCCCCCTTCCCTCAGTCCACTGAACACCTTCCACCTTGTCCCCCCTTCCCTCAGTCCACTGAACACCTTCCACCCTGTCTCGCCTTCCCTCAGTCCACTGACCACCTTGCACCCTGTCCCCCCTTCCCTCAGTCCACTGATCACCTTCTACTTCTTCCCCCCTTCTGTGAGCCCTCCTTCTCTCATCCCCATCCAAGCAATCTCTTAATGAAATACTCGGAAAGAACAGCAAAGCTCCCGTCTCTAACTTTGTAATCCTGTCATAATAAAAACAATTTCTTACAGATACAAAAACTACCATTTGTGAATAGATTAACTTGGGGCAACAAATCAGTTTTATATTCAGAAGAATGATTAGCCTGTGAGGGTCTGATTGAAATAAACCTGTCAGGGTGGAGCCAAGATGGAGGAGAAGCAGGGACCTGCTACAGCTCTGCCCCCAAACCCCTCAAAAAACCTGTAAAAAATGTCTCTAAACAAATTGTAGAGCAGCAGAAGCCACAAAATGACAGGCTGAAGCAAATTTTCAGCCCAAAACAATCTGGAAGATCAACGGGAAGGGTCTATTACATCAGGTTGGGAGCAGAACACAGTTCAGTGTGGGTCACCCTGGCATGGACTGAGAGAGAACAGGCCTTAGGGGACTGAATCAATGGCGGCAGCTGTGAATTCCAGACTTCTCAACCCACAAACACTAAAGACACCTGCAAAGGTCAGGGAAAAGGGTTTCTCAACTGGTTGAGAGGGGAGCGTGGTCCAGCACCAGCACCAGCCCCAGCCCCATGATGGCTGTAGCCACTGATGAAGCAGAGGCTGCTTCTGGAGCCCATGTAACAAAGCTCAAACGTCAAGCAATTGGCTGGGAAAATGAGCAAATGGGAGGAAAGAACCAGACTACAGATTCTTACTTTCTCCATGAAGAGGTATTTTCTTATGTCATTGGTGATGGGGAAGATCAAAACATACAACCAGAAGACAATGAAGCTAAAGCTCCTGCATCCAAAGCCTCTAAGAAAAATATGAATTGGTCTTAGGCCATAGAAGAGCTCAAAAAGGACTTTGAAAATCAAGTAAAAAGAAGAATAGCAAAAATTGGGAAGAGAAATGAGAATGATGCAAGAAAATCATGAAAAAACAAATCAACTGAAAGCAGGGGGAAAAGAGATAAGAGGGGAGGGGTGACAGAAAGGAGGGCAGATTGGAGGAAAGGGAAATCAGAATACACACTGTCCTGAGGTAGGGTTTGGGGAGAGATGGGGAGAAAAAATCTGAAATTCAAAATTTTGTAAGTGAATGTTGAAACTTGAAATTAAATAAATTTAAATAAATAAATATTTATCAAATATAAATAATAAATTGAATATAAATTATAGTAAATTAAATATAAATAATAAATTTAAATAAATATAAAAAAGAAAAGAAATAAAGCTGTCAGGCCAATGTATTAAAATTCTGGATCATCTCTACTGTTCTTTAAGCTTTTAAAACTGTGATGTTGTTTCCTTAGGATCATAGATTTGAACCTAGAAGGAGCCCCTGGTGCCACATCCATAGGATCCTAGGACATTGGAAAGCATCTCAGAGGCAACTGAGTCCAACCTCTTTATTTTATAGATGAGGAAACAGATTAGTGACTTATCCAAGGTTACGCAGGTAGCAAGCCTCGGACGCAGTTTCAATGGATCAACCTCCAATATCGTATCTTTTGCCACTGAACAATACCACCTCCTTATTCATTTTTAGGAGGTCTACAAGTTCAGATGTTACCATATCCGGCCACTGGGATATTTCCAACAGAAATGGGTTTGGAAGTCAAGTGTTCTGACTTAACAGCCAGCATGGCTGATGTCCAGTTTGTGGCTTAGGGACCATAACCCTCAGAATGGAATGAGGAAAGTAGATGTTAAATTGAGAGAAAGAGAGGTGGAAGGGAGGGAGGAAGGAAAATGGAAGAAAGAAGGAAGGAAGGGAGGAAGGAAGGAAGGAAGGAAGGAAGGAAGGAAGGAAGGAAGGAAGGAAGGAAGGAAGGAAGGAAGGAATGGAGGAAGGAAGGAAGGAAGGAAGGAAGGAAGGAAGGAAGGAAGAGAAAAGAGAAAGAAAGAAGGAAAGAAAGAGAGAAAGAGAAAGGAAGGAAAAAAGAAAAAGAATGAAGGAAGGAAGCAAGGAGGGAGGGAAGGAGAGAGGAAAGGAAGGAAAGAAGGGAGGAAGGAAGGGGGCAAAGGAAAGAAAGAGTTTCTTAAGTCCTTAGTAATAACACTTAGACTAGGCACTGTGCTGAGCACTGGTGATACAAGTACAAACACACAAGTTAGAGACAGAAAAGCAAAGACAAAGAGACTTACAGATGATCAAGAAGACAGAGCAATACTCTGGACCTAGCAAAGGTGAACTCGTGCCTTCAAAGGCGATGGCGGAGATGCAAAAAGCTGCAGGAGGCAGCAGGCCCATGGGTGCTTTGCTAGTTTCTATAATTAATGCTGGCAAAAGACCTGGAGCCAGAGTAACCAGGGGCTGTAACAAGGAGAAGGAACTCGAGCTTCTGTGTGTACCAGAGTAGGGCAGGAGCCAACTGGGCAGAGCCCAGCAAGGACCCTGCTTGGCATGAGACTGCCAAAAGCAGCTCAATGCCTGAGGGGCCCAGGGACAGATGGAACAGGACCAAGGGAGGTACAAGACAACACCCTTCCCCCAAGACAGCACTGGGATGCCACCAGCATCTCACCCTCTAGAAAAGCCTCCTGTTACTCAATCCTTTTGTTAGGTGTTTATGCCATCCTCCTCTGCTTTACGGTGCTTGTGTGCTTATAAAGGAGATTAGGTCTGGGTCTGGAAGGGACCTCTGAGGCTACCTAGTCCAAATTTTTCATTTTACAGGTGAGGAAACTGAGGCCCAGGGAAGTAGTGACTTGCCCAAAGTCACATAAGTAGTAAACTTCGGAGGTGGGATTTGAACCCAGGTCTCTGACTCCAAAGCCATGGCTTTCTCTCTAGACTATCCCACCTCCATAAGATCAGGCTCAATGCTATTTATTTTTATATCTCCCTCAAAGCCAAATACAGGCCCTCTGATAAATGTTTACTGAATGATGAACAAAGATTAAGGCAGTCGCCCAAGGTCATGGAGGGGCTCAGCTGGGCTGCCATCTTCCCCTTCCACCTGGTCATGCCAGCCTTGGCTCTGCATTAAACATCTCTGAACAATTTGGCTCCTACTAAATAACAAGGCTTCTAGCTGCTACCTATGGAGGATCACAGTCCCGGAGTCTCCCCCACAAACCATTAGCTTCCATACAAAGCTGAGCATTTAAGAAACACGTATTGAATCCTCCCATGGCTCTGGAACCAGAGCATTGAGAACCTGACCTCGGATACTTACTATCTGGGTGACCTTGGGCCTTCATCTCCCACCCTCACTTTCCTACTTTATAAAATGACTGGTTCAGGCTAAAAGGTCTCAAGCCTCCCAGCTCTTGCTCTGTGTGCCCATGAGTCTACATATGAGACCTCAGCAATTCACACCAGCTCACTGGGCCTTGGTCTCCTTCTCTATAAAATGAGGGGTTTGGGCCACATCCTTCCAGCTCTAGAAGATACTGGAGCTAAAAGAAACATCAAATTAAGACCCTGCCCTCTTCCTCCTGCTGATGACTTTTCTGGGGCATAGAAGCTGCGTGCGTGCATGCGCGCACACACACACACACACACACGTTAATGAACATAATAGTTCAACACATCAGAGTTTGAGGGCAGAGGGATCTTGGACCCCGCTCAGCTCACTTGGGACAGCTGTCTCCACTCTGGACATGAATTTTGTGGCTGACTTTGAGGGAAATGTCCATCCACCACACATTTGATTTGTCAACCAATTCTTAGTGTCTCTTGTCTGGAATGTCAGAAAAAGGAAAACAACCAGGTTGCCCAGAATGAACACTTGTCCCTTCCCTGAAAAACAAATGACGTTTGTTGCTTTGAGAAACTGCCTTGCTGTGGAGATAATGGCATCCCTGGTATCTCCCACATCAAGCAGGAGTAATGGGAAGGGTGGTGAAGCTAAGAGTACCAAGTCCATCCCTGGTGACCTACTCTAAGGAGAAGGTCTAATGAGCATCCCACCTAAGCTTCTAAAAACTTCCCTGGTCTTATTTTGAGGTATCTTTGAGATTAGGGACTTTTTCATTTTTTGTCACCTTACCCCTAGAAGCAATAGCAAATCACTGAAGATTTTTTAGTAGAAGAATGACATGATCAGCCCTGTTCATTTGGAATATTCATTTGGTAGCTCTGCTAAGCATAGATTGGAAAGGGAAGAAACAGTGGAAGCAAGGTGAGGAAGCTATTCTAAGAGTACACGTGAAGGACAGAAAAGACTGGATGGAGACAGTGGCCCTTTGAGTGGAGATAAAATAGATACAATGGTATTGGATTACAAGGTTCTTAAAATATTTGGGGTCACAGACCCCTTTGGCATCAGTCTGGTAGAGCCTATGTAAGGACTCCTGTTCTCAAATGCATAGAACAAAGGATTATAGAGAAACCAATTATATTCAAATAAAGATGATATTATTTCCCATCTGAGTCCACGGACACCTTGCTATCTATCCATGGGGTTCTCTGGACCCCAGATTAAGAACCCCTATTACAGAAGTAGAATGGACAGTATAATTCCATTGAAGAAGACCTTAGAAGTCATCTTTATCTTTACAGATAAAGAAACTGAGGCCCAGAAAGGTTAAGTGACTTGCCCAACTGGTAAGTGTCTTGAGGCCAGATTCAAACGCAGGTGTCCCTGCCTCCAAGTTCTTGCTCTCTGTCCCCTACACCATGTTGTCTCTCAACTTTGGCAATTATGGAAAAAGGAGAAGCATGGGGCAAGTGAAAGAGGGGAAGAGTTCAAAAAAAATGGTTTGGGGCATAGGTGACTAGTAGGATGATGCTGCCACCAACCAGATGGGCATTTGGGAGAGAAAAATTTAGGAGGAAAGAGAATACAATTTGGACATGTTGAGTCTGAGGCGCCAAGGGGACATCGGTGTGGACACATTCATCCTCAGCAACAGGAATAACTCTGCTCTTATAGAGTCATGCCATCTGGGTGACAAAGGATAGACTCAGTGCTCCTCCTTTGAGGAGCTTCCAGACAGGCTTCCAGACTGTGGGAATTTCAGACTTACCATGTCCACTTTTGATAGTTCTGTTTTATCTCCACTCAGGTCAGGTGTCTTTTCTGCTTTTGCATTGTGGCTGCCTCTAGCAGATAATCACTTCCTTGTAATATGTTGTCTCTAATCAGCTAGGACTTTGGAAACCAGATAAACAAGCTAGAGACAAAGCTTGTGCCAAGGATTGGGAAGTTTGAGTCCAAGTGGTTAGCTCTTTCCCTAACTAGCTGCATGACTTAGGGAAAATCTCATATCCCTTAAATTCAAACTGGCAAAGTTCATAAAAGACAGAGAAAGTCTATGGTGGAGGGTCTGTGGGAAGATAGGCACATCACCATCACCATAATTTTAGCAGCATTCGAGATTTGTCCAAACCATTCTGGGGGGAGAATTTGGAACTGTCACTAAACTCTTCATAATCTATGATCTTAAGAAACCAATGGAAAGTCACATATACAAACAAATATTTATAATAATGTTTTTTGTGATAGCAAAAACCCCAAAATGAAGATGCTACGAGATGATAGAATGACTGAACAAATCGTAGTCTATGAAGTCACTTAATAATCTCTCTGGGCCTCAGTTTCCTCCAATATAAAATGAAATTGTTGGACTCAATGACCTCGAAGTTCCCTTCCCACTCTAAGATCTCTGCTCCTCAAACTTGATCTGGAAGAAGAGAGAAGAAAATTCATCTACCTCCCTTCTTTGCAGAAGTTGGGAACTATGAATATGCTATTCAGACTTAATTGATGTGCTGGTGAGCTTTTGCTGAACTGCTTTCCCTCCCTATTCATCCTTCCCCTTTTGATTATTACAAGGGTTGGCACGCTGGAGAAGCAAAAGGAGAGGGACACGTGAAAATGATGACGATGTAAAAATTAAAAAATTACCAATAAAAATAGAAAAGCAAATAAAATCTACATTCCTCTATGATCCTCTCTCATTGTGTGATAAGAAAGCACAAATATGAAGGACTCCAAGCCACAATGTGGAAGTCTCCAATGGATTGATATAGAGAGCAGAAGGAACCAGGGATGACAATCAATGTAATGAAGAAAGCAGTCAAAGTGGGGAGCAATCTGCTCAAGTACAGTGGCCAAAGTTGGTCCCAGGTAGCTGCCATTAAAACATACTGCCTTCCTCTCTATTAGAAAATTGGAAACTGAAATATTTATTGCATGTTTTGCCAGCCAAATTCCTTACATCAAATGGCTGTATTTAAATATTTTTTAAGGGAAGATACCATGGGTGGGGTGAAGGGGGTGGAGTTTATTGGCTCAGCGATCACCAATTTAGAGTTGAAAAAACTTTAAAGGTAAGTTAGTCCAACACCTTCATTTTCAAAGATGAGGAAACTGAAGCCAACTGAGGCACAGATGAATTTAAGACTGAAAGAAACCATCAAGTCCAACTCTCTCCTTTTATAGATGAGGAAACTGAGGCACAGAATGTCTCAGCGTTTTGCCGAGGACCACACAGCTATAGAAAAACAAAAGTACCAATAAAATATTGTAATTATTTTATTAGTGTTAATATATACTTTTTAAAATTACTCAATTGTAACCATGGTAACTAGTATGAAGGAGATTCTGGACATGATGATCTGACAAGAAGAATTGGGTAACTCTTCCAATCTTTTTCATCATCAAGGAGGATCAAGGAGGGTAAAGGGGGAGCTCTTTGGACCTCTTGCTCAGGTCAGGCAGGAATCATTCCCAGGTGAGGGAGGGAGGGAGAAAGAAGCATGGTTCCAGGCAAGAATCCAGAAAGACAGCAGCAATCAGAATGCCGCCCTTCAAGGAAGGGCGGGCTGGCATTCCTGTCTCTGGCAACCAGGACCATCTCCCTGCGGATTTCACCTTCTCTCCTCCAACCTGGCCTGACCTGGAACATCCTCCCCCTCCCTGCTATCACTCACCAGGCTGTACCCATCCATCCTCCCTCCCTCATCTCCTGGAACTCTCGTTTCTTCCAGCCAGACCATTGGGTGGGGATTTCCACCTCCTTATGAAAAGGGCTAAGACTGACTCACCATCCTCTACCTCCCCCACCCCACCCCACCCCACCTCACCTCACCCCCAGCTGGCTCTTCTTTGTGGACTGGTTTATTTATTCTGACGTGTGGACAGCTGGCTCTGCGGGTGCTTTTACAGCTGCCTGTGAACCTCTTGAAGAATGAGGTCTATGTTTGGTTTGATGGTTTCCAAACCACTTTCTCAGCTCAGATAATACAATGGAAGAAGTCCCTGGGAGCTCAACAGGCCAGGTATGTTATCAAGATATTACAAATAAGTAAAGTGAGGTTCACACACAGCAAATCAGCAGCAGAATCAGACCAAGAACCTCAGCCGGTCCTCTTTCCATAAACCCAGGGGCTCTCAAACGGTGTGTGCCCCTATGGGCCCCGTAGTTTCCCTAGCTATGCCACAAATCAACCAGCTCTTATCCCACAATCCTACAAGCATACTCAAGACAGAAGTGATAGGATCTAAGATGTGGAATCACAAAATGATAACTAACAACTTTATAATATATGTTAGGCACTATGATAAGCACTTGACAGTTATTATCTTATTTGATCCTCACAACAACCCTGGGGGGGGGGGTGTAGGTTCTATTATTATTCCCATTTTACAGATAAGGAAACTGAGGCAAAATGTCATGCCCATGATTACACAGCTAATAAGCATCTGAGGAGAGATTCCAGTGCAGGTCTTTCAGGCTCTAGCCATCACACAACCATGCCTCTCTTGCAGTGGTCTGGCTGAGCTCACACAAGACAGAGCCCATCAAAGCATCAGATCACCCAGAACATAACCAAGTGGAGGAGCCTGAATCAGTCACTGCAGTGCAATACAGGGAGAAGCAACCAGCAAGCATTTGGTAAAGGCTTACTCTGTGCTAGGCACCCTGCTAGGTGCTGGGCACACAAAACAAAAGTCAAGCAGTCTCTGCTCTCAGGGAGTTGATAATCTCTCAACGAACCTATGCTGGCACACAGAGATAGACCTTTGGATCCTATAATTCCATTTCAATGCCTTTTCTGCCCAGTAGACTGTCTTTTTCAGGGGGAAAAAGGCTCTAATCCTTCTTCCACATTTCTTTTTCTTTGATTTTTATAGGAATGTAGAATATCTAAATCGGAGGGGCTTTCGGAAATTAACCTGTGCCTGGATGGAAATCCCTGATCCAACAGCCCTGATAATTAGTCACCCTCTGCTGCTGGAAGATTTTCAGGGGGTTGGCACACATTACTTCCATAGGCAACAGCCTGTTCCACTTTTAGTGGATTGTGAGTGTATTTTCTCCCTTACATCTTCCCCTCTACAATTGAAAACCATTTCTCATTTTCCTGCAGCCAAGCAGAATAAATTTAACCTTTTTCCTCATGACAGCCCTTCAAATACTTAAAGTCAGTTATCACATACCCCATTAATCTTCTCTTTTCCAAAGGAGAAGAAGAAAAAGATCAGCTATTTCTTCAAATAATCTTTGTACGTCGTAGTTTCAAATCATCTTGGTACAGTGGAAATAGCAGTGGCTTTGGAATCAAAGAAGATGGGTTCGTATCCTGCCTCTCTCACCTTTTCCTTCTGTGACCCTGGGCAGATCACTTCCCCTTAGAAGAGACTTCGAAGGTAGCTCGAGTTTTCCTTGGTCACTTTTCTTGAAGTATGCTAAAATTTGTCAACATCCTCCCTACAATGTAACACTCAGAACTTGACGCGCTAGTCTAGATTAGGCCTGCCTTTGGTATAGCAGTCCTCTGATCAAGGTTAGCAACCTCTATCTGAACACAATGTTTCCACAAAAGGAGCCTAAGGTTACATGAGCTTTGGGAGGCATCATGACTGTACGGGCATATGACTCTAACCCCTAGATCATTTTTTCAGACAAACTTTTGTCTCGCCCATCTTGCGCTTGTAAAGTTAATTTTCTTGAATCCAAGTATAAGACTACATTTATCCCTAGCTGATTTCATCTTTTCAGACCCAGCCCATTTTCCTGGCCAGAGTTTCCATTTTCCTCAACTACAAAGTAGCTACGCCTTCTATTGAAAGAGGTGTTATTATTTTATGAGGTATTCATACTACCATCACACCACAATACCATCACTGGGGAGGAGAAGAAAGTGGTTAAGATAGTGATTTTGTTGGAATGTGGGTAGAGCAGCAAATGCCTGCCAACAGTCTGGCAGCATCCTTATTGGCCAGGAGTCTGGCTTGAAAAATTATGAACAAGCTTAAGTTTGGTATGGACTGCCCAAGTGGACAAGTCCCAAATTGTCCTGGGATAAGGGGGTGTACTTGGATAAAAGACATCGTGTGTATGGTTAGTCAGAATGAAGGTAATACAATGGGGGTCCAGTGGGCTCCTGTAACTGTAAAGTATACTTCAGAATCACAGAAAAGTAGAGCTAGAAGGGACTTTGGAACATGGTTTAGGAGAGCAGGTTGAGACCTTAAAATCTACAGCAGGTTGAGGATGTCAGAGCTAGCAAGGGCCTTAGAACAAAGAATGCTAGAGTTGGAAGAGATCTTAAAACACAGACTGCCAGGGGAGGCGAGACCTTAGAACACGGAAGTCACAGGATGAAAGAGACTTTAGGACAAAGAATACAGAATGTCACAGGAAAAGGCTCTAAACTGCGAGGAACACAGATTATCAAAGTCAGCAGGGACCTTTGGAATCATAGATTTGGAAGTAAAAAGGATACCAGGGGCCATCTAGTGCATTCCCTTCACTTTACAGAAGAGGAAACTGAGGCCCAGAAAGGCGAAGTCACTTGCCCCAGCTCATAGGAGGAGTAAGTGGTAGAAATGGGATTCTAACTCAGAGCCTCTGTCTCCAAATTCCCTTCTTCCTGTCTGAAAAGATGAGGTTGCCCTCCTCCTTGCCAAAGTGAATTCCTTCACTTTGCCCAGGCAGTGCTTATCTCACCCTTTCATCTCCTCTGTGATCTTGCTTTATCAATCATTCCTATTGTCTTTCTTCTTCAATCTCTCCCTCTACTGGCTCCTTCCCCTCTTCCAACAAACAAGTTCAGCTGCCTCCTTACCTTAAATCCCCTCACCTTGTTACCAGCCTCAGAATACACAGTGCAAACCTTTATTCTAGAGGTGAAGGTTATGAGTTTATATGTCATGTCCAAGGCTACAAAGTCAGTAAAGAGTCCAGATATTTTCATTCCCAAGTCCAATGCTCTTTCCACTACACTACACAACCTTCATCCAAATGTCAATGAGTATTATGACCAGTATTATTAACTGTACAATTTATCATGTTAGCTATATATGTACATTAAAAAATGTACTCCTTACACTTTTCAAGAACATCCTCCTCCTTCTGGATTGAACTCTAGATTTTTATAAAAACAAGAATCTGTTGCCCCTTTCCTAATAACAGTAGGAGTCACAGCTACAAAAGCCTTTTGTCAACAAGAAGTAACAAGCACTTACTGTGTGTCAAAGACTGTGCTGGTGATAAAAAAGAACAAAAACAAGATCCCTGCCCTCACAGAGCTTACTCTTATAGGTTATCTACTCCAGAAGTGTCAAACAAGGGCATGTAATTGGGAAATATTTAACAAAATAAATAAAAACGCAATTAAACATAGACAACATAAATCTGTGGTTTTCTAAGGCACTGTGAGACCCAAAAGGATTCCTGTGTATCTAGTGGTTCCCATTTCGATTTGAGTTTCACTCCAAATCTAGTCAAATCTCATTTTTACAAATGCCACCTGGAGTCCAGAAGACTCAACTTCCTGAGTTCAAATCTAGCCTCATGCTTTTATTAGCTGTGTGACCCTATGCAAGTCAATTAACCCTGTTTGTTTCAGTTTCCTCATCTGCAAAATGAGCTGAAGAAGGAAATAGCAAGCCACTTCAGTATCTTTGCCAAAAAAACCCCAAATGGGGTCACAAAAAGTCAGATACAACTGAAAAACGAAACGATAACCTTTTTTTTTTTTTTTACAAAGTAAACTGAGGTAAAGTCAGTTGGTCAACAGGTATTTGTTGTGCACTTACAATGTGCCAAGCCTTAGAAGGGGATATGTGGAAGAGATGTTGTGAAGGTAGTAACCTCATGATGTGACAGCAGATTAGCTCGGGAGTGTGAGTGCCAGTGCAAAGTATGACTTGTCCAAGGTCACAATACTGACCTGGCTGAGATCCAAAGCCAGAGATTCCAACTCCAAATGCTACTGTTGCCCACTCTTTCTACCCTGCTGCCAAATGCCACAATAATAGCAAGAAAACAATATAAAACTTTATGGTTTTAAAAGATCGCTGCCATAGATACCACCACTGATCCTTAACAACACGAAGGTAGGAGAGAATGAGAAGGGAATAGGAAGTAGAAGTATTCTTATCTCCCTTTTACCAGTGAGAGCCCTGAAGCCCAGAGACATAAAGTGCCTTAACCCCACACAAAGACAGAGCCAAAACTGCATGTTTAATTTGGGGTTTTCAGACAATGAGAGCTATCCAAGATTAGATTGGGCTGCCTCAATAGGTAGTGAGTTCCCCTTGATGAGGGCTACTCAAAGAATGGCTGAGTGCCCATTGATCAGATATACTCATTCCTGAGAGGCAAGAAATGAAGCAGTGGCATTGTTAGGCACTGGATTAGGAAAACGTTTAAATTAAGAAAACCAATCAGCTCTCCTGTTTTAATTAAAATTTAGAAATTCTTACCTAGTAATCATAACAAAATCAAATCAAGTGATGGAATGTTACAGCTAAAAAAGCCCTCAGGGATCTTTGACTCCAACCCTCTCATTTTACAGATAAGGAAACCCAGAGGTGTTAAGTGATTTGCCCAAGGTCACACAGGTAGGTCAGTGACAAAGGTAGGTGTCAATATAGTCATTGCTTTATAGGGGTTGCTTTTGTTTTTTACTAAAAAGTTTCAGAAATAAATTCGCAAAGGGAAGTTTTCTGAGCAACAGCTATTTTCCTATTTAAATAATCCCCAGAGAAGGACTCTGCAGGGCATAACTCTCATCAAGATTGGTAAATTCTACTGGTTATTTAGTACTCACAATTTCTATCAACCCTTTCTTCTGTTCCTCATGGAAAATCCACATTTCTTATCAATCAACAAGCATTATTATGCTTGCAATACCTTCTCTTTTTTTAGCCAACAAATATATCTTTTATTTTGTTTTTATTTTAGAAGTGTTCTTGATGCCCTTTGTTTTTTATATCAATCAATTCCCAATACATGACAGCCTCAGCAGCTCCCATGGATTCATGATCATCTCTAAGCAGATGACTCCCAGATCTATAAATCCAGCCCCAATCTCTCCCCTGAGCTTCAGTTCTGCTTCACCACTTTCCTATTGAGCATTTCAAAATGGATGTCCCAGACCCATCTCAAAATGTGACGCATCCAAAGCTGATCTCATTATCTTTCTCCCAAAATTCCTCCCTCTTTCCAAACTTCTCTGTTTCTGTCAAAGGCAACACCATCCCTCTGGAGTCTACAATCTCAGCAGTATGCTGGATTCTTCCCTCTACCTCACCTCATTTAGCCAATCAGTTGACAAACCTTGATTTTCCTATTTTCACCCCTCCTCTCCACCCATACAGTTCGGCCTTAGTTCAGGCCCCCCCATCATCCTTCATTTAGATTATTGCGACAACCTCCTAATTAGGCTTCCTGACTCACTCCAGGACATCCTACACACTTAATTTTCCTTAAGTGAAGATGTGTGCATGGGACTCCTCTACTCAATGTACCAGGCGCCTTGATAGGAGCAAACAAGAGTAAAACAGCCTCTGTCATCAAGGAGCTTATAGTCTAGTTAGAGTTGATGACTCTTACAGATATGAATCTGAGATGACTTGGTGGACAGGAGGCACTAGGAGATCAAGGAAAGATTTCATGTAGAAGGTGGCCCGTGTGCTGAGCTTTGAACCTGGTCTGCTAAAGGCAAGTCTTTACTGTTTAATTAACATTCTGATTTGGAACATGATCTATGGTCCTCCTACATGGAAGAATAAAGCTGAGAAGTGGACATGGATCACAGAGCTATCCCTGAGAGCAATTTAAAAAATGTGGGTATTTTCAAGGTGAAGAAGAGGGGCTGTTCCTCTCTGACCTTCCGCTTCCTGTTACTGGTTTTTATCTTAACTAAACTCCCACTTCCCATTAAGTTCAACAAAGAATGAACCCTGTTATTGTTGTAACACAGAAGACTTCAGAGCAGAAGATCTGGAGTCTGCTGCTAACTAGTTGGATGACCTTGGGTAAGCTGCTGCATATCTCTATTAAGTGATTTATCTCTGAGCTTCCATTTCCTCATCTGAAAAAGAAGGGAGAAGACTACATGTTCTCTAAGGTCCCCATTGGTCTTAAAATCTCCAAGCTCTTCCAGTAGCACAAAGAAACCCTGCAAATAGTCAGAGTAAGTGTCATCCTCCTCATGCAAGGAAGAGAAACCAGGAAGATGAGCTGTGTCTCAAGCAGTAAAGAAGGATTGTTATTGTTGTTTAAGTCACGTCTGTCCTTTTGTGACCCCATTTAGGGTTTTCTTGGCAAAGATACTAGAAGGGTTTGCCATTTCCTTCTCCGGCTCGTTTTACAGATGAGGAAACTGAGGCAAATAAGGTTAAGTGACTTGCCCGGGGTGACACAACTAGTAAGCATCTGAGGCTGAATTTGAACTCAGGTCTTCCTGACTCCAGGTCTAGCACTGTATCCACTGTGCCACGTAATGAGTCAACTGCATTCACCCACTCTTTGAAAAGAGATGCATTAAAATAAAATAAAAGAGATTCATATTCTAGGTGGAAGGCAGAGGAGAGGCAAAATTAAGGTAATTAAATGAGGAGATAACTGAGAAATTATTCTCCCTTTTCTGGCTGTTTACATATTGTTTACTTCTAATAGATAGTAAGCTCCTTGACAGCAGGTACTATTTCATTTCTCTCTTTCCACTCCAAGTGCCTTTAACTAGCACTTATTGAATAAATGGGTGAATTAATAAATGAATTAATAGCTCAACAGGACACAACAACACATCTCCAAAAATCACAGAATGTTCTCCAGCACCACTCCTATCAGCACAGAGAAGGACTACTTTTTCTCACTGAGTTTATGAGTGCCAAGTTCAAAATCTATGTTGAAGGAATATGTGCTGTACAGTTAATATGAATTCAAGGTGTGTATCATTACAAAAGGCTTATAGTCGATGTTGTATAGATTTTTGTTTAATTCCTTTAAAGGAAATAAGAATAGAACACCAACTACTAGAAGGACTCTCCATTCAGCAAAAATTGCAGGTGAAACTGGAAAGCAGCTTGGCAGAAAATAAGTGTACACTAGCATTTTATTCCATATACCAGAAGAAGTATACTAAATTTAACAGTCGCCTGACATTTTTTTTAATTAGAAAAGAATAGAAAGAGGTACCTTTTTCAACTAGGTATGGCTAGAATTAATAATCAAGAAAAGAATAAAAGAAATCATGAAAGTCAAAATTAACCATTTTTTAAAATTGTATAAACAAAAACAATGCAACTAGCAATGAGAAGAAAAGCTGCTAAACGAAGAAAAAATATTTGCATCAAATTTCTGACAAAAATATGATACATAAGGAATTAACACAAATATAAAAGACCAAAAAACACCCCCCTCAATTGTCAAATGATATGAATGACTTTCTTTTTTATTATTATTAATTTATTTAACTTTTAACATTCATTTTCACAAAATTTTGGGTTCCACATTTTCTCCCCTTTTGTCCCCTCCCCCCACCCCAAAACACCGAGCGTTCTAATTGCCCATCTGCCAATCTGCCCTCCCTCCCTCCCCACCCCTTCCCTTTGGAAGGCAAGCAATTCAATATAGGCCAGATCTGTGTAGTTTTGCAAATGACTTCCATAATGTAGTGTTGTGTAAGAACTAATTATATTTCCCTCCATCCTATCCTGTCCCCCATTACTTCTGTTCTCCCTTTTGATCCTGACCCTCCCCATGAGTGTTGACCTCAAATTGTTCCCTCCTCACCGTGCCCTCCCTTCCATCATCTGCCCCACCCTGCTTATCCCCTTATCCCCCACTTTCCTGTATTGTAAGATAGGTTTTCATACCAAAATGACTGTGCATTTTATTCCTTCCTTTAGTGGAATGTGATGAGAGTAAACTTCATGTTTTTCTCTCACCTCCCCTCTTTTTCCCTTCACTAAAAAGTCTTTTGCTTGCCTCTTTTATGAGAGATAATTTGCCCCATTCCATTTCTCCCTTTCTCCTACCAATATATTTCTCTCTCACTGCTTGATTTCATTTTTTTTTAAGATATGATCCCCTCCTCTTCAGTTCACTCTGTGCACTCTGTTTCTATGTGTGTGTGCGTGTGCGTGTGCATGTGTGTGTGTGTTATCCCACCCTGTACCCAGATGCTGAATAGTTTCAAGAGTTACAAATATTGTCTTTCCATGTAGGAATGTAAACAGTTCCACTTTTGTAAAGTCCCTTATGCCTTCCCTTTGCTATTTACTTTTTCATGCTTCTCTTCATTCTTGTGTTTGAAAGTCAAATTTTCTTTTCAGCTCTGGTCTTTTCATCAAGAATGCTTGAAAGTCCTCTATTTCATTGAAAGACCAATTTTTCCCCTGAAGTATTATATTCAGTTTTGCTGGGTAGGTGATTCTTGGTTTTAGTCCTACTTTCTTTGACTTCTGGAATATCCTATTCCACGCCCTTTGATCCCTTAATGTGGAAGCTGCTAGATCTTGTGTTATCCTGATTGTATTTCCACAATACTTGAATTGTTTCTTTCTAGCTGCTTGCAATATTTTCTCCTTGATCTGGGAACTCTGGAATTTGGCCACAATGTTCCTAGGAGTTTTTCTTTTTGGATCTCTTTCAGGTGGTGATCTGTGGATTCGTTGAATACTTATTTTGCCCTCTGGTTCTAGAATCTCAGGGCAGTTTTCATTGATAATTTCATGAAAGATGATGTCTAGGCTCTTTTTTTGATCCTGGTTTTCAGGTAGGCCCATAATTTTTAAGTTGTCTCTCCTGGATCTATTCTCCAGGTCAGTTGTTTTTCCAATGAGATATTTCACATTATCTTCCATTTTTTCATTCTTTTGGTTTTGTTTTGTGATTTCTTGCTTTCTCATAAAGTCATTAGCCTCCATCTGTTCCATTCCAATTTTGAAAGAATTATTTTCTTCAGTGAGCTTTTGAATCTCCTTTTCCATTTGGCTAATTCTGCATTTGAAAGCATTCTTCTCCTCATTGGCTTCTTGAACCTCTTTTGCCAATTGAGTTAGCCTATTTTTCAAGGTGTTATTTTCTTCAGCATTTTTTTGGGTCTCCTTTAGCAGGGAGCTGATCTGCTGTTCATGCTTTGACTGCATGTCTCTCATTTCTTTTCCCAGCTTTTCTTCCACCTCTCTAACTTGATTTTCTATGAGCTCCTCTATGGCCTGAGCCCATTGAGTGGGCTGGGATATAGAGGCCTTGACTTCTGTGTCTTTGCCTGATGGTAAGCATTGTTCTTCCTCATCAGAAAGGAAGGGAGGAAATGCCTGTTCCCCAAGAAAGTAACCTTCTATAGTCTTATTTCTTTTCCCTTTTCTGGGCATTTTCCCAGCCAGTGATTTGACTTCTGAATATTCTCTTCACACCCACTTTGCCTCCAGATCCTCCCAGCCAGAGCTTGGGGTTTGAGATTCAAATGCTGCTTGCCAGCCTCAGGGCTTGTGGTGGGGGCAGGGCTGCTATTCAGTGTGAGATTAAGTTCAGGTGCTCAGGTTGGGGCAGGGCCGCCTCACGGGCTCAGTTCCCTCAGGCGGTTTATGCAGAGACTTTCAACAATGGATCCAGGCTCCTGCCTGCTTGGGGAGCCCTGGTCTGCTCCCGTCTCCGCTGTTGCCTCCCGAGGGGGCCTGAGTTATGGGGGTACCCCACTCCCCTCTCGACCCACCAAAGAGACCCTCTCACCGACCCCTGTCACCTGTGGGTGGAGGGACCTGCGTGGCCACTGGAGATTCCGTCCCTGAAGCCCGCTCGAATCTTTTCCTCTCAGTGCCGCGGCCGCAGCAGGGCTGTACTCAGCTCCCAGTACCAGTGCCCAGTCTGCAGCGCGAAGGACCTTTTACGAGAGGTTTGCAGGTCTCTCTGGAACAGAAATCTCCCTCGCTCCAATGTTCTGTGGCCTCTGGGTGCAGAATTCGCCGTGAGTTACTTTTTTGTAGATGTTCTATGGGTTATGGGTTCGGAGCTATGTGTATGTGCATCTTTCTACTCCGCCATCTTGGCTCTGCCATGAATGACTTTCAAAAGATCAAATTCAAGCACTAACCATATTCAAAAATACTGCAAAGTTTTGCTAAAAGTAATACAAATTAAAACTCAAGTTTCACCTTATACCCAACAAATTTGTAAAGATGATAAAAGACAGGAATAGTTAATGTTGGAGAGGCTGGGGGGAGACAAACACACTTACGTACTGTTAGTTTAACTATGAATTCATGTAACTATTTTGGGAAAACTTCATAATTATGTGAAAAAAACTTACTAAAATTTGCGGTTCATATATTTGAACTCAGTGCTCCCATTACTGATGATATACCCTCAAGGTTATAAGTGATGGAAAGAAAGACTTGAGCCCTTTCATTTTAAAGAGAAGGCATCTTAGAAGGCTCAAAGGAGTTGGCTGACCTGTCTAAGTTCACACAGACAGTAAGTAGCAGACTCTCTGACTCCAAATCTATGGCTTTTTCCATTTATGCTGCATTACACTGTACTTGCAACATTTTTCTTTTCTTTTTTTACTATCAAATATTTTTTTTGAGATAGATAGTGTCATAGCAGAGAGAGTGCTAGCCTTGGATTATGGAAGACTGAAGTTCAAATTCTGCCTCAGATAGGAAGCCTCAATTTCCTCAGCTATAAAATGGAAACAGCGTCTACTACCCAAGGTTGTTGTGAGGATTAAATGAGCCATTTGTAAAGCACACAGAGTGCCTGGCACACAGGAAGTGTTATATAAATACTGGTTATTATTAGTTTTTAGATCTTTAAAAAGACATTCTTTTGATACTTTTTTCTTTTAGATCACAGTCACTTCCTGATAAATGACAATCCCTCAACAACACAGCGATGAACTCTTCATTCAGTAAGAAGCCTTTTCCTGTTCTCCTTAAAGCTCGTGCCTTCCCACTGAGATGATCTCCAGTTGGTCCAGTCAATAGCTTGTCTCCCATTAGACTGTGGCTCCTTAGGGACAGGGAATGTTTTTGTCTTTCTTTGCAGCCCCAGCACTTTGCACAATGCCTGACACATAGTAGGCACTTAACAAGTATTTCTTTTTTAAACTTTACTCCCTTGTAGCAAAGAAAACTAGCAAAAAAAAAAAAAATCCGCATGGTACAGCATCCTCAAAGATCTCTTCCAGCTTTAAATCTATGACCCTATGAACAAAAGATCCTACCTCTGAGACTTAGGAAATCATGAAACTTTCAAAGGTGAATTTTTTTTAATTAACATAAAGTGAATTTATGAACCATCTGACTTTCCTCTGTTGATGCTGAAAGACCTATTCAGGAATAACAGGTTAAGTTTATATTGTGCTTGACTTCTTAGAAAGCCCTTTTCCTACAATCCTTTGTGATAGAGCAAGAATGATTACCTCTATTTCTTTGGATAGGAAAACTGAGGAAACTGAGATGTTACTTTCTACCCACTGAACTCTGGTCAGCTGTAGAGTCAGAAGACCTGAGTTCAAAATCCACCTCTGATGCTTACTACCTGGGTTACCTTGGATAAGTCATTTAACCTTCTCCAGGGCCTCAGTTTCCTCATCTGTAAAATGAGGAGATAAGACTTGACAGACTCCGAGGTTACTTCCAATTCTAGATCTATGATCTTACACAACTTTTCTGGGTCTCAGCTTTCTCATCTGTAAAAGAGAGGTGGGGGTTGGACTACAGGACCTCTGAGGTCCCAGGTCTAGAGCTATGATACCTATAATAAGAGAGCCAGGACAAAATCTCCAGTCTCCTGACTCACAATCCCATACATCTCACTTTAAAACACAGCTTCCAAACTCAAAGGCTGGGAGGGAGGCATAAGAAATGTCTCTACCCGATGCTCATCGATTAGGGAACAGCTGAACAAGTTGTGGTATATGACTGTGATGGAATACTGTTGTACTATAAGAAATGACAAGCAAGATGAGTTCAGGAAAACCTGGGAAGACTTGATGCAAAGTGAAGTGATCAGAAAAACCAGGAGAACATTGTGCACAGTGACAGCAATATTGTAAGGAGAAACAATTGTGCAAGACTTCACTACCCTGATCAAGACAATGACCCAAGACAATTCCAAAGGACTCATAAAGAGAAATATATTCTTCTCCAGAGAGAGAACTATTATCTGAACGCAGATTGAAGCATATTTTTCCACTTTATTTTTCTTGGGGTTTTTTTTCTGTTTTCTTTAGCAAAATGACTAATATAGAAATATGTCTTGCATGATTTCATTTTGCTTGTCTTCTCTAGAGGTGAGGGAAGGGCAAAAAGGAGGAAAAGAATTTGGGACTCAAATTTTTTAAAGTGAATATTTAAAAATTTAAATGCAATTGGGAAATATTTAATGAATATTAAAATATATTCAAGAAAGGAAAGGAAACAGAGGGAAGGAAGGAAAGAAGGAAAATCTCCCCCTGGAAAGTGCTCATTGAATGGTTTCACATCACATGAGAGGTTAAGTGGCCCAGAGTGCAGGGAGTGGGAAAATCAGAGCTGGCACCTGGGCTTCCGAAGAGTTGGCACAAACGTGAAGAAAAACAAAAATAGGCTTTATGTTTAAAGGACATGCCCCTGGATGAGCTAAAAATGACCCTCACAGGGACTGAGCTTTAAAAGTAGCCCCCAGGGAATGTAAAGGAGGAAAAGCAGCGCAGCCACCTATTAGACAGTCAAGTGTCAAAGTTTGCATGCTGGCCCCCTCTGGAAAAGCACATATTCAAATAGAATTGGGGAAGAGGGAGGATGCATTCTTTTTCAGGAAGTAGAGGGCACTCACTGGATTTGGAGTTAGATATTAGCTGTGTAACCTGAGGAAATCACTTCCCCTACAAAATGAAGGCATTGCATTGGATGACTTCCAAGATCCTTTCCAGACCAACCTTGGTTTCCCCATCTGAAAATGAAGGGGTTGGACAGTTCCAAAGGCAAGAGTACTGGCTCCGAAAGTCTCAGGACTTGGGTTCAAACCATACCTCTGATGCTTATCATCCGTGTGACCTTGGTCAAGTCACTGAAATTCCCTAGAACTGTGTTTCCTTATACGTGAAAAGAAATTGAATAATATCATCTCCCCAGGTCCCCCCTATATTGAAATTTATGATTCTTTGAAAATATAGCATTGGTCTTTAATAGCATTGAGTTTTAAGGTTTCCAAAGCACTTTACAGGCATTATCTGATCTAATCCTGACAACTCTGTGAAGTGAATGCTATTATCATCTTCATTCTACAGGTGAGGAACCAGGTTCAGAGAGTGTCAGTGACTTACTTGCTCACAGTTCTACAGCCAACATGTGTCGGAGGTACGATGTGAAACCAATTCTTTTCTAAAACCATTTTTTCCAAACTCTGAGGCCATTGCTCGGCACTCTCTGCCACTACCACCACCATCACAGCTGCATATCTGTAGCATTTTAGGGCTTGCAAAACATTTCACAAATATTCTCTTATCTGATCCTCAAAACAACCCTGGGAGATAGGTGCTTTTTTTATCCCCATTATTACAGAGGAGGAAACTGAGGCAGACAGAGGCCAAGTGACTTCCCCAGGGTCATACAGCCAGTTAGTGTCTGATGCCACATTTGAACTCAGGTCTTCCCGACTACAAGTGATGATGCCTCTTTATCACTTCTATTGAATTGTTTCCTCATCTGCCAAACTAGGGGGTTAAACCACCAGGAGGTTTTAATCTGGGTCCTTGAATTTTGGGGGGTTTTTTTTGGTTTTTTGTTTTTAATATTTTGATAACTGTGTTTCCACGTACCTGGTTCCCTTAGTAATCCTATGTACTTTATTTTATGCATTTAAAAATATGATTCAGAGAAGTGGTCCCTAGGCTTCACCAACTAATTTTCAAAGGGATATGTAATACAGAAAATAGCTAAGATCTCCTGAAATATCAAATTGGTAAGGTCAGTGCCAACTATGGCTGGCTGGCTGGCTGGCTGGCTGGCTGAGTACTTATTTATCAAGCCCTAAGTAACCAACACAGCCTAAACACCATAGGGGACACATGCAAAATAAGGGAATCCCGGGGCTCAAGAAGTTCACACCCTGATAGGAAGATTAAAGTTACAACCCTGCCTACTTATCTCTAATGCCTTTACAAATGAAACTAGCTGGAATACACAACAAAAACAATGCTTTGTCCTCCAGCAGTTGACTCAGGAGTACTTCACTAGGAAACACTTTCAGCCCAGCTAGGAGCTGATGCTTAGCCTCAAACAAAGATATCCTGGCTCCCGAGACAGGGGCAGGGGGGAGGGGAAGGGGAGATGGAGCATCTATCTACACTAGAGAAAACAGAAAGGAGAGAAGGGGTGGGAAAGACTGCCCTTCTGCAAAATGATTTAAACCTCTCATTTCCCAACAAATGAAGAACACTCTTTAGAGTGGATAATAAGAGGGTGCAGCTTCTCATTTGAATTAGCGCCTTTGTTTGGGCTCTTCTGCCCCAGGCCACAGAATGTTGGGCTTGCCACTGAAACCTCGCCAGCCTGAGCTCAGGAATAGAAGGCAAAGAGCCCAGAGCTGGGAGCCAGGAGTCCGGGCTCTCCATACCACTAACCGCTTATGTAATGTCGGATAAGTAAGTCACTTTGGCTCATTTCAGCCCACACTTATTAATAAAGATGAAGTAGCCCAAGGAACAGCATTCCAAGCAAATAGATAGCAAAGAGATGTGTCTATGCCCAGGATTCCGCCAGCCTAATGACCTTAGAGGTCTCAAAAGCTGTACTTTCCAAATCTCATTTTAATTTTAGGTTTTGCAGAAGACCAGACTTTCTCACTTCCAACCTTCCAACCTCATTCTAGCATGCAAGAATTTGAGTTCTAATTCTACATTGGTCACTCCCTCCCTCTATGAGCATAGATCAGCAGTTTGGGTTTTGGGGAGACAAGAGCTGGTGTTGAACCTATTTATTACCTGTGTGACTTTGGACAAGTCACTTGTGCCTAAATTTCTTTGTCTACGTTGAACTACACTCTGAGCTTCAACTTCCTTATCTGTAAAATGAAGGGGTTGGATTAAATGGCCTATGAGGTCTCACTGAGATTTACATTTAGGGTCCAATAATTCTATCTTTGGACCTCAGTTTTCTCTTCAGTAAAATGGGGAGACTGGAATCCAGTCTAGATACTAGATGGTCTCTAAGGATCCTCCCAACCCTAAATCTATGGTTCTACTTGGCAACTTCTCTGGACCTCTTTCCTCACCTTAGGGACTGCAAAGATCTCATTGAGACCTGTCTACATTTATGATGGTCTCTAGGGTCCATCCCATCTTTGCATCTATGTCCCTATGACCCTGAGGCTCCCTGGAATTGAGGACGCTGGGACTGAATATACCTCCTTCCCAACAGAACCAAGCCCAGGTTGGTGCTCCGCCTCCTTCCTTTCAGAACAACTCAACAGGCTAGGGAAGTAGATGGCATTTAGCGTGTTCTCCAACACTGGACACAGGATGCAGACTGAGTTGGACCAGCATTCCACTTTTGGAGATATCCCAAAATGCACCGATGTTCAGCATTTCCAAAGGTAGCCAGCCCATCAAAGATGGGGAAACAATAAAGGGTTAGGAAGAAAATGGTCTTGTCCCTTTCTCCCAATTCCACCACCCATGAAGAAGAAAAGGCTCTGGGCCAAGCCTCTAACCTCAAGTCTCCCAGGGTCACTGAAGGCTGCGAAGACATTCCCGGCAAAACATCGGTTTTCTTTATTGATTGTTTTTTCTGCCGTTTCATTTTATTCTTCCCCGCCAAGTCGGGCCAGGGAAAGCCTGGACCACGCAATTTCATCTATATTTCTTTCTTTCCTTTTTTTTTTTTTTTTTTTTGGCCTTGCCCTAGTCAAAGCGGCATCCTCAGACCTGCGGCCTCCTCGTTTCAAACAAAGGCTCTGGGACCGCATAGAGACGAGAACAAAACCTGAATAAGGAAAGGCCTGGCGTGCTAAGGAATCCCCTGAGACTGCTGAGAGGCTTGGGAGGCGGGTATTGTTGTCAGTGGCCCCGGCCTGGCTCCAGCACGCCAAGGGCCAGTGTTTCCTGGGTGGAGTGGGTGCAAGTGTGTGCCCCGGCGAGCACACACGTGCGTTTGTTGTGGGTGTAGTGGAGGCCACATGGGTCTCTCTCGTCTGTGACTCTGCTGACCCTCGAGGGTAAGCCGAGTCAAGAAGCATTTAGTAAGGCCTTCGGGTGTGGGGCATTGTGCTCAGTGCTGTGTAGAGGGTGGCGCTAGCCTCCAAGCAACTGCCCAGGACCGAGTCAGGTTTTCAAGTCCGAGCGCGAGAATGCCGACCCCGGGTAAAGCTCCCTACCCCACTGTCCCGCCGGGGCCCCCACCCCGGGCCGGAGCGCTTGCTCTGAGCCCCATGCGGGGCGCTGGGCGGAACTGGGCGGGGCGCGTAGGGGCTGGGCTCCCCAGGATACTCACTCCTTAGCTGATTTGGACTGCGGCTGGCTCCCGCGACTCCGCTGGCCCAGCCACGGGCCCGCAGCCCGCACGGCTCCGAGGCTTTGGCCCAGGAGCTTCTCTTTGTTAGGGGCCGGCTGGGGAGCCGGGCTGAGGTGCCAAAGCCCGGCGCAGGCCGGCCCTTCCCTCCGCCCCCATCCCCACCCACCGGGAGCCGGGCCCGGGGAGATCGGGCCCAGCCGATGCGGCGCTGGATACAAGGGGCGAAGATGGAAGCCTAGGACAGACTGGCAACGGGAGACCCAGAGAGAGGGGCGTGGGGGGTGGGAGGGAGAGAAGAGAAGAGAAGGCGAGCAGAGACCAAGCGGAGAGACAGAGACAAAGAGAGACGGGGGGAGGGGCGGAGAGGCAGGCTCGGGAGGGGGCGGGGAAGGAGGGCTCCAGCTCCGTTATGCAAATGGGCGAGGAGGAAGGACAAGGCACCCGGCACTCACCTCTCTCTACCCTCACCTCTTTCCCTTCCCCCTCCCTTCTCTCCTCCCAGCCTGAGGGTCCCGGAGGTTTAGGGGACCCAGCCAAGGTCCAAAGGACGGAGATTGAAGCTGGAGGTGAGGGTGGGAGCTCTGGAGGGGCGTTGGAGGGTGGCACATTCCCCTCCAGGTTTACCCATACCGTGGGCCTGGGCGCAGGGAGGAGGAGGGTTTGGACGCAAGAAGTGCGCTCTATCCTCTCTGCCCCAACCCTACCCTTCCCCAGCACCGGAATCCACTGGGCTGCACTCCCACTTTCACACTGATCCCTGTGGGAGCCCCCCAAAAGAGGCGAACTTTTCCCTCCGCTACACACCCCAAGTAAGGTGTAACACCGAATGTAAGGCGCCTAGAGGGTAATTTTCCCCGTCCCCCCAACCCCGCAGCCCTCCATACCCACAGATACCTCCAGTGCCTTCCAGGCAAGTTGCAGGGCACTGACCGTGCAGCGCCCCAGCTTGCTTGGAACAGCAAGGACTTTTCAAGCCGTTGTGGACCAAGGTAGGACTTGGGCTGGGGATAGGGGAGGAAAGGCTCCCAAAGTCAACACCCGCCCTCCCTGCGCATATGCCCAAACCCCAGACCACGTGACCAGCCTCCCACCACGGCACCACTAAGGAACTGTCCGGATCTAACACTCAAACCCACCCCTACCCCAACACCATCACTTAGCTACAGTCCCAAATCTCGTTCCTTGCCACTTAAAGGTTCTCATAAACGCACGCTCTCCCCTAGCCTTCTGCCACCTGGAACCTTCCCCCTCCCTCTCTTGGATCTCTATCCTCTTAGGGGCAGGGACACCTCACCCCCTTCCTCTCCACCGAGGATACTAGGGCCAAGCGGAATATGGGGTAGAAGGGACAACAGCGGGACCCTGGGAAGTTCAGCGTTTGGCCCTTTCCACTACCCCCAACACACACACACACACACACACACACACACACACACACACACACACACACGCACGCACACGCACGCACAAACACAACACCGCAGGCCTGGAGTTTTAAATCCTAGCCACCACTGGCCCGCTCTGGCCCCCAGCTGCCAAGTTCCTACCAAATAGCTTGGTCGGGACTCCTGAGCAACAGTCCCTACCTCTGTTCTCTAGTCCTCCCGCCTCTCCCGCTTCGCGGCCCCCTTCCCGCTCCAAAAGACCCAGGAGCCTCCCGCTCTCCCACTTCTCAGTCTCAGTCACAGTCAGGGGGCACGCGGCAGGTGCCTGAGCCAGAGCATCACTTGGTGTAGAAGTGGAGCGTGCGTGGTGCGTGAGTGCGTGCGTGTGTGTGTGTGTGTGTGTGTGTGTGTGTGTGCCTGTGTGTGTGCGTGCTGGTGCAAGTCTCCTCGTCGGTCAGTCTGTCTTGGGATTTTTCCTTCTGGACACCCAAGAAGCCCATAGCACACCAGCCGCCCTCACCCCACCCACTCCCACAGCATCAGTGCCTGGGACAGTGGGAGCTGTCAGTCTGTCTGGGGAGGAAAGGGCGGGGGGAGGAGGGGATCCACTCCGGAAAGAAGCTGAGCCGGCATCGGCGCCGCCCCCCGCCCCAATTCTCTCCACCACCACCACCACCCGCAGCCATACCTGCAGCCTCCAGTCCCTGGACTCCTCCCGGAGGAGGCTGAGACTGGCAGGTAGGGAAGCCGGGTACTTCTTGGGCACTGCAGGCGCTTCAGACCGTAGCCTCCTGGGGGAGAGCGTAGGAAAGAAGGCAGAACGCAGCTCCGGCTTGGGCTAGGATTGGCTGAGGATGGGGGGGGAGGGGGAGAAATAGCCCGAGATGACGGACTGGGGGAGGGTCGAGGGTCCAGAGGAGAGGGAGGAGATTCCGCTTGGCATCAGGAGCCCTGTCCCTAGTCTCCTAGAAACCACACACAGGCTTACAGTTTAGAGGATCATAAACAAGAAAGAGCTTCAAAAACCTTTGCACCCCCTAATTTTACAGATGAGGAAACAGCTCAGGGAGGGCTAGCGATGTATCCAAGGTCAAACAGGTCGAAAGTTACGAGGCAGGACTTGAACCTGGATACCTGGATTCTCTAACTTCGAGTTTCCACTGTATGGTTGTTGACTCGTCCATCAGCACACAATGAGTAAATGTCTGAGGCAGTAGTTGAACCCAGTTTTCTTGCCTCCAAGCTTTTCAAAACTTTGAATCACCCTCTATTCAACTGCTCCCCCTCCGCTGAGCTTTAACCCAAGCCCATCAGTCTAGCTGCATTTTCTCTATGCATTGTGCACACAGACAGACAGACAGACAGACACACACACACACACACACACACACACACACAAGCACTCAAACTAGAAAATAAAAATAGTTATAGCAGCTCTTTTTCTGGTGGCAAAAAAAAATTGGAAATTGAGGGGATGCCCATCAATTGGGGAATGGCTGAACAAGCTGTACTATGTGAATGTATTGGAATACTATTGTTTAATAAGAAATGATAAACAAGTGGGATTTCAGAAAATCCTGGAAAGACTTACATGAAGGGATGCAGAGCGAAGTGAGCAGAACCAAGGAAAACATTCTACACAGTCACAGCAACATTGTGTGATGATCAGCTTTGAATGACTTAGCTCTGCTCAACAATACTCAGTGGTCCAAGACAATTACAAAGGACTAGGTGATGGAAAATGCTGTCCACATCCAAAGAAAGAACTGAACTGATCTGAGCTCAGATCGAAGTCTACTATTTTCACTTTATTTTGGTTTTTTTTTTCCTTTTTGTTTGTTTCGTTTTTCACAACTATGACTAATATGGAATTGTGTTTCACATGACTGTACATATATAACCCATATCAAATTGTTTACTGTTTTAAGAAAGGGGAAAGGGAGGGAGGGAGATATATTTGGAAATCAAAGTCTTGTAAAAATGAAGGCTAAAAACTGTCTTTACATATAATTGGAAAAAATAAAATACTATTTTTAAAAATTAAAAACGTACTAAGGAAAGCTCTCCCAGATCTCTGAAATGCACTTTTACAGTTTCCAAGCAGGCTCACTTGCTGAGTGCTATAACGCAGACCTACAAGAGTAAGCAATGAGTTAAGGAATACTCCCAGGAAATAGGTGGAGACCTTTAACTCCAAAACCAGAACTCTGGCCAAAAGACAAACCTTCCAGGCTTCCTGTCAGGTGCAGTGTGACAGAAAGCAATTATAAGACCATACATTTGGATATGGGAGGGTCTTTCAAGGTAATCTTTGCAAACTAATTTTTTTTTTCACAGATAAGGAAACGGACGCCCAGAGAACTTCAGTGACTTTGCCCCAGGTAATGTAGCGTGGCTATTTAAACCCAGGTATCTAGTTCCAAATCCAGCATTCTTTGCACTGCAAGTCAAGTCAACAGGCATTTCTTAAGCATCTCTTATGTTCTGGCCACTGTGCCAAGTGCTATGTGTGTGAGGTGGGGTGTACCTTGCTTTGTATGGGTCAAAGAAGCATGAAAAATAAGAATTGGAAGGGTCTTCAGTGACCATCTAATACAATCCAAGAAGGAAGTCCATGCTAACATACTCCAAATCTAGACAACTTTTAAGCCATTTTCAAACTCTCCCACCTCCACTCTGGCCCTCCTTCACTTCTTATGGGAATTAATACTCTGCCCCTGAAGCCCTGCACTCTGACAAGTAAACTTTCACCTTACAATGCCTGGAACTTGACTGCTACATGACCTCCCAGTCATTTCCAAACTCGATCCTCCCCCTTTCCAACTCTTAACTCCCCTTTATGTATTCTCCTCACCTGTTGAATGGAAGCTTCTTGAGGGCAGGCTCTGCCTGGCTTGCTTGTCTTTATGCTATAGTGCCCGGCACATAGTGCATAATAAATGTTTTTTTTTTTTCATTCATTCAGTCATTCATCCATCATCTGCTTAAGGACATCTGAAGAGAGAGAACTAATGGCTTCCCAAAGCAGCATGTTCTATTTGGGGGCAGCTCTAGTCATTAGAAAGTTTTCTCTGTGCTCAAGGCTAAAACCGTGTTCTTGCAAGTTCCTCTTTGCTTGTCGCCTTGCCATCTGGAGACAAAGATAACAAGTGCACATGACAGACCTTCAAACTTTTGAACACAGCTAACTTGTTCACCGCTTTCTTCTCCAGATTAAGCATCTCCTTTTCGCTCAACCAATTCACCTATGACATGGACTCAAGGGTTTTCATTATCCTATTTGTTCTCTCTGGTATGTAGTGACCCACAGCAGGGTGCCTAGTCCTGTGCTAGGAGACACAGTCCCTCTGACCTGAGACGTAGTGGTCCAGTTGAATCACAAACATGGAACAGTCAGAGGAGAGTACAAGCCAGAAGAAAATCCAATGTAACATACCAAGACACCGATACTGATACTTTTAAAGTTGTAGAAGTTCCAAGAAAAAGCCGTCAGCAAGAACAGGAGGGCCATTCCATAGAGGACGGGTCCTGGAGTCAAAAGGACCTGAGTTCAAATCCAAACTCAGACACTTGACACTTTCTAACTGTGTGACTCTGGGAATTGCCTTGCCACAAAAAAAAAAAAACAAAAAAAAAAAACAAACCAAAAACCATGAGGGCCTACCTTGAAGTGGAGGTCACAGGATATTTGATTTCGAGCTGGAAGGCCTCAGAATCCATCTAGTCCAACCCCTTAATTTTAAAAAAAGGCTACTGAGCACCCACTCTCCACTTTGAGTGACTTGTTTAAGGTCACACAGGTAGGAAGAGGAGAAAATGGAACAGGCATTTATATAGTGCTAACTATATGTATACCAGATTGCTTTACCAATATGTTCTCTCATTTGATCCCACAGCAACATTTTGAGGTAGGCACTCTTATTATCCCCATTTTATAGATGAGGAAAATGAAGTGGAGGTTAAGCAACATTGTCCAGGGTCACACAACTAATAGGCGTCTGAGACCAATTCGAACTCAGGTCTTCCTGACTCGGGGCATATAGCTGTGTCCACTGTGCCACCTAGCTACTGTAGGAAGTAACAGTGTCTCAGGATTTGCACCAGGTCCTTTGGCTCCAAATCCAGTATTCTTTCTACTGTAATATGCTGGCCCCCGAGGTAGGTTGGCTCATATCTGGAGGATGGAGAAGATCCTGGTAGGCAAGAGGAAAGAGGTAGGCATTCCAAGTAAGGGACACAGGGCAAGCTAAGATGCAGCTAGGAACCTGAGTTCTTGTTTAGCCTGGCTGCTATGAAGAGTAAACGTTGGGGGAAAAAACTTGAAATTATTGATTAATTTATTTGTTGTTATATAGATATTAACAATGATTTGAGACCTTTTGTATGTACATTTTAAAACTGTAAAACTCTGTTTTAAATGATTTTCACAAATAAAAAGTTGCATAAATTTGAATTTTGACAAGTTGCATTATAATGAATTCTAAATAAAATGTGATTTAATCTTCAAAAATTAAATTAACTCCAAACTTTTACCTCTACATATCTCTTATATCTCTAACCACTGCTCTTTTGGATTCTTATTCTCTGGTGATATTAATCTGGGCATTCTCCAAGAGGCTGTCCTTGGTCCCCTTCTCTCTAATTGGGCAATTTTATTAATTCCCCAAAGACTAATCTATCTTTGAGGTCCATATCAGCATCTTCAATTGACTAGAGCATGACTTCTTACCATGTAACGGTATCTGGAACATAATCATTGCTTAATAAATGCTTTTTGATGCATTGAGCTTGAGAATAGATTATATTTATGTAAACTTTTAAGGTTTACGGAGGACTTTACATTCATCATATTGTTTGATCTATAAATCTAGCCTTAATCTCTCTCCTCAACCCCCGGCCCATGGAGTTGCCATATTACTTGCCACGCATGTCCTGGATGTCCCATTCACATCTCTAATTCATCATTTCCAAAACAAAATTTTGTCTCCATTTCTCTTCCTAGTACCACCATCTTCCCTTTTCTCCAAGCTCACAACCTAGGGGTCATTGCGAAGTACTTCAAGGTTTGCAAAGCTCTTTACAAATATTTTCTGATTTGATCCTTACAGCAACTCTGGGAGCTAGGTGCTATGGTTATTCCCATTTTGTGTTCAATCATTTTCAGTCATATCTGACTCTTCATGACCCTATTTGGGATTTCAGTGCCAAAGACAGTGGAGTGGTTTGCCATTTCCTTCTCCAGCTCATTTTACAGATGAGAAAACTGAGGCAAAACAGGGTTAATTGACTTGACCAGGGTCACACAGCTAGTGTCTGAGGCCATATTACTGTTGTAGAAATTAAGGCATACAGAAATTAAGTGATTTGTTTAGGGTCATATAGCCAACAAGAATCTGGAGTAAGAGCAAGATACTGGATTTGAACCCCAGATCCACTATTTTATCCACTGCACCACCTCGCTGCCCTCTCCAATCAGTTGTCAAGTCTCTTCAGTTCTACTCCACATGTCTCAAATGCATGCCTTTCTCTTTACTTACACAGCTACTACACTTGGTCAGACTCTCATCAGTCCTACCTGAACTATTTGAATCATCTCTTAATTGGTCCCCTTGCTTCTGCTTCTCCAATCCCTCCTCTCTCCAATCTATCCATGCATTTGCCAAGCTGGTATCCCAAAAGCATAGATCTTGCCATGCCATGTTCCTACTCAAAAATCCTCCATGGCTCCCTATTGTCTCTAGGTTTGCTCCTCACAACAACCCTGAGAGGCAGGATTTATTATCATCATTTCACAGAAGAAAAAAAACTGAGACTCAGAGAAGTTATGACTTACTTGTGGTCACAATTGAGTATCAGATCCTGGATTTGAATCCAGGTCTCTCCTGGCTTCAAATTTGTTATTTTCTACTACCCCACACTTTCCACTTCCAGTCTCAGCAACACCTCTCTAATTCAACATGTCCCAAACCAAGTCTTTTCCTCTAAAATTTAGTTCCTTCTGATTTCATTAGCTCTTCTCATGAACATCCCTCCATTTTCACAACTATCTTTATGTCTTTCCTCTGCCTCCCTTTTCAGAGAGTTGCCAAATCTCAATAATCCCATTCCCCACCCCCCCAGTTACCTCCCCTCTCTGTTCCCTGCAGCCCTGTCAGGATGTGATGATGCCTTCCTCACGGGTCTTTGTGACTTACCCTCCCCTAGTGTAGTAATTGTTTCTCTTTTACCCAGAAACCCTAAGGATCTTCCCCTCCCAGTTTGATTTTTTTGTTAAAGGGGCCATCCCTTGAGTAACTACTGAAAGAAGCCCCTATTCATTGAAGGGTGTAACTCACTCAAAGTGAGAATGTGATAAGACCTTAGCCTGAAAGGGTCAGGGTCTCACATTGCATCCTGGGCCATCTCCAGTCATCCTGATGAATATCAGGCCACCGGACGCAGATGACTCAGGAGAAGAAAATGAGGTTCGTGACCTTGTAGAGCCCTCCCTCACTCAAATTAAAGTCAACTGCAAGTCATGTCATCATCTTGATGTCATGGTCCTCTTCAAGAATGAAGGACAAACACAACAACAACCTTTTTATAATGCCAGAATTAATTTTCCTGCCTGCAGATTTGTTTGTTTTACTTATAAAAAAAAAAAAGTTTATTTTCTTTATTGCCTCTGAACCTTTTGCCTGGTATTCAAGGCTCCCCAGAACAAACACATACACCTCTTGACATCATCCGACTTTTCCAGTCTTAATCTATATTATTTCCTGCAAGTATCTTAATACTCCAGTAAAATGAAATATCCTCTCCACTCCACCCCCATCCCTCAGTCCTTCAATTCCATGCCTTAGTTCAGACTTTTTCCTCTTTTCCTGTTGAATTCCCAATTATCCTTTAAATAAAGAAATTGTAGTCATTAGATAAGTATTTCTGAGGTTGGAAATGTTCTTCCCCAATCCCTTAGTTTCTCCTCCTTCTTCAGGAAGCTTAGATGTCAATTTCTCCCAGCATAGACATAGACACGATAGAAGTATTTCCCCATAGTAGGAATTTTCCTATTTCCCTGGACGTGCAGTCAATTACTACCCTATGATCTCTCCATGATCATTTTTCTAACTTGTCAAGAAATCTCTCCTCTGATAGCAGTTACCCTGGCAGTTGGATCTCAAAGACTCTTGGCTCCCTCCTTTGTTAGGCAATTCACAGGACACCAGTTTAGGTCCCTGTCCCAAGCGACTTCTATGGGTACAAAACTGGCCCCAGCTGGATGCTAGGTCCTCCAGCTTAATGGAGTGCATCACAGTCCAATACACATAGGCATTGCCTCTAGGCTCTCTATTCCTCAGTCCTCTGTCCTCTTGGTCAATGGCATAGAACACTGGAAGGCAAATTTATGCCACTTTTAGTCTGACTCTGCTAAGGATGGATACCATAGAAAAACCTGAGGAGACCTGGGTGTGGTTTTAGACACCAGAGAAGGAATCAGTAGGTAAGGAGAGAGTGAAGATTAGACAGTGTTGTGGGAATGATTACGAGGGTAATCTCCCAGAGGAAATATAATCAAAGATATATGGAGAGTGATTGCTCTTGTCAAAGAGAAAATTCACTTTTCCTTCAGAGAATGAATGAGGGTCAATGTCAAGGGATTTGGGGATGCAGAGTAGAGGAAAGGAGGTGGCTCATGGCTGATGGCTTCTGTTTTTCTTAGTAAAGTAAGAAGTGAAGTTTCTGCTGAGACACTGGTGAGAGGGTGTGGTATGGGATGTTTGAAGTGAGAAGGGAAGGCCTACAACGGCCATTTGAGAAATGTGATAGACATTCATGAGAAAAGGCTAGTAAGATTGCTTTATGGCAAGGAGGATCAGGTAGAGATTAGACTCAGTAGGGTTGGGTGGCCACCTCCAACTCTGGTCTGTAGTGTGTGAACAGGAGCAGAGAAAGTGGATGGGAACCATCTAGGGTTAGAGTTTTGCAAAGAATGTCCAGTGGCAAGCAAGCAGGCAAGGGATTCCAGAGAAGACAGTGACAGACCCAGTAACTGTAAGGTCAAGATTATGGAGAGAAGAAACTGAAACGAAATAAGGGTGTTATGGCAGTACCTGGAGGTCATGCTGAAAACAACAAATATAGGTCGATGAGGACTGGGGTATAAGAGAAGAGGGACAGAGAGGAGGTTATAAGCAAACAAAGGAATTTCAGCATTTTTGATTGTCAATAAACCAAACTGAATACTTGCTGTGTGCCAACCACTGTACTAAGCACTGGGGTTACAAATACCAAAAATGGAGCAATCCTTACTCTCAAGGAACTTCCGTTCTAATGTGGGCAATCAACAAGAACAAATGTAAGTACACGTAAAAATGAGTAGCAAAAATAATTATAATTAGCATTTGTATTGAGCGTTAAGATTTACAGATTGCTTTACAAATATTATCTCATTTGATCATCACAACAACCCTGGGAGGTAGGTACTATTATCATTCTCATTTTATAGATAAGGAAACTGAGGCAGGCAGTGGTTAAATGATGCTTAGGCTAGTTTTTGCTTAAAATATATTGAAACTGGACAGCTAGGTAGCACAGTGGATAGAGCATTAGTATTGGAATCAGGAAGACTCATCATCCAGCCTCAGACTTTTATTAGCTATGTGACCTTAGGCAAGTCATTTAACTTTGTTTGCCTCAGTTTACAGTTTCTCAGTTGCAGAAGAAGGGAACAGCAAACTGTTGACTCCGAAGACTGAAGATTAGAGCTGTTGATATCACTTCCTGGATGGCTGAGTGCAAAATAGCTCCAGGCTCACTCTGATGATTGGCTATAGATAGGTCATGCAAGAGAACTCAGCTGAGTTAACTCAAGGAAATTCTGTGTCTCTCCTTGCTGAATATCCTTCTCTTGCTTTGGCCAAATAGAATTCCTTTGGTTGAATGACCTGCACATGCCTTATTCCATTCCAGTATTGAAAATAAGCTATCAGGGAACTAGCCTGAGTCATACCTAGTCCATAATAATTGGCATAGTCCATTGGAACACAAAGATCCCATTGAAATGGGAGGATGGGTAGTGTGGAGGAAGGTGAGGCCAGATTGGTCTTCATGCTTCAGATGATGCTTCTAGTGCTGCTTCTGGAGATGGTGGTTCCTTACTATGTCTTTCAGCTGTCTCCCCTATATAGATGGATACAACTATATATCTAGCCCTAAACTGTCCCCTCAAAACCAGGAAAGGAGAGAGAAATACACTCTCTCCGGAACCCTGAAGGGAGAGAAAGACCTTGATTATGTCCATGTCCTCAGTTTATTACACTAGAGACTTTGGGAAATTTCTTGGGTGAGAACTTGGATTGTCTCTTTTTTGAGCTGAGATTTATTGCTCCAGAGGGAGCAGTTCATTTACTTGTGTTGTCTGGTATATATTATTATTAGTAAACTTTCTCTGATTTCTGCTTGTTATTGACTTGAATATGTGGATTAATTTGCTATTGCTACATGTGTTCATTATGAAGCTAGCTTTTGGTGGGAAGGAAGTCAAGCATTGGTTATATTGTTTGGGGTACACCTACCCTATTAAGAGATAATAACCAGGAGTTCAACTTGGACCTAAAAATTTTCTCCCCTAGACTAATAGTATGTGTGTTGGGAGGAAGGGGGATAGATATAATTCTAGCCCAGAGAACAGAATTGCCAGTTTCTGCTTCTAATCTTCTGTTCTCATCCTGGCAGGAATCCAAGTCTCTCTTGGAGAAGGATGGGAGGAGGAGATTTTAGAGATATCTTTTTATGCCTACCTATGAGTCACATCTCTACAGACCCTTGGCAACAGACATAACCCATATGAGCAAAACACAACACACACACACACACATCTTACATGGGGAAAAGGCTATCCATCATAATCTTTCCTTTTTTCTACAGTAAGTTGCAAGGTCCTCCTTAGACAAGGTAACTTCTTGTTCGGAGAACCCCAAGTTTCAAAGTTTAGAGAATAAAACATGAAGTTCTTGGACCAGAGAAGAGCCAGAACTGAGAAAGAGGAAAGGCGATAACCATGATATGAAGGAACAAACCTACACCTTCTGTTATATGGACCATACAGATCTATGGGAAAGAAATCTACTTCCTATCAAGCCCAGGGTCTTTTCTCCCCTCTTATTTTTGGTGAGAATAGAGGCCCAGCCAGGGTAGCATTATAAGTCTGGAAAACTGTATAGGTCATGGAAATGTGGAAATTATGGAAAGGAAGGATTATTTGACTTACTTTTTGAGTGCTTTCTCCTGCCTTTGGGGGAAGGACTCAATCAAGGTGCCTCTTCAAGCTTGGCAGACTGTATCAGTCATGGGAAGCTATGATTCAATAAACAGAAAAGGATTGACCTGCTACAGCCCCCAAGTGTAGAGGATCCTGAACCTGAAGGTAGTAGAGAGAATTGTATCACTCCCTGTAGTAGGTGATCTTACCATAAGGAGGTATTGCTCGACCTCAATAACCTTGAATCCTTTTTTACTTTATGGAGGAACCTCAATCCTAGATTAATAGTATAAGTCTGGCCAGCTACAGAGATCCCTGAGAGAGGTGGGACACAGTACACCAGGAAGGAGAATTATCTTTACTATTTTGGGGCTCTGGTACAAATCTTTTTTGTTTGTATTTGTTGTAAGGTAACCTAAAGCTCATCCCTTTTTTAATGGATTGTTAACCTGAGCACTCACATGCAATCTCAGCATCCTGCTCCATGTTTTTAGAAACCTAGGCATGAGCTTAATTCAGATTTCCTAGGGGAAACTCTGGGTGGGCATAAAAATGATCTATATGACAATGAATGATCCCAGGAGAAACTTTTGAGTGGGAGCATTGGCCAAAGAAGAATAATTTGGGAGACATCCCAGAGATTGAACCCAGTGTTTGTAAACCTCGAGCTATGATTCTGGACCACAAGTTAGCCTTTAACTGTTGGAACAGAGCAAACTATTCAGTCCCTTACATTCCAGGGTTACCTCAAAAGATCTGACCCTTGACTGAGGGCCTCCCTATTTGTCATTGTACACACACACACACACACACACACACACACACACACACACACACACGCACGCACGCACACACCATTTCTAGCAGCAGACACAAATCCAGCCTTTTGTCCTTTCACCTCAATAATAACTGCTCAACTGTGAGACACTGGAGTGTCCACTTACAGCTTGGGTGCACGCTCCACAGAACACACATACATCAATGTGCTTCGCAACCCAGACAGAGACATTGCCTAACTTGTCACACCAGATGAGGGAAAACTACCAACCAGGCCAGTAGAGTCAGATGTTTGCTTCCCAGATCAAGGCCCCAATGTTCCCACCCTTAGCAATGAAAATTACTGAGCTATTAATGGATCCAGTGCTTGGTGAAGACTGTCCCAGGAATAAAGATAACTCCTATTTCTATATCTCCCAGAGAATAAGCATAGGCATTGGTTTTGTGATTTCAGGTTGAGGGAACACTGGATGAGGAAACTCCCACTCCGAAGGCAGGGCATTATCTTTTCTGTGACTTACGTAGTCTCAGAGAGTTGCTTCTGATACTGAGAAGTCAAGTGATTTGCCCAGTATGTCAGTACGTGCCAGAGAAAGACCCCAAAGTCAGGTCTTCCTAGTTCCAAGGCTGCCTCTCCATCCACTCTTTCACACTGTTTCTCTTCCTGCCTATGAATGAGGAAACTGAGGCTCTCAGGAAAGAGAAGTTATTTCCCGGGGACACACAGCTAGTCTATAAGAGAATCAGGATTGGAACCCAAGTCCCCTGACTTTGAATCTACCGTGCTTGCTGAGTCATACTGTCTCTTAAACTGAGAAGATTTCTTCTTAACAATTAAGATCATAGATTGTAAAGTCATAGACTTAGAGCTGGGAACGACCACAGAGATCATCTAGTCCAACCTATATTTTGGGGAAACTGAGGTCCAGGAATGTCATAGAATCGTGGATGTAGAACTGGAAGAGACCACAAGGCTATCAAGTCCAACCACTTATTTAATACGTGAGAAAACTGATTGTCCAACCTCTAAAAATGCGAAACTCTTTATTTATAAAAGAGTTCTATGACCAGATGAGCCTTTGGCATATTGGGTAAAGCATGAGGAAACCCAGGTACCCAGAAGTTCTCTACCACCCACCTGTCACAATGATCCAAATTCCATAATTTGACCATAAGCATAATTTCTTTGGGTCTGGCCTTGACTTGTTTATTTTAACAAACAAAACCCACAGTCGTCTCCACTGTTCTGGATGAATGAACTCCTACAATCAAAGAATGTTCAAGATTAATGCTTATCAGGCCCAAACTTCTCATTTTACTAATGAGCAAACACAGAAGGAAGCAACACAGATAAGGACACAGAGAAGTTAATGGCAGGGCTGGGAACAGGACCTAGGGCTTCCAACTCCCAGGCCACTGCTTCCTTATTGATATTTATCAAAGATTCCTAGGAAATGATTGTCAATCTTGTGGTATACAAAGCAGAGTATATGAACTCTTGCTCCATCTTGTCTGAAATCCAGAGGGCAACATTGGGACCCCTGAGAATGTTTAGATTTCAACCCAAAAGCTATGAAGCTAAACAATTTTCAGGGAGGAAATGGACAGCTTCCTAATTGGTTACCATTGTCATCTAAAACATGATAATTTTTTCATGTTTTCTTTTTAAGGATAATGATTTTTTTTCAACATTCACTTTTATAATATTTTGAGTTCCAAATTTTTTTCACTCCCTCACACCTCTCACCCCTCCCCAAGATGGCAAGCAATCTGATATAGGTTATCATCTACAATCTAAAGATATTTCCACATTAGTCATGTTGTGAAAGAAGAATCAAAATAAAAGAGAAAAAACTGTAAGAGAAAAAAAAAGAGAAAAAATAGTCTGCTTCAATCTGCATTCAGACTCCACAGTTCTTTCTCTGGATGGGGATAGTGTTGTCTATCATGAGTGTTTTGGAATTGTCTTAGATTATTATATCACTGAGAAGAGCTGAGTCTATCACAGATGATCATCATACAATACTGCTGTTAAGGTGTACAATGTTCTCCTGGTTCTGCTTGCATCACTCAGCATTAGTTCATGTAAGTTTTTCCAGGATTTTCTGAAATCCACTTGCTCATCATTTCTTATAGCACACTAATATTCCATTGAAATTGTATACCACAACTCATTTGGCCATTCCCTAATTGATGGGCAATCCCTCATTTCCAATTTTTAGTCACCACGAAAAGAGCTGCTATAAATATATTTGTACATGTGGGTCCTTTTTGCTTTTTTATGATCTCTTTGGGATACAAACCTAGTAGGGGTACTGCTGGGCCAAAAGTAATGAACAATTTTATACCCCTTTGGGCATAATTCCAAATTGCTCTCCAGAATGGTTGAATCACTTCACAACTCCCCCAACAATGCATTAGTGTTCCAATTTTCCCACATCTTCTCCAGTATTTATCATTTTTCCTTTTTTGTCATATTAGTCAATATGATAGGTGTGATGTGGTACCTCGGAGTTGTTTTCATTTGCATTTCTCTAATCAATAGTGATGTAAAACATTGTTTTCATATGACTATAGATAGCTTTAATTTCTTTCTCTGAAAACTGTTTGTTCATATCCTTTGATCATTTATCAATTGGTGAATGACTTTTCTTCTTATAGATTTGACTCAGTTTTCTATATATTTTAGAAATGAGACCTTTATCAAAGACCCTGACTGTAAAAATTGTTTCTTAACTCTCTGCTTCTCTTCTAGTCTTGGCCGCATTTGCTTTATTTGTGCAACAGCTTTTCAATTTCATGTAATCAAAATCATCCATTTTGTATTTCATAAGGTTTCTGTCATTTGTTTGGTCATGAATTCTTCCCTTCTCTATAGATCTGACAAGTAAACTCTTACTTCTTTCATAATTTGCTTATGGTGTTGCCCTTTGTATCTAAATCATGTACCCATTTTGCATCATCTTAGTATCCGATGTAAGATGTATAGCACGTAATAAAGATGGTAACGTCTGGTGAACATGCTCTATCTGTGGTCAAAGAGACTCTCTCTAACCACACTGGATTTCTCTCATCATATCAGTGGCTGGGATAGCATAGCCCTGTATCATTAGTCTTAGGGAAAATGAGGCTTTAGTTGAATTGCTGTAATTATTTTTCTGGATAACTATCCCTGGGAATTGCTGGTTATAAAATTTCTGGTAACAACTATGGAAAATTCCCTGTATTTCATTGGGCCATTTGATTCAGTTCAAATGTCTCCTTCATCAAATTTATTGGCCTATTTCTTCACAAGCTTGGCCCCAGGTTGAACAGGAAGAGGAGAGACTTGGATAGCCTTAAGGAGATTGCAGAGCTCCTTTCCTGACCCTAAGCTCCCAAGAAAATAAAACTGATCTTTTTAATTCCAACATTATTGTTTGTTCTAAGATTGTGTATCTAGATAGATAGACAGACAGACAGACAGACAGACAGATAGATAGATAGATAGATGACAGATAGAGAGATGATAGATAGATAGATAGATAGATAGATAGATAGATAGATAGATAGATGGATGATAGATAAATAAATAGCAAGAAGGTGGGGGTGGGGGAATAGCTAAGTGGCACAGTGGATAAACTGCTGGGTCTGGGGTCAGTAAGACCTAAGTTCCAATCCAGCCTCAGACACCTACTAGCTGTGTGACCCAGGGCAAGTCACTTAGCCCTGTTTGCCTCAGTTTCCTCATCTGTAAAATGAACTGGACAAAGAAATGACAAACCACTTTAGCATCTTTGCCAAGAAAACCCCAAATAGGGTCCTGAAGGGCTGGACACCATTGAACAACAACAGTGGCAGCAAGGAACAGTGATCTTCAAAGAAGTGAAAAGAACTATTGCCCAGAGTTAATGGAGAGGTGCATTGTGGGTGTGGGTGACCTATAGCATAGAAGAACCTCTAATCTGCCATTGCCTTAGATCCTGAGTTTCCAATTGGCGAGTCTTTGCCATATCAAGCCCTGACATAGACTCTCATCTTCATTCTTTGCCCCATCTCCCCCCACCCCCTCCATGCTCTTCTCCTTTACCTCTGAGAACAGTAATCAAATCAAGGCTACCATTTTGAGAAAAAAGAGTCAGTTGCCCTCTGGATCCACTCACCATTCCTCTAAGTCCCCTGACCAAAACTCCCATCCTTAGCCATCACTTCCCCATACGTGTTGTCTTCCTCTATGAAAATGTAAGCTTCATGAAGGCAGAAATTATCATAGTTTTGTGGTTGTATCCCCCAGCACTTAGCAGAGCACATGGTAAATGTTTAGTAAAAACTTTTCACTCATTTCTTTGTATCGTATTGTAACACCAAGTAATGTTTTAATGTTTTTTTCATTCATTCATTTGTATCTCTAGTGCCCAGTAGTTTTGGGCACATTGTAAGTTCTTAATAAATGTTTTCCCCATTTATTCATCCTTGACGAACTTTGAAGAAGAAAAGTAGATGATATTGGGGGGTGGAGCCAAGATAGCAGAGTAAAAGCAAGGAATTGCTAGAGTTGTCTCCCCCAAGTCCAGTCAAATACCTGTAAAATATGGCTCTAAACAAATTCTAGAGCTGCAGAACCCACAGAATGACAGAGTGAAGCAAATCTCCAGCCCAAGACACCCTGGAAGATCAACCAGGAAGTGTCTATTGTGCTGTGCTGGGAGCAGAGTGTAGTCCAGTGTGGGCCTCACTGGTGCAGACAGGACTTGAACAGGTCTGGGGTGGGAGTACTGAGTCTCTGGCACCTGAGGCATTTTCTGAACTTCACAACCCCAAAATGCTGAGGGAAAATTGGAAGGTCAGTGGAAAAAAATCCTGTCTGATCTGTATGAGAGAGTAGAGCAGTCTGGCCCCAGCTCCGGGGTAGCAGAAGGGGTGGAGGAGCCGTTGGCAGTCACAGAAGCAGCAGAGGACAGCAGCAGTGACTGTTTCTGGAGCTCTAGGCCCACAGATTGTGGGGGGATCAAGCAGCTGACAGTACACCCCCTTCCTACTCCCAGTGAAAGCAGAGAACTACCTTGACATAGAGCTCAAAAGTCAAGTAAATGGCTGGGCAACATGCAAAACCTGGAAAAAGAATCAGACTACAGAAGTCTTACTTCGGTGACAAGGAAGATCATAATATACAAACATAAGAAGACAACAAAGTCAAAGATCTTACATCCAAAGCCTCCAAGAAAAATAAGAATTGGGGGGCAGAGCCAAGAAGGTGGAGTAGAAAGATGCATATACTCTAGCTCTTCCCCCACAGCCCATAAAATACCTGTAAAAAGAACTCTCAACAAATTCTAGAGCAGCAGAAGGCACAGAACAATGGAGTGGAGGAGATTTCTGTTCCAGAGAGATCTGAAAAACTGATGGGAAAGGTCTGTCGCCCACCGGACCCAGAGCAGAGCCCAGCCCTGCCTAGGTCATGTGGCACCGAGAGGAGCATATCTGAGCATGCTTCAGGGGCCGAATCTCCAGTGGCAGCACAGGTCCTTCAACCCACAGGGGCCAAAGGTCAGTGAGAGGGTCTTTCCAGCTGGCTGAGAGGGGAGCAGGGTGTCTCCATAACTCAGGCCCCCTCAGGAGACAGCAGCAGAGGGAGCAGCAGACAAGGGCTCCCAAAGCAGGCAGGAGCCCATGTCCATTGTTGAAGGTCTCTTCATAAAACCCCGAGGGAACTGAATCCTGTGTGGCGGATCTGTCCCCACCTGAGCAGCTGAACATAATCTCACACTGAATAGCAGCCCCATCCCCGCCTAAAACCCTGAGGCTTGAGGGCAGCACATTTGAATCTCAGCCCCCAAGCGCTGGTTGGCCGGAACTGGAGGTGAGGTGGGTGTGGAGAGGAAACTCAGAAGTCAAGTAACTGGCTGGGAAAATGCCCAAAAAAGGGAAAAAAAATAAGACCATAGAAGGTTACTTTCTTGGGGAACAGGTGTCTCCCCCCATCCTTTCTGATGATGAAGAACAAGGCATACTGTCAGAGGAAGTCAAGGCCTCTGCCCCCAAAGGGAACTTGAAATGGATTCAGGCAATAGAAGACCTTAAAAAACAAGTTAGCAGCTTACTAAAGGAGAACCAAAAAAATGCTGAGGAAAATAATAGCTTTAAAAAGAGGCTAACTCGATTGGAAAAAGAGGTCCAAAAAGCCAATGAGGAGAAGGAGACTTTAAAAAGCAGAATTAACCAAATGGAGGAGAAGTTTCAAAAGTTCACTGAACAAAATAATTATTTGAAAGAGAGAATTGAGTTCAGGGAAACGAATGACTATGAGTTAAACCAAGAAGTTAGCAAACAAAACCAAAATTTTGAAAAAATAGAAGATAATGTGAAACATCTCATTGAAAAAACAACTGACCTGGAAAATAGATCCAGGAGAAACAATTTAAAAATTATGGGAATACCTGAAAGCCATGGAAAAAAAAGAGCCTAGACATTATCTTCCATGAAATTATCAAGGAAAACTGCCCTGATGTTATAGAATCAGAGGGCAAAATGGATATTGAAAGAATTCATCTATCACTTCCTGAAAGAAACCTGAACAGAGAAACTCCTAGGAATATTGTGGCCAAATTTCAGAGTTTCCAGATCAAGGAGAAAATACAGCAAGCAGCTAGAAAGAAACAATTTGAGTACTGTGGAAATACAATCAGGATAACACAGAATCTGGCAGCTTCAACATTAAGGAATTGAAGGGCTTGGAGTGGGATATTTCAGAAGTCAAAGGAACTGGGATTGAAGCCAAGAATCACTTATCCAGCAAATCTGAATATAATACTTCAAGGGAAAAAAATGGTCATTCAGTGATATAGTCGAATTTGAAGATTTCATGTTGAGGAAAAAACCAGATCTATATTTAAAAATTTGGCTTCCCAAGACAAGAATCAAGAGAAGCATGAAAAGGTAAACAGAAAAGAAAAATCATAAAAGACTCTCTAAAGCTGAACTGTTTACATTACTTCATGGAAAGAAAATATTTTTAACTCTTGAATCTTTTCTCAGTATTTGGGTACTTGGAGAGATTGTACATACGTACACACATATACATACACATAGATAGATAGAGAGTACAAGGTGTGTTATATCAGAAGGGATGATACACACACACACACACACAAATAAAAGTAAAATAAAATAAAATAAAAATTAAGGGGTAAAGGAGGAAAATTCCAGGAAGAGAAAGGGAGTAATGGAATGGGGCAGGCTA